>NC_064418.1:5008571-5337500 GCF_023375975.1 Astyanax mexicanus | reverse complement strand
AAGAATGCTTAGTTCCTTAAAATGTCTCGATAACACAGAAGTCTGCTTTAACTGCCTGCCGAACAATAGAAATCTCAGAGCCGTCTTTACGCTTTCAAGCTTTCATAAAATTGAACATAAATTGCTGTATATGCCAGTCATCTGCCTTTCACTGCTGATAAAGAGCAGAGAGGTGGTGTGCAGTCAGATATATTGATGGAAAGCACTGAGTGGTGTGTGTTTACAGCACGTCTCTTCTTCTGCCCCATCACTCCCCCCTCCCCAACACACTTACACACACACAAACACACACACACACTTACACACACACACTTACAGTAGATACCTGGGGTTTCACCAAACAATATGACAAGCAGGAAATGCTCGAAACGGGAGTTCACCTAACCGACCGCATCATTTCATTCACAACATGCCCTGAGCTCTTATCTCCGGCAGGCTGTCAGCCGTGTCCCGAGCGCAGATAGGATGCATGGGGGAAATACAAGAACTGTGGGAGGTGCCCAGACATTTGCATAAAATTTCCAAAGTGCCAGAATGGCATATGAAAAGCTTGCTCTTTCCATTGTCCCCTTCACTTTTTCACAGAAGCCTTCAGATGTGTTTTTCAGCGCAGAGAGACGAGGCGATGATGCTGTTGGGGAAATTTGAAGACTTACAATCAGCTCTGTTTGACACTTCTTCAAAAAATCGTTTGTAAGCCTGAATGGCAGCAGATGTTTAAGGAATTTTTTTCAGAAAATGTGCACTGATTTCATTGCTTCTCTTTATGCAGACTCAACAAAAAGGCATTTTTGTTAAAACAATGGAGGAATCACCCTTCGGTGTTTTGGGATCTGGTCAAAATGAACTGATTAACTGATAGCCAAGACAAGTGTATTCAAATATCGCAGATTATAAACCAAGGCAATGCATAGTACTTTACAGAAATACATCCAAAATATAAACTATGCAAAATAACAAACTATATTCTATATTTGACTACTTGACTTTTCCAGATCATTGGAACAGTACGCTGCCATGATAAATGGTTCTTTTCACTAATGGAGATCTTAGTGTAAATGGTTAATTCAATAATCTGGTTTTATATAATGCCAAGAAAAGAAAAGAGCTCCATTATTGCTATTAGCTAAAGACACATTTAAAAATAACATAACATATAAAGAACACAGAACATTGATGAATATGAGGATAACCAATAAGACATAATATTTTCCAGTAGCCTAACTTATCTGAGCAAGCCCTGATAAAAGTTATATGAAAGATAAACGGCAGCCATGAGAAAACTGTACTAAAAACAATAAAATAAAGTATAGATTTATTTTTCTATTTCTAACATTAGCAGTGGAAGCAATTTAATTTCCAAGTAATAAGTAAACTAAAAAACTAATCAACAACTTAAGCTGAAAGGTGTGTTCATTAAAGTTGGGTATTAAACAGTGATTTCTTCGACAATATAACAGAATATCAATCAACATAACAATAAAAAAATTACGATGTTTTTACATTGTACCTACATGTTGGATTCTGTGACTAAATAATACATTTCAATCCAAATCAGCATCATTTTATAAACAAAACCATGTGGCTTAAGTATGTTTAAAAGGGTAGTTTTGATATTATACATTTGAGCTTGTAAACACTATGAAAGTTTAAACCCTTTATTAATAAGTAATAACATTTTAATATCATTGTTATTCACATTTACATTTACATTTTCAAATTCAGAGTGACTTACAAGGTTATCCCTGTTACAGAGTTGGGCTGTAATGCAGTGTTAGGCGTCTTGCCCAAGGACTGTATATCACAGTATTGTCACCCAGACCTGGAATTGAACCCCGGTCTCCCACATGGTGTGGTAGCTCATAAGCAGGTGGTGGTGTTACCCACTGTGCCACACCAACCACTAAATAAAAAAAAACATCTGGCAACATAAACCAATTCATATTTACGTCCAGCTTTGGTTCTTCAGTTCTATTTTTCAGCATCTTTAATTTTTTTCAGCTTCTAAATAATTCTATGCTTGTTAGATTTTCATTACTGGGTTATCTTTACGATTGTTGTATATAAAAATCTTTTTTTAAGAAGTACTTAATTATTATATTTTCCCTCTAGTCCAAACTATTTGTTTGATAAAACCACACTTCACTTGTAGACTGGGAAATAAAGAATAAAGAAATCCTTCTCTTTCAGAAGGTTTAATCAACAAAAACTCAAAATATCTTCCCAGGCAAAGCAAAAGCTCCAAAGACCAAAGAAAACAGCAGTTAAATAAGGTTGCTGTGGCAACAGAAAGCTTTAAAAACACTATTTTTAAAGATTGTTCTCATGTTGGCCTTCACGGATTAACAAAGCTGCGCAGAACTCAACCTCAACCGTGATTTAAGTTTATTAGTTTGAAAATTACATTTTACAACTCATTAACAGGGATAAGGATTAAAAGGTAGACATGCAGAGTTCTAACCAAATTCATTAGACATTAAAAAACTTAAGAACAGTTTCTTTTTTTAATCAGTGCATTTAAACGTGAAGAGATAAACTATAATCTCATGAAAAAAAGTTTTAAAAAGATGTTTTTAGTTACAGTGAAGCCATTAATGAATCATATTTATTTCTTTAAAAGAACATTTCATCAAAGACATTAATTGTAAGTTCTAATAGAGATGTGTGGGTCTTCGTTATATTCCTGTAAAGAAGAGTATATAACAGTATAACAGATTACATAACATCTAAAACTAAAACCAAAAACGATGAAGATTGTTGGGTGAAGGAAAGTACCAGTAATCAGTTAGAAGATAAAAAATATTAAAAATGATTAAGAAACGTATAACTTTTAGAAGATAAATGATTTAATCCTAATACAACAATTGTATTTGTAAAAGAGGAGATATTTGATTAAATTTGAACCAAAGTTGTTTCTGTGTTTTTTTGGTGTAAAAAAGTTTTCTTTAAACAATGTTCTTAGTAAAGACAATTATTTTTAATTGATCAGTGAAATCTGATAATTGTGCATCCTAAATATATTTTGTAAAAGTGTAACAAAGTTCACATTTTCTACAGATATATTTCTATAGAAATATAGTAATTGTTAAACAAATTAATTTAATTTTGTAAGTAGTGCAAAAGTAATGTATTATTACATTTTTCCAACTTCAAACGTACGATAATGAATTGGAATGTTTTTCCCTTAAATGTGAACAGTACTAGTACTAGTACTAGAGAAATGATGTCCTTATTTTTTATTTTTTTTTACTTGATGATTTGAACATGGCCACTCAAGATTTTGCATAAATTATAGACAAGTTAATTAGTTTTTTAGATTAGTTTTTTTGAAAAATGATTCTATGTAGCGTCAAAAAGGGTTTCCTGATTTTTGTTACATACAGTAAACAAGTCAACAGTCAACAAACTATTGTTTGGTGTTATGCAGAACCCTTTATGCTCTTGAAATGTAGAATCTGTAGATAGAGAATTTAAAATTAATATAAAAACTGATGTATGAATTACTATTGTATCTCCAAATATACATATCAAGATTCAAGATTCAAAGAGTTTATTTTCATGTGCACAGTAGAAACAAGTTTCCTCATACAGTGAAATTCTACCTTTGGTCCTTGCCAAGTATATACATATACTTCATAAAGCGAAAAGTGGAAAATATACAGTGAAGCAAGAAATAAACTAACTAACTAAATATAAATATTAATTTGGTGTTAAATTTACATCCAGGATTGAGATATGTATATAATAACAGTAATGTATAAAGGATATTATTTACAAGTACATGATTATCTACTGCAGTTAAATATGTTCATTATAAAAAAGTGTAATTTTAACATTTTTGCAGTAAAGTGAACATGTGCCTCTGAGCTGAGAAATGTCCTTTACATGTAAAAGTCTGAAATAGGGGTCTGAAACCAATATATATGGAGCCAATATACTGTATAACCCATAATAACTTTGGTTAGGTGAGGAAATTAACCCTAGTAAACAGTAAGCATAAAATTACCCTAGTAAACAGCATTTAGTGTCTGAAATGATCTCTACAAGCTGCGAGTCCTGTTACACTGAAATAACATCTGATTGACATTCTCTCTATCTTGTTCATATAGATGTCTGTACACAAAGACATCTCTACACTGTTGACACAGCAGACAAGAACATCACTGCATTTCAACTTCAATCAGCTGCGGCTTCAGTCGGCCGCCACTGGAATCTGTTTGACCGTGGTCTAAAGGACACATTGCATTTGTTTAGTCAGACTGGCACAACTGTAATGAATAACTATGTTGTATAGGAGGGTCTTTCTGCAGGATGCCCCCTTCTTCTGACTTTCCTTCTGAGGTTATTTCGTGTCACACGAAATGTACTTTCACACTCATAGTGAAAAACCTTTTTTTGCAACTCTTATAACAGCATGTTCTCTAAAGCTCTCATTATTACTTGTTTAATTTAGAGCTCTGTCATTTTTTTCCAGTCAGATTGTGAATATTGCCTTGAATAACAGGGTCTTTTGTGTAGAACTCAAAAAGCCAGACAGCAGAAGTGAGCAGGAGCTTCGTGTGGAACTTGAATAGATCTGAGCTTTGCGACTTTAAAAGGAATGAAATGAATGTGACCGAGTGATCGACACGTTAAATGCTTTCGTCTCGATTCGGGGGACCCGGTCTGTTACCATTCATCCGGGGGGTAAGGTTTTCTTTTCTTTAGGTTTCTTCTCGGAAACCTCTCCCCAGCGACTGAGTACAAACATTACCTCATCATTACCTGTGTGACCAGTGACCTCAAACGCCGACACATCAAAGGAGCGAGGGTTACAGAGCTTCTGGTGAACTTTCACCCAACAACTCCCCACCCTGCGTTTACAATGTCAGCCAGAGCCTGAGAGTTACTGAGCACTTAAACAAGGGAATAACATCTTCCAGACTGAGTGTCAAACCATTTAAACATTCGAACAGAGACATGGGAACCTGCGTTTCAGACTGTATACAATCATATACATGTTACAAGTCTCCCATCACCATATATGTTAATTTATGATAAATTATATCTGATAATTTGTTGATAAATTAAGAAAAGCTCTGTTAATCTGTTAATAAAACTCAATACTTTACACTTTCAGATGGTTTCAGGAAACAAAAGACAGAAAGTACAGTTATATTCCAGTCACACCATGTTCAAACAGTTGAATGTAATTTTTAAAGCTTACACAGTAAGATCTATGAAGTTGATTCTGTGCCAAAACAAAAATAAAAACTGCAATCAAAAGTTCAAGAATCAAAAGATTAAAAGGTATTTAAATTATTTGTGTTTCTTTTCTTTCAGTTTTCAGATTTTCTGCAGATTTTTTTGGATTTTGCAGCTAAAGCAATTTGTTCTGGAATCTATTTTATGCTTCTGGAATTTTGTATGGATTTGGATTTTTGTTTGGACGTTCATATGTTTCAGAAACTGTGATGAAAAGCAGAGCTTGTGGACATTTCCTCCCTTTTTAAATGCTCTTACTGCATGACAGGTGAACAGCTACCAAACCAACTTTCTACTCTACATGTAAGTCATCAGATACAGCATAAAATCACCAGCAATAAAGAAAAAATGCATGTATCAATAATATTTCATGGGTTGAACAAAAGTTTGGCTTAGAGCTTTGACAGTACCTAACATAGATGAGCTAAAAAAAAAATATCTCCTTTTATGATTATGAGATTTTACATCTTGTCAAGTTGAGCTGATTCCTGATTTAGCTCTGTCTAACTGATTAAGCAGCTCTGAGTCAGACATTAAAATAATCTTTGCTTTTGGATGATATAGAGGAATTTTGTCATTCTGTAATAGACCTACATACATGCCTACCTACCAACCTAATGGTGCAATCATTATTTTGCAATTTCTTGTGGAGATTTCACATGTTTGCAACATTGATCTGATACCACTTTTATTTAATTGAACATGATGTAATGCATGCTAATAACATTAGCAGATATGCACACCAAATAAAATTAGATAAAGTGTTCATCAACTGTGTTCTTGTCAAAAAGACAGCACAAAATCATTACAACATAAAGGACTTCACCAATTTTGATCTAACGTTCCAACGGACAGCCTTTTTTTAACAAATGATGGATTATAAGCAATGCTAGCAGTATGCTAATTATTGCTATAGCATGTGCAGCAAACCTGAAGGAAAAACAACCAAATAACACTTCCTGTAAAAAGGACGCTTCTTATGATGATTTTTCACAAGCCTGATTTTTTGGTGACTTCAGTGCTTGATCCAAGTGGACGGAATGCCGGTGTTTTGCTGAATTCAGCACCCCCACCAGGAAAAGCACCCCCTCTCAGGAGCGCGACTGTACATCCTCTTGGCTTTAACTTTTTCTAGAAGATGAAAATACCCAAGATGCTGTTCTAAGCTACGCTGCTTCTTAAGAAATAATGAAAAATAGTCATATCACCTGCAGCCTCTCCCGTGAGGGGGTGCTTTTCCTGGCGGGGGTGTTGATTTTGGAATATCAAGAACCGTCTTCTTGATAAAAACGCTTTAACTTTACTTAGAAATACTCTCTGAGAGAGGGTGCTTTTTTGGCAGGGTCGCTGAATTTGGGATATCAAAAATCATCTTCTTGATAAAAGTGCTTTAACCTATTAACATGCCTTGACCTGTATACGGGTTACAGGTTTAGGTACTAGAAAACCCTTTTTTCTGCAGTAAAATAAGTTATTTACATTCTTGAAATCTCCTACAGAACACTTGGAGAAGTTGCCAGTTCACTTTCTCTCTACTTCACTTAATAATTCCAAATCAGAAATAGGAAACAACCCAAATCCTGCATTTTAACCCAAACTAGACAAACATAACAAAACTATAGGTTTTGAAGATTGAACTGTTTGATTTGTATTCAAGATTTGTATTGATTTCAAAGTTTTATGATTTATTCATTATATTTTGATAGTTGCAGATTTACTAGACTACTTTTCTATACGTTCTATTACCATTACAATTATGCTTTTCAATAATGTTCCTTGTCAAACATGAAACCTTATTATGTAATGCTTAAACAGAAATCCTCAAGATGTAGGGGTGTAATGTCAGGCAGAAAATGAACAAAAATCCTAGTCTGTTAAGGGGGGTAACACTTTACTTGAATGGTCCATTTGATAATGCTCAACAGACATTCAACTAACATTCAAATGAGTGTCTAATAAATACAATTGAACTAAAAGGTGGAAGTAAATGATTCTCTATTGAATGTAACCCTACATCCAACCCCAACTATAATCCTAACATTTTAGCATTGGGTTTAGAGTTAGATTTAAAGTTTAAGTTAGGGTTAGGGTTAAGTGTAGGGTTAGATTTTAGGGTTGATTAATGGTTAAGGTTAGGGTTAGGTGTAGAGTTAGATTTTAGAGTTGATTAAGGATTAAGGTTAGGGTTATTTGTAGGGTTATATTTTAGGGTTGATTAAGGGTTAAGGTTAGGGTTAGATTTTAGGGTTGATTAAGGGTTATGGTTAGGGTTAGATTTTAGGGTTGATTAAGGGTTTAGGTTAGGGTTAAATTTTAGGGTTGATTAAGGGTTTAGGTTAGGGTTAGCTGTAGGATTAGATTTTAAGGTTGATTAATGGTAAGGGTTAGGGTTAGATTTTAGGGTTGATTAAGTGGTAAGGTTAGGGTTTGGTGTAGGGTTAGGTTTAAAGATTAGGTTAGGGATAGGGTTAAGTGCATGGTTAGATTTTAGAGTTGATTAAGGGATAAGTTTAGGGTTAGGGTTCGATTTTAGGGTTGATTAAGGGATAAGTTTAGGGTTAAGGTTCGATTTTAGGGTTGATTAAGGTTAGGGTTAGGTGTAAGATTATGTTCTATTTTTCGAATTATTTACATTCAACATATGATTAAGTTGCAGTTGATAGACATTCAGTTGAATGTTAGCTGACCATCAAATGGACCATCCAAGTAAATTGTTACCTAAGGGGTTCTCTTTACTTAGAAATGCGCTCCGAGAGAAGGTGCTTTTCCTGGCGGGGGAGCTGAATTCGGCACAACACCGGCACTGCTTACATCTCACATTCATGGAGTTTAAGTAGCTACACATATACCACACATACAGTCATACAAAGGCAGCCCTGCTTGTCCTCCACATTCACTCCAGTGCCGCATTGGAGTACATCTCAGACCACACACGGCTCCAATACATCACTGCGTTAATCAGTGAACTGGAAATGAAAAATATCAGCGGCCCCGCGGGGCCACAACAAGCGAGACGTCTCCCCACTGCGAGCGGACTGTCAGCACATGAACGGAGAGCGCCACAGGTGGGTCTCTTTGTGTCCCCTCCTGATTGTGCACCATTTCAGGAAAGCCCCCTCAGCGGCAGCCTACAACTGTCTCCAGCTCAACCTGAAATACAGGCCTGAGCGGCTGGATTTTCCCACCGCAGCCAGGAGTTGAGGGGGAGGTTGGGGGGGTGAGACCGATTCCCAGGGATCTGTCTGAGCTAAAACCCTCTTAAATGTCCCCCTGGCTTTTGTCTTCACGTTTCAGCTGAAATTCTCGGCATTCAGCACGGCTCAGGGTGCACTGGAATGCTCAGGGGTTTGACGGGCGCCCCAGCTATGGACCAGTGTCTGTTCCAATGGGAGTATTTAATGCACACACACACACACACACACATGTACGAACACACACACACACATGCAATATTATCCATGTTTCTGAGTTAGACAGAGCACACACACACACACACATGCTCTCAGTCACCCACACATGTACAGCTACGCCCCACCTACGCAAATACCTATATCCAAACGCCCACATGCTCATGTGCTCTTGCGCGCACATACACTCTTCTGGGCAAACACACACTCACGCACACACACGCTCAGACACATTCACTCTGAGATACACATCCTCCCACGCACACTCGTGACTCGAGACACAATAAGTTTTGCATGCTAGCTGAAGTGCTTCTGCTCTGATCTCGCTGGCTTCCTTTGGTAATAGGGACTGGCAATAAAACAAACAAACACACACACACACACATACATACACACATTCACACTCGATGAGTGTGTTTGGTGTGTTTGGAGCAGCTGTTGTAAAGTTTGAGTGGTTCTGGGCAAGAGCAGAAAGGTGTGTGTGTGAGCGTATGTTTGTTTTTGTATATTTTCTGGAGGAAAAAAAATTAGGTGACTGTGTGGGAGAACTAAAAAGGCAAAAAATGGTAAAAGTCGTATTTATCTTATTTCTTATTTGGATTCTGAATTGATGGTGTAATTTGTTTTATTAAAAAACTGTAGCTACAGACCAATGTATAGTATATATTATTATTACACATATATATATATATATATATATATATATATATATATATATATATATATATATATAAACACATTATTAATACATATCGTCACTGTCTAATAAACAAAAGAAGCATCTCCATTTTCGTAGATTTTTAGTTTACTACAGAATCTCAAACTCAAAATAAAAAAAAAACTCAAACTCAAAATTCATTGATGGATGCACCAATAGAAATTCTCCAAAATTCTTTGTGAAACTACCTATTTTTAAATTGACTACCATTAAAAGTAAAAAAAAAAGATTATTACTAATTATCTCTCTCCTGTTAAGTTGCTTTTTTTGTTTTTGATATGTTGTTTTTATATGGGGTACGTTAATATTGTATACGTATAAGTAATTGCACACATATATAAAATAACCAATAGTAAAAATTAGTTGCATGTACCTTTTATATGTAGTTTATGTCATTTTTGTGTAAAAGTAGTTACATACATATACATAACCTACATATGGGGTATGACATAAGCCTGAAAATATGTGACACAAAATGCATAGTTACTATAAGTTATGATTATAAGTAACTATTTACATATATAGAATACTATAAAGAATACTGTCAAAAATATCTAATTATTATTATTATTATTATTATTATTATTATTATTATTATTATTATTATTATTAATAAACATAGAAGGCAGCATACATGTAATACTTTTGGGTTATGCTACTGTTCAATATTGTTATATAAGTAGGTATAAATAGAATACCTTTATCATTTAATGACATTAGATTGATTGACAGTTGTCAAGTATAAGTAATATACTGTATTTGGGGCTTGACTTGTTAATGGGTTTGTTATGTATACGTTTACATATTTATACATGATACATATACATTTACATACATTTTTCTGTGTGTGTTTATCCATATCCATGTGTGTGTGTGTGTGTGTGTGTGTGTTATACATCTCAGCTCTATAACTGCCATGCAGCTAAAGAGAACAAAGAGAGACAGCGCTGGGTTTCTGTCTCTCACATTCCATTCCAGCAGAGACGCTCTCACCGACAACAATCACCGCTCACACACTCGCACACTCACACACTCCAGCACTCCACAGCACCGCACCATCTCATCACTCACACACTCACTCACCGACTCACCGAGAACCGCAACAACTGCATTGTTTCAGCTGCTAAAACGCTTGGACTCTAAACATGCGTCAAACTAAACAGAATGAATCGTTAAGCTTTTATATTATAAACTCAAAATAATCAAAATAAGTGAGGCTACAGAATAGTACAGTACATATATATATATATATATATATATATATATATATATATATATATATATATATATACATGTATTTACATCTATTTACACAAGCATTGCTTATTTGACTTATTGCTCTTTTATTTGTCATCAATTAAAATGCTTTAGAAGAGTTTGCGGAGTTGCTCTTACCTGAGCACATGGCTGGGCTTCTTCCATATGCAGTCAGCTTTGTCTCCTCTTTCTCTTTTTCTCTCTTTCCCTATCTCTCTTTTTCACTCTCTCTCTCTCTCTCTCTCTCACTGTGTCCCTCTCTCTTTCTCTTTCTCTCTATCTGTGTGCTTTCTCCAGGGTACATGGCGATGGCTACAGGCAGTCTGCTGCAAAATCCTGTGGAGGTGCTGCTGCTGCTGCTTCTGCTGTCCTATGTGTGTGTGTGTGTGTGCATGAGTGCGTGAGTGTCTATATATGTGTGTGTGTGTGTGTGTGGATTTGAGACTGTGCTCTTGCTGCTTGCTGTGCTTTATCTGTAAGTCACAGTGTGCGAGTGGCTTATCCACTGGCAGTGGGTTTAACTACAAGCATCTCTCCACCCCCGGTGCTGTGTAGTAAGCATGCGTGAGCGTGGAGGCTTCCTGCCTACATACAGCACTCTATATCAGCTCCCCCTACACACACTCTCACTCCCTCTCTCTTTCTCTTACACACACACACACATTTACTTACCGCCTACCCAGGATGCCATCACCTGACCAACCTACCCCAGCAAACCCCACGCACTCCCTGGCCTTTATCTCTCTCTCCATCTCTCGTTTTTCAACCTCCCTCTCACTCTTTCTCTCTATCTTATCAAATACCTCTCTCTTTTTACTCCTTCCTTTTCAGCTTTCAAATATCTATAGATATTGCATATAACATACAGGTGAAGCTCACTTCTTGCACTTGCACTTTAAGTCATAATTGTGTTACTGTAAGAACAATGTGTCAAACTGGGAGGTATTTAAAATGCAAGATCATAACTCTTAAATCTTAACCCTCCAGTTTGACCCGTGTTAAAAGTGAAAATCTTGAAAATCTAGGAAAAATAGTTAAAAGTATTTTTTTTTCAGTAGGAAACTTCTTCTGTTTGCCTTAATTAGTTTAATCAGCATATAATATGAAAATGCCAATACAAAAGCAAAATTGTATTTTTTTGTAAGTAATAAACTTGTGACACATCCTTAATTAACATACATTGAATATTTTTTTATGAAAAACACATGAATGATCCTAATTGAAGCATTACCTGTTGAAGGTAAGGAACACCACTGCACTAAATATTAACAGAATAATTAGTAATGGAGTTAGTAATAAAATATTCACACTGATTGTTAGAATTTTTGTGGTTTCAGACATTGACTTTTGTATAATTAAACATGCACCATCGCTGGTCTTGACAAATGAACATAACAGGAGGGTTAAATCATTAATGCAAAAGTTTAACCCTCAAAAATACTGTACGAGCCTTGCATTCAGTTACAGTTATTAACAACAATTGTATCAAAAACACATGCTGTATATACAGTTTTGTGCAAATGTTTTAGGAACCTGTGGGAATTTCTGATCTGTGAAGCTCAGTAAAACACGAGCATTACAGTGAATGCAAACTTTTACAGCACTGTTTTCCTTTTAAAACATTTCCTCATCTCCCCTCATCTGAGTTTAATAGAGTTATTTCTAGTTCTAGTTTCTAGTTCAACACCTGGTTTGGTAAATCATATCTTACTGATGTTAAATCAGGTGAGCTGCTTACGAAACTGAACTTCCAGGAGAAATCTGGAACTAAACTTTGTTCTACAGCTTGGCTCAGCTTGGATACTTACCTAAAAATGAGAAATTCTTGTTATTTTTACTTTTTACTGTATTTCTGTTTATTTGCATCTGTTTAAATCATATGTGGTGCTTTTTTTCACAAGGCAGAAATACACATATTGCAAAGATGGATTAATTAGTGTTTTTTTTTTTACTACATTAATCTATCCATCCATCCATACGTCTTTTTACTCGTGTCTCACTTTGTGTCTGGTCAGGGATGCCACCAGGAAATACTGAGAAAATACTGGACCAATATCAATGTATGGTTGAATCACAGACGTTGCTGGAGAAATAGGATGTCTGTGCAAGGCAGGAAAAATATTGTACAGAGCAAATATGTAGGTTAATATGCTCCACACCACCCACAAATTAAATCTTCCAAATGAACCTACTTGAGTAGATCTGCCAAACTACATTGAAGAACATTAGATGGAAGTGAAAAAATTCAATTTCACTTCCATCTAATCAGTCTTCTCTGGTCCAGCTCTCTTCTTGTGTTGAATGCAAGAGAAAAACAGAAATGCTTTCCTTGAAATATCAGTTTAATTCTTGCCACTGACACTGTTTTGAGCTGTTCGAGCCCTTGGATTCTTTTGAAAAAGTCCTATGGCTTTTTACTTTATTGTTGATGGAAAAGTTGGGTTTGTGCACTGCTGTGTGTCCATGTGTGTTTAACTACTGGGGATGTATGCATGTTGAGTGTGCACATGTTGCAACTGCATTGCCAATATAGAGATGCACATCTGACTGATGACTGTTGTCTAGGTTGTACTCAGTCAGTGGCGCACCTGGGTGTTTTGCCGCCAAGATAGCAATACACCAGAAATGTATTTGAACATGCCTTACTTCCAGACCACTGCACACATTGACGTAGATATATTTTTATAAGCTATTTTGTTATTTAAGCGATGTATGTGTAAGGCGCAAAAATAGACTGTTGGGGTGGGGTGTAAGATAGCAATGAGCATTGTGACACTCCTTGTGCCGGGTGTAAGATGTAAGGGCTCATTAAGTCCACCGAATGAGACATAAGAAACTAAGGTTTCTTATGTCTCATAAAGGGATGCAACAGAAAGAAAAAAAAACACTTTGTAACAACAAATCTCAAATTGAAAGAACTAAAAAAATATAAAAGATATCCTGTCATATAAAGTACATTTAAACGTTATCATATAAACAGATATCCTATAAAGGATTCTAAAATGATTTAAGAGTTTGTCCACAAGCCTTTACCTGATGTTGAAGTTCTTTAAACTTTCGAAATGTGCATAGTTGATTATGTATATTTAACCAAAATGGATTCTTCTATGGGACTGAAGGAACTGGAAATGTTTTGTCCGTCTTAGAAACCAGTTCCATAATACCATCCCTGTTACTGTTACTGGATCGATCACTCACACCTTGAATGAATGGAAAGCGGTCACGTTATTCACAGGCACTCAATGGGTTCTTGTCTACTGTCAGCTTTTCCACAAGCGTCTCATGGTAAGCCAGCTTTTGATTCTAGAGGCCACGCTCCTTCAAATGCATGTATTTTCTGCTGTGGACTAACTGTGCCTTTATATGAAAACACAGCAAACATATAGCTTTTTTTTTGTAGTTGTTGACGATGCAATCAAAAGTTCCAAGGCCTCCTCGTTTGAGGCAATGAAACAAAAACACAGCGTGGCACGGGATAGCCGTTGTCCATTAACCGTCGTTGTCTTTTCCATCGGCTTCAAAACATTATCCACCGTTTCCATTGACCTAAAAATATTATGGAAGGAAAGTGTTTTGCTTTATGTCAAAGGCACAGTAGTGCACAGTATTTCAGTATTTTGTGGTATGTGTGTCGAGGGGGGGGATTCCATTTATTCGCATTTCTGAGAAACCGTTGAAGGCACTTTTTCTGGTCAGACACTCCATCGACTTGCACATCCATTCTAAACTTTTCAGTTTACATTAAAAGGTCAGAAACATGATTCATACCTCTTTTTCAGAGATGCCATTTCAGTAGATAATGCTCTGTTACAGAAAGCGACACCTCACGGATGGGCTGCATTATCTTTACAGCTGTGCATTAAAGAGTGTGTGGGAGTGCTTGTGGATAACTTTATGATTATTTACCCGTGTTGGTAATTAGGCTACTTGACAAAAGCATGCCTGAAAGAGCAGCCATTTACATTCAGGTGTTGAGCATATAGGTAAGAGGCTGAAAATGCATGTATGTGGGCAGATGATTGGCAGAGAGGCGCTCACTCTCTGACACTGTGCTGTAAAAGCTGGGGTTTGTAGTGGTTGTCTCTGCTAGTAGTAGCAGTAATGGAAATGTTCAGTTATTAGTTTGTAAAGATCAATGTAACACTGATTAAAACCCCAGCCAGGATGATTAAGAGTATAGAAGGACCAAACACTAAAAACACAAGCCGAGAGTCACTCGCACTAATGACTCAAAACAGCCAAACATGATAACTGTAGGCACCATAAAAAGCACAGTGCCCAACAAAAAACACCCTACAATAGCAATCATACTAAAAAGGTTCGGGAAATGAGCATAATTGTGTTTTCTCTCAAAGGACGGGTGCCGTCTCTCCATTAATAACAAGCCTCACAGCAATTAACATGTATTACATTCAGGCAACTCGCACCTTCACAATGCTCTGGAGAACGAATTGAAATTAATTACGTTTTATTATTCCAATTATGAGTGACTTTCCTTCATTAAAGCGGTCGTGTGCACATGCAAAGCAGGGGCTTATGTGTTTGTAAATGTGTGATGATTTTAGGTGTTGAAATTCAATTATTTACAAAAGCAATGGTTTTAAATTTGACAAAATGAATATACATATATTTTAAAATGAATCACAGCATGAATTAATAACACTGTAAAAAAAAAATAAATGCAGAGCAAGTAACTGATTACATAGAGTTAAAAAAAATCCACAGTTTACTCATTCTCCTGAGGAACATTCTCCTATTTCATTTTTTTTCTTCTGTTCTTATTTTAGACAACAATACAAATTGCTGTCCAAAATGCTGCCACTATGATCGGGAGATCGCTGGTTTGAATCCCAGTCATGCAGCTCGCCATCGGCTACTGGAGTCCTGAGAGAGCAAAATTGGCCTTGCTCTCTCCCCACATCACTCCCAGGGTGATGTCAATCAGCACAAGCCTGCATCTGTGAGCTCATGTAGTGGAACCGAGTGGCTGCGCTTTCCTCCGAGCGTTAGCGCTATGTAATGCTGCATCAGCAGCAGTTCAAAAAGAGGCGGAGTCTGACTTCACATGTATCACATTGTCTCACCCTCCTGTTTTTGTGGCATCACTTGAGATGGAGGATATACTGGGTGGGACATTTGGCTTGGTTAAATTCTTAGAAGTTGGGAGAAAATTAGAAAGGGGAAAAAAGTTGGGATAGCTTAATCTTTTACAGTGTAAAATTCTATTTAATCAAAAAGAGTATTATAAGCATATCATCACTTTACAAATCAATTATTTATTTATTCTCATATCTATATATCTATATGTTATTGCTACTCTTTTTTAATCTGAATCTAAATCTGAATTTTAAAGTTATTAACATCTTGGTTACCAGAGCAACATATTATTTTCATGAAGAACTGGTCTTGTTCCAGTACAGCTATTCAAATGTTTAGGCTAACACACTCACACTCATAAAATCACAATGCATTATTATTATGTTTATTTGCATTTGTATTTACTGTAATGTTAGTGCTTTTCAAGCAAATAATCATATATTGTCCAAATGCATTAAACAGCTACACAGGGTAAATAAACAACCGCTCTGTTGGTTCATTTTTTTGGGCGTGTAGATGCAGAGTCTGGAAGAAACCACCCCTGAATTTACTGAATTACTCATCAAATGCTAAGAAGCAGAGACCTTCACCCTGTCAACCACCAGCTTGTTTTTTCCCGACACACGGCTCCCACCTTCACCAAATTCTCACCCACCGACAGACTCATCAGCCCTGACTGTGTTCATACATGACCCTCCACACACAGGCAGGTAGTGTTTCCCTTTCAGGGCTTTTTTCCTCGACACTACTGAGATGAGTGCAGCGTCTGCTCCTGGACTTTCCATCCAGCTGTCAGAGGAGAGTTTGCTCAGGCTCAGCGCTGTTGGGCATCTCAGTGAACAGGCTTCAAGCTGTGAAACATACATATATACAGTACGGGCCAAAAGTTTGGACACACCTTCTCTTTTTCAATGTGTTTTCTTTATTTTCATGACCCTATTTACATTGTAGATTCTCACTGAAGCATCAAAACTATGAATGAACACATGGAGTTTTATGTACTTAACAAAAAAAAGGTGAAATAACTAAAAGATGTTTTATATTCTAGTTTCTTCAAAACAGCCCCCCTTTGCTCTGATTACTGCTTTGCACACTCTTGGCATCATTCTCTCAATGAGCTTCAAGAGGTGGCCACCTAAAATAAAAAGTTTTCCAACAGTCTTAAAGGAAGGAAGGAGTTCCCAGAGGTGTTTATTAGCACTTGTTGCCCCTTTGCCTTCTTCACTCTGTGCTCCAGCTCACCCCAAACCATCTGGATTGGGTTCAGGTCCGGTGACTGTGGAGGCCAGGTCATTTTTTATTAAGTACATAAAACTCCACATGTGTTCATTCATAGTTTTGATGCTTCAGTGAGAATCAACAATGTAAATAGTCATGAAAATAAAGAAAACGCATTGAATGAGAAGGTGTGTTCAAACTTTTGGCCTGTACATCTTGAAACGGTGGTCCATGGTGGGAACCCATGATGTGAACCGATAGAGCTTTGACTCATTCAAAATGATAACTTTTGTATTGTTATTATTTTAACCTTACAATGGACACCAAGTAATTTCTTTATTTTAAATTATAAATGTTTTGTTGTGCACACAGTAACACTATTTCAGAGCTGTTTGTTGTCCATCCAAATATTTCATGAAGCAGCCAGTGAACAAGTTTATAAACCAATGAAACAAACAATAACTTGGCCCCGCCCACTGCAATGGCAAAGCAGTGGTTCTACAGCCATTGAGGCAAACAGATAGCAGATACATTTTACTAATTTATTGTGATTTAGAAAAAAAATTAAAATAATATCTTTTTTTATTGTTTAGGAATTAAGAATTAAGAAATAAAAAGGTCAATATGAAGTATAAATATTACACACACATTTCCAATGCAATGGAAATAAATTCAATGGAAATTATTTGCTATACACATTTTATAGTAGAATTTATGTCTTTTATCTGTGCATAACAGACAGAAAACAGCATAGGCTACCTACATTTTTTTTAACACGATACAGATAATTCAACAGATAATTCAGATCTGAAAGGAATATTATATTGTTGACTGCCCATTGTTTGCTTCTTGTGTTTAGCTAAAATCTGTTCCAGTTTTAGTTTAGTCATTTAAATAAATCATTATTTGTTTATTAACATTAATATAGTAAACTGATCAAAAAAGTAAGTTTGGCTAAAAAAGTTTAAATAAAATAGTTTACAACAAACATGCTGAGGTAAATATAATAAAAAAAGGTTTAAAAAAGTTGAAAAAGGTGAAAGGAGAATGATACGATTTGCCCTAAAGAGGCCATTGATGCTCGAAAATCCTCCAATGTGGCTGAATTAAATAAGAATTGGCCATTATTCCTCCACAGAGATGTATAAGATTGTTGACGAATTATTTTTGTAATGGAGATGTGTGGGAAGTTAGATGAGAAGATCATCTAACTATCTAAAGTTTTTTTTTACTATTTTATAACCACATATCCAAGCAAAGGACCAATCAGGAAACTTTAATTTTAAAGAGTGTAACTGAGGGCAGGTGCAGGTGAGCATGTGGCAGGTGCCAGGGCATAACTGACTCAGCAGAGGACTGCTGATACTTCAGAAACGACAGGAGCAGGTCTAATAGATAGAGCAGAAAAGCACTGTAGATAGAGACAGATAGTGAAGAAATAGTGATCAAAGACAAAAAAAATCTATTTTATGGCTTTTTACAGCAGATGATAGACAGGTGTTGGTGGCATGTTGGAAAATTAGATGAATATTTAATGATGGAAATTGATGGAATGCATCATGATCAAGAGGGTTGCTCACATGACTCATTAAATACATTAATGAAAATACATTAAAATTGTTACTTTTCAGGAGATTTTTAAATGAACAGGAGGTTCAAACACACAATTTCCTCACAATCCTGTCAGTCAGCCTCCCTGAAAAACATGAACGTCTACATCTACATGACCAAGATTTGATCAGGGCTGTAAAACATAAATGATATAATTGTGGTCATCGTAATAATTGAGGTGTTTTATGAAGATCCGTTGTCCGGTAAGGTGCTGATTAAATGGTAAAAGGTTCTGAGGAGGAGGGCATGCTGGTAAGATACCGCTTTCGCATTGATGGTGGAGGGAATTCCCCCTGTAATTTCACTGCAGTTCAAACAAAGAAATATATCATCAACCCATCATGCAGCGCTTATTATCAGCACCATGGAAATTATTCAAATGCACGGTTAGAAACCAAGAGGAGCTGTTCTAGCAATCAAAGCTGCCAGGAGATTAGTTTATCTTATACCCCGAAACACAGCACTGTTTCCATCTCAAAAAAGTTCCCCTTTACCTATGAGGTTTTACAATATGTAAATAAACAGCGAGATTTTCCACGATTTAACCACATTTTTTGTACCTGAATTTTATTGATTATTAAAATAAAAAAATATTTATAATTTAAACAAAAATGTTTCTATGTTGACCAAAAAAATAATTAAAAATAAGAAAAGCAGTGTTTTTTGTAGCAGAAGTTTGTTTTTAAAACCAATACGAAGTGAAGTATCCCAATATTAATCTATTCCTAACTTTTATCATTTTCTATAAATCTTTTTTTTTAAACTATCAAAAAATAATAAGTACAATGCTTGACATTACAGCTCTTAAAGGAGAAATCTGGTGTAGTGAAATTTTATTTTGTCAAATAGTAAATCTCTCTGGTTTGAATCCCGTTTATGTTGCTTGCCATTGACTAACAGAGCTCAGAGGGAGCACATTTGGCCTTGCTCTCTGTCTGGGTGGGTAAAGCTCTCTCGCTTTTCCCCCTCATTACTCCAAAGGGTGATGTAGATCAGCACAAGGCTGCGCCTGTGAGCTGATGTATTGGAACCGAGTTGCTGCGCTTTCCTCCGAGCTCGCTGTGCTGTAATGCTACTCGGCAATGCTGCATCAGCAGCCGTTCAAAAAGAGGAGGAGTTTGACTTCACATGTGTCAAAGGAGGAAGGAGCTAGTCGGCAGCTTGCTATATTAGCCAACATGCTAACTGGCCATGGATAAACACGCCACAATGTGAGCAGCGATGAGTACATGTAGAAGAGACAAAATTGAGGAGGCATGAGTAACTCATCATCTGCCAGTGTGAATTCATGGTACGCATGGGAATATACCTATCATGCTTTTTTATAGCAAAATAAAGGGATTTTGATGAAAGTGGGCAAATTCTGACTCAAGTAATGAAGAAACTAAATCTAAAAAAAGAAGCTAGTTACTACAACAAGTGAGCAAATGCTCCTAAACATTTCTATCTAAAGGTCAATCATGGACTATTTTAAGAAATGCAGTCTAAAGCTTTTTTTAAATGGCTTTCACATTTCTTGAACTTGAACTGTGGGTAGATCTTAAACATGAAGCAAAACAGGCCAAAATTATTGCAGAACTAAAAGAGCTCTTCAAGAAAGAGTGGGTGAAAATGTTACTTTTTAAAATAATTCATTGCTAAGAATGTGTTCGCTTCTTCTCACCTAAAAAAATTTACAGTTTGAATAACAGTGTATTATTTTAATCAATAATTTGCTTGATTTTTTCTCAAGAACTACAGTATTTCAGAACTCATTACAAAACAGATTACGGTCTTATAAACAGATTTTTGAAGCCTTGTAGACAAAATTTAACAAACCAATTTCTGATCAATAACTTTTATCAGAGCGTCCACTCACTCTTCACTCTTCAACTTTCCTCTTCATCCTACATCAGCTCAAAAATAAAGCCTGAAGTTAAAATGAAACAAAGTAAACCCAAAGCACTCATTTATGATTGGCTGGCCAAAGTACAGCTGAATTGGCTCTTCACTGTGCTTGACCCACCATGCAAACTGACCCCAACATTTTGGATTTTGGAGAGGGGTCAACAGAGAGTTTACTGAAGAACTGGGCTTCATATAATCGACATCTCTCCATAGTGAGCTGACATTTCTAATGCTGCATGTAACTTTCCCAAAAGTTTGACTGCAGAGGATTCACTAAATTATATTTTCAGAGACAGAGTTTTTACAGGTTTTGACAGACACTGAGATTAAATATATAAAAAAATGTTCACTGCAAATCCAACTAAGTGGCCAGTAAGTAGAAGAACTTGCAAACAAATGTACAAATATCTATAACAATAGAAATATTGCTATAGATAGATAGAGAAATATGAAAGCTCATTATAATATATGTTTTATTACATTATTCCGTTATGTTTTTCTTTAATTGACATCTTGATATGGCATTTAACCCAATACATTTCATATAAATCATATAATTGTATCTGTTGAACACATTTCATTTGTTAATATACTATATAACATCAGTCAAAAGTTTGGACACATTATTTAAGCTTTTTCTACTTCTATTCCACTTCTGCGTAAATGACAGTTTTGCACATCTTGATTGGATTTTCTCAGTCAGTTTTATGAGGTAGAGTGACCTGGAATTCAGGCTTTCAGTTAACAGCTGTGCTGAACTTATCAAGAGTTAATTACTTGAATTTCTTGCATGGATGTGGGGACAAATATGCATAGTAACAAATGAAATAAGGAGATCATCTGACAAAATATTAAATAAATATCCTTAAATCATACAGTCAGTCTGCAATAAAATGAAAGTTGCGTTTTGTTGATGTTCAAAAAGGAATAAAAATATTAATTGAATTGAAATCCTTGTTAAGTCTATTTTTACAAAACTACAAATTGGCTAAATTTCTATTTCAATCAATAAAGTATCTATCTATCTATCAAAAAGTAAATTTTCTGTTAATACTACTTTTCAAACTTCTGTATTTTTTTTCACTAAAGGTAATTCATATTATATAATAATAAAAGATCAAATTATTCATTTTCTTATTGTAAATGTTTTTTTTTAGCAGGTAAGTGCATATTATATATAAATTTAAAAGTTCATAAAAAAAGTTCATAAAAGTTCAGAGTGGAGAGTGAGGCTTGCCCCACTTGTTTGCTTTAGTTATTGTTTTCACCTGAGAGCATCTGGAGGGAGAACAAACTGGTGGGGCTAAACCCACTTCCTGAAAAGTTTAACGACTGGTAAAGGCAAAATGAGGTTAATGACAGTGAAGATCTCAGATAAAGAGCAAATAAACGCGTCTATACCAACTGTCTGAGCGAGGAGACGGCGTTGGTGTGTGAGTTCTGGGCTGGCTTTGTCGTTAAAGGCACTCCCTGAGTCCTGAGTTCCCGCCATCAAAATCCAGTTCCTCTTGTCAAACAGTCTCCCGCCCACAATGGAATTCACCCCACAATGTGCCCAACAAAAGCTCTGGATTCTCGGTTCAGGCTCTTCAAAAGGCCCACTGGCCATAGAGACAGTTTGAGATCAAACAGTGGAGGAATCTGAGTGGGAATCGCCCTGCAGCAACCTTAATATTCTCACACTGACTATTACATGCATTCCTGAAAGGTGAAATCTCCTATTCAGCAAGCTTGCCGCATCAGATCCCTGCAGTTTTTCTGCTACACTTGTCATGACAAGTGAGGGCATAGCGCCCTGCGCCAGAAATGCCTCCGCACTGCCGGCTGACTCGGACATAAAAAAGCAGCCCTGATCGAACATACCAATCATTTCACATGACAGAGGTCATTCAAACGCTTTGCTAAACATTTTATATATTTATTTTTAAATAATTCAATTTACCAAAACAGATGACCTTGACAGATAAAGTTCTATATCTTTTAGTCTGGCAACAATACATTCTATTCCCTCATAAGGATAAAAATATTATAAATATAAAAGTAGAACCTTTGCAATTTTACTATTCAACATTATAGGCAAAATTACAGCATTTACTTAACCCATTAAGACACTGTGTCCATTACAGTGGACATCATGCATTTTCTTTATTTTTAAATGTTTTGTAGCACATAACACTATTTGATTTATCTGTCGACTGCACTGGAAAAACAATAGTACTAGCGCAATTGAGGCAAATTAACAGCTAATATTTTACTAATGTAGTGATTTAGTGATTTAGAACTCTTTTCATTTTTTTTTTACTGTTGAAAATATGAAATAAAAAGGTCAATCTGAAATCTAAAATATATTTTGTATAATGTATTTACACACATGCTTCCAATGCTAATAATAATAATAATAATTGGATTTATTTGCTATATACATTTTATAGTAGAAATTAAATGCTGATTCAAGACCTTTCGATTGAAATATTTATCTCACCTGAAAGTAATTTGAGTGTGACTTTTAGACTTTTAGAGGAAATATGACTTAGGATCCTGGAATCTGGTTTTAATGAAATGTGTCACAAATGTAGGTTAAAATTTGGTATTACAATATTATTACAATATTATTTTTTTTTCTTGTAGTTATTCATATTTGTCTAATCTTTTGTAAGGTTAAATGAAAACAAAACCTTGATTTTCAAAAAAATTCAAATATGACTGTTTAGAACCACTGTTTCCCCTTGGAAATCCATTTCCTTAACCCATATATATTTTTATACATATAAAAAGCTGACAACCACAGTTGCCCTCAGACAGTTGTGTGGGAGATGGCAGATAATCCAGCAGGAATAGACAAAAAAGCCTCTTACTGTTCAAATGTGTTATGATTAATGTACATTGATTTTTCTTCGAGTGCCCTCTCCAAGCAGGAGCAAGGCATTCATTCCATGTCACCATGTCACCATCCAATGAAAAAGCTGTATCTCCAAAATGCCAGATTTGCAGAAGAAAGCAAACATGTTCTTGACTTTAAACGTAAGTTGATGAAAAGTAAGAGTTTATTCCATGTGTTAATAGCACTTTTATTAGCAGTAGCTAACCATCTTAGAATGTAAAGGTGGACAAACATAGAAATATGTTTTTCTTTGGACAAAAGCGATACACTGTATAATAATGACAAATTAAAGAAGTACTTAAAACTTAAAAACATATTAACTTGGTGTTTATTTAATCTTATTTAAGCTTATGTCATTACTATGTTACTTTACATCAATTTCTTAGGCCCTACAATAGAACCCTGGGGGACTCCACGCAATGTCATAAACTATCCAATAGTTATTGCTGTAGTATGAACAACTAAAGCATTAATCAAGGTTTTAAGGGATTAAAGAAACATAAAGAATGAAATACATAGTGCTACATAGCTGTGACTATGTGAATGTGTTCTGCTATTGTTACAGGCCAACCCATCTGCAACTAAATGACATATTTCAATCATGTAAATTGACCCTAAGAAACCTCAGTGCAGGTTTTCTCCATTTGTTTTGATGGAGAAAACCTTTTGAGGCCTTCTTTAGACATTCCAAGTCGAAGTACGCCGCAAAAAAACTGTAAAATGTGGCAACTTTTTTTTTTTCATCTTTGTTTGTCTGTGGGCTAAAGGCCTGACAGGCCCTGATGAGAGATTTCTGAGGAATGCAGACTCTTCTCCCCCACATGAGGGCTCGTCTTGTGTGGGAAACATCCCTGTCTTTGTTTGCCGTTATCAGCTGCCTCCCCTGTACTCTACATAGTGCCTTTCTCTCCAAGTGACCTGTGACTGTGTCCACTCCACCTTTCCTCCACTCAGTGATTTATGTGGGATTCCCTGGCTGGTGTGGCGCTAGTTCAGGCTCTGCCTGAGTGACTCCCTGCGTCGCCTCCTCCTCTGGAAGGCTGAGTCAGTGCGGCTGATGTTTCCTGTGCCTCTGTGTGACTCACAGAGCACGTTTCCAGACCTCCACATTCTCGGAGAGCAGCCGCAGCCAGGCCAAACAAGTCAGGAAACTTTCGAGTCCCGGAAATCGGCGGAGGGAGAGAAATCCCGGCCTCGAATTTCTCTTTTTTTTTTAAACACTAATCAATGCTGGAGACCAAATGTAATTATTGGAATACTGTCTCTTGTCAGATTTATAATTCTTTATAATATTTATCATATTTATGATTGGCCTTTTGTAAATGTTTAATATATTTGTATAATACACATCAACAACATAACAGAAAAGCAGTAGCAATTAAGCTTCTGAATACACGGAGAAAAAAATATTGTGAAGATGTGCTGTTGATGCATTACTAATAATTAGTTGATGCACTGATCTAATGCTATATAAAAGCTATGCATGAAATATGCTCCTCCCATTTACCCAAAACATAATCCTAACCTTAACCTCAGCCCTAATCCTAAACCTAATCTTAACCTCAGCCCTAATCCTAACCCTAATCTTAACCTCAGTCCAAATCCGAACCATAATTTTTATCTCAGTCCTAAACCTAACCTTTACCTTAGTCTAAAACCTAGACCTAACAGTAACCTCAGTCTAAATCCAACCCTAACTTTAACCTCAGTCCAAATCCTAACCCTAATCTAAACTTCAGTCCAAATCCCTACCCTACATTTAATCTCAGTCCAAAACCCAACCCTTACCTTAACCTCAGTCCAAATCCTAACCCTAATCTAAACTTCAGTCCAAATCCCAGTCCTAACTTTAACCTCAGTCCAAATCCCAACCCTAACCTTAACCTCAGTCCAAATCCTAACCCTAACCTTAACCTCAGTCCAAATCCTAACCCTAATCTAAACTTCAGTCCAAATCCTAGTCCTAACCTTAACCTCAGTCCAAAACTCAACCGTAACCTTAACCTCAGTCCAAAACCGAACCCTAACCTTAACCTCAGTCCAAATTCTAATCCTAGTCTAAATCTGGTCCCTAATCCAGTTACAGACTGGTGTCAGTAGCAGGTCTGTAACAGCTTGTTTCATTGGGGGGGTTTAAATATCGTTCATTAGAGCTATTACATGATCAATGATTTCTCAGGTTGACAGTATGAAGGATGTGATGTAATTGTTGATGTTAAAGGGGGCATTTCTCTCAAGATAACAGTGTGGACTGGGAATTTCTGGACATGTTGCAATAGCTTGACATTTTTTATGAAAATGGCTAGATGAATAATGCAGGTATAATTTTCAAGATTTGTTCAAATTAACCAGGCGGTAGTGTTGTAGTGTTGTAGTACTCAAGTCCGGTTTAGGTCTTGAGACTGGTGCCGGGACCATAACTGTGCAGTCTTTTTATTCTATTTTCATTTTTATATGATGACAAAAAATGATCTGGTCTTGGTCTTAACTCAGACTCAGCTCTAGTAGTCTTGAATACAACACTTTTTTAGGCATCCAGCAGCAACAACACAATACAATAAGAAACATAAACTTAAACATAAATTAAAACACAGAAGAGTAGAAACAAAATATAAGGCTATATAAAACGTACTATACAAGGTAAATATATATATATCTGTAAACAGAGCAGTGCAGTAGATGTTGCTAATGGTCATTAAATAATTAAATAATTAACAGAGCAAAGTGCAATGTGCAATGACATTGATTATGAAAGTGGCTGATGTGACAGAGAAATATAATATAAATATGCATCTGTAACAAATATAGTTCTAAAAAGAGAATGTGAATATGTGAATACCTAATCATGAGTAAAGTGTACTTGAATGTAAATGAGTGTAAACTTCCAGGTGGTACTGGAGACATGACAACAAACCCACACACTACATCAAAGAAAACTGTAAAAAATGTACAAAAGCATTCCTGAATATTTGTAGTCATGTGTTTATTCATGAATGTATGCAATTTCTTCAACTATGCTGCAGACTCAATACTCAAGATATATACAGTAGTAGTGACCCATAAGGGATTCCTGTTTGAGCACAATTGCATCACTGAGCCTATTTAAAGCCACTGTTTTTGCATTTTAAATGGTGCCAGTCTGTTGTAATAGAAGAGAAATGAGGGATATATCAAGGCTAATGGTGAGGGAGAGTGTCGGAGGTAATTAGACGTGATTTCACACATCAGCACACACATCACTTCCAGCAGGTGTGGAGATTCTGAGGTTGCTTTCTGCTTTCTGTTCTGTGCTGTTTTTTCTGTGTTCGCTTCGGTCTGCATGGTTACATCAGTATTTCACAATCAAACATTAAGATACAGCTGCTGCACGACACAATGCTGCAGTTCTCAGACGATTCTGAAGTTACTAGGAGTTAAAAAGCACTGGTACGGGTGACGGTGCGTGATCCTCCCCAGCCTTTTTATAGCATCGCTAATGACCGTGGGGCTTGGCTCGGGTGACACAGTGTGAAATGTAAAGTGTAAAAATCTACACTGTGCTACGCTGCTAGCTTTCTCTTCCCTGCGTAACTGTGAATACGTGCCACGGCTGCTGCAGAGAGTCTGAACTGAAGCTGACCTGTCCTGTGGAAGAAGGTGTGGGTGGGTGGGCGTGCAGGGCTAATGGGTGGGCTGGCAGTGGCGGAGGGGAAGAGTAGGGTGGAGGAGAACATGGGTGGGTGGATGGGTGCGAGCGAGCGAGCGACGAGCGAGTGGGCGGCGGCTGCAGGAAGCCCTCGCAAGAATGAGTGTTTGAGTATGCATGTGTGGTTTCTTATTGGAGGGCGGGGGTGAAAGGGTGGGCGGCAGGCAGAGGAAGTCTTTACCTCTCGTGGATAGCAACCACTTAAGGGCCGTCGCCCATCGTCTAATTGGAGAACAAGCTGTTGAATCACAGCTAGGTGTGGTGGGAGTAGTCGGCAGAACCCTCCCGTCGGTCTGCTCTCACCAGAACACTCCCAATTCAGACTCCACCGCTGAGACGGATCTTCTATAAACAATGATCACGAGTAGGATTTATAGATTTATGATTTTTTTTCCCAGCAGGATTCAGAAGCAGTTAGTAGAACAAAATAAAATCCTGGAATAAGCAGCATTTTCCTTTCAACAAAAACAAGAAAGACAAAAAAAACATAAAAAACTTCAAAATCTCCATTTATGGTTGACAAAATGTCCAAAATGTCCTGAAAGATGTCATATAGATATTAGATGTCAAATAGATGCTTAAAAAAATTACCTGTATGTAACCATTATACAGAGACTATTAACTGCCAGACTGTCCGTTTATTCATTTATTCATTTTTTTAAAACACGATGACTATTCACTATGAACTTGAACTTGTGCTTTTTGATTTAACCATGTCTGTAAAAATATATACTTTTCTAACACTCCCAATTCAGACTCTACCACTGAGACTGATGTTCTATAAACAATGCTCATGAGTAGGATTTATACATTTATAGGATTTTTTACCCAGCAGGACTCAGAACCAGTTAGAAGAACAAAATAAAATTCAGGAACAAGCAGCATTTTCCTGGCAACAAAAACAAGAAAGAAAAAAAAACTTAACTTAAAATCTCCATTAATAGTTGACAAATTGTCCAAAATGTCCTGAAAGTCGGAATATAGATCATTTTGATCTTTATATACTGTATGTAACCATTATCCAGAGACCATTTACTGCAAGACTGTCCGTTAATTCATTTATTATTTTATTTAAAACACAATAACTATTGACTATAAACTTGAACTTGGGCTTTTTGATCTAACAGTGTTTTTCTGTTTTGTTTTTTTTTACAGAAAGAAATGTATGTAACCAGTTGGTAGAACAAAATAAAATCCTGGAACAAACAGCATTTTCCTGGCAAAAAAAAAAGAAACTTAAAAAAAACCTTAAAATCTCCATTAATAGTTGACAAAATATCCAAAATGTCCTGAAAGATGTCATATATTTATTAGATGTCATACAGATATTTTTTTATCTTTTTAAGACTGTGCATTAATTCATTTATTCATTTATTTAAAATACGATGACTATTGACTATACCTTTAACTTGGACATTTTAATCTAACAGTATTATTAATTTGTTTACAGAAAGAAATGTCTGTAAAAAATTATACTTTTCTAACACTCCCAATTCAGACTCCACCGCTGAGACAGGTCTTCTATAAACAATGTTATATTACAGTTATATTTTTGACATCAGTGGCGTCTCAAAGTGTTTATAAAAACTGTTATTTTCTGGATATTTGCAGAACAAACATTGCAGAACAAAAACACTGATGTGAAATCTCTTCTAACACTTAAACTCTGAGATGTAACATGTCCTGACAGATGTTATATGCTGTCATGCACTGACCTAGTAGAGCATGTCCTTATATACTGTATGTAACCCTGCTACAATGACCATCAACTGCCAGACTGTCAGATTATACACTGTTTAATGACATGACAGCTAATGTCACATGCTATTTTAAATTCAGTAAAGTATCTGTCATGAGAATAAAAGGTACTCGTTACATGACACTCTTATAGTTGTGAATAATATCTGTCATGACACTTTTTGACAGAATATGACATCTGCTATGACTAGTTTATGGCAATCTCATGTCCAATTATATTTTATTTTTTTCAAAAGAGATTATTTATTTTCAAAAGAATCGTCCATTTAACCATTTTAGGCTCACGCAGAGATTTACTGACATAGACAAATAATAAACCATTCAATTAAAGCAGATTGTTTGTGATTTTTTAGATGTAGGATTAAAGCCTCAGTCTGAAGTTGTTTCTCTTGTTTTTTTATTTAAAGTACAGTTGTAACAGAGGGCTGAGAATCACTGGCACAAGCAGGGTTGCCAGGTCCAACATAAGTATCCATTCCAAAGTCAGTCTAAAACCTGCCCTTTAGAAGCTTAAACCAGCCCAAAATATATGTCTGTCACACGTTTGAAGCAAATGGCAAAACAACTGAGTGTCTGACTTATAATATCAGTATTGCTATTTGTCATAAAGTCATTAAAAATAGTGTAACGTTAGAGTTTTATTTTAGTGTTTTAAGTTATTTTAGTGTGGACGCACCCCGCCACCCCTGAATTTTTCACTGGATTTTTAAACAAGCCCATTTCACATTTGGCGTGAAAATCGTGAACCTGGCAACTCTGGGCACAAGCGACCAATGAAACCAAAGAAGTATTTTTCTTGTTAAAAATAATAATAATCTTTATGTTAGCATAGTTTAATGTGTAGTTTCGATGTTTTATGGCCATTTCCTTCATAACAAGCATAAAATATCGCTAATAGTTCATCTCAGTTGCTACCTAGCGAGCTAAATTTCCTGTTCCACCTTAAATAGTGCAGCAGACAGCAGAGGCTGCAGCATTTAAGGTGGAATGAAGGAATAAAAAAAAAATCAATAGCAAATAAAAGCTTATTTTAGCCTTCCGTCACAGAGGAACAACTGATTTCTGCACCACCTGACCCTTTTCTGAAGATATACAATAAAATACGCTCTAAAGTTAGTTAATTAACCCAATTCCCAAAGAAATCGGATTAGGTCTTATACTTCTCTGCTCATTTAAATAATAGAAAATTAATACATTTTAGATTGTAATATGCTGTCATAACTGCATAAGACATCTGAGCCTTAATAGAACCAGGAAGTGAACACAAAAAATACTGTAGCATCTCACTGTAAATAAAACCCCATAGATACTCTGCTGCCTGCTACTGTTTTCCATTTCCTCCCGACCAGAGCTTTTCATTTCTCTATTTTCTTCTTCTCTTTCTTTTTTTTTCTCTGCGTAATCGGTTGTGGTTTCCAGGCTGCACGTGGGTGTCGCATTGGCCGTGTACCCAAAGTTCCACTGACTTTCATCCTCCGGAGATCTGGGCTGCATTGTGAGGTTTGTGCTGCTCCTCCGGGGGCTCTGGTGAAAGGCCGCGGTGCTGCGCCGGTTCACGAGATGGGTTCTGTGAGGTGGCCTCCGTCGGCACAGTTCTGAACCTCCTCTGTCATTTCCTCACCACCAGCACTCCCACTGAGCAGATGACACTCTGCAAGACCTCTCTCATCCGCGCCATGTCTAGGGTGGAGTAACTGCAGAGACTGGGCTGAGCTTCAGCAGCACTCCAGCTGACTGGAAATCTGCAAGCTTACCAAACACGAACTGAAGTGAAATAAAAAAATTAATCATGAAACATTCGAAAGTGTCTTGTAATCTTACTGTTTCTGAGCAACACAGGAATTGTGGTACACGACTTGAAGTAAAGGAAATGAGAGTTTCCATGTAGGTTCGTCTCTCATCAGCGGATCAAGAAATTAAAGGAAAATGAAAGAACAAAATTAAAAAATGAGAAGATGATATTTGCTTTATTTTTTAACATTCTTTGAAGCAATCTTTGATATCCCAGCTAACAATTCTTAGTTAGTAGAATGTTCTCTGAGTGTTATTACCTAGGTTATAACACTAAGAAATATAAGCTTCTTAGAATGTTAAATCTGCATTTTCTTTTATTTAACATCTAAAAAGTTAACATTCTTGCAATATCACTTTAATCAATGTTTTAACTTTTAGTTTAAGAATGTTACTTTTAACATTTTCTATGATGTCACTATTCATCTAATTAGGAACATAGAAAATGAGGAACATTCTAATAACACTATGATGCAAACTATTCTTTGTCTATTATTATTATTATTATTATTATTATTATTATTATTATTATTATTATTATTATTATGTTCCACATTTTGAGAACCTTCTTTGAATTCTGTAACATTACAGGTTAACCTTCTTGGAAACTTTCCAAAACATCACCAAACATTGTTATAACATTCTCTGTTAGCTGGGATGGAAGAAACAAACCCATTTGTTTCCATAAATAACAATGACCAAGACATGTACTAATTCTTTTCATTGATCATGTGTGTGTTTTGGGAGTAATATGAAACAAACCAATCCAAATCACTGTGTCATTTGCCATTCTCTATAAGAGCCAGGTGTGCTCTGATTGGGCGGATTGTTATTTCAGTGGTGCAGCTACCTGAACGTATTCAACGATTCTCAGCTCTGCTGTGCATCTGTGTATGTAACGAGCAGGGGTGTACTGCTTTGAAAAGATAGCAATAAATGTGACGTCTGACTGTTAACTGTTGTCTAGGTTGTATTCGGTCAGTGATGCATCTGTGTGTTCCATTGTCATGAAAGTAATACAGCAGAAATTTACCAGAACACAGCTTATTTTGCGACTACCAGGCCTATCGGTACATATAGGTAGATATATTCATAAGCCTGTCAATATTTAAAAGATGCAGATGGAGTGTAAGGTAGCAATGAGCATCATGTCCTTCCTGCAGGGTGTAAGATAGTGTCTCAACCATGACTCAAACTCACATCTACTGGCCACTCATTATACAACAATAACTCCTATTGTTAATGTCTTCTAAGGTAAGAATTGTCTGAGTCTGATGCTGTCCAGCACACAGAGACAGAGAGACAGACTGACAGATGTCTCATGCTGATGTGTAAAGGTTGTGGGCTCAAAGGTGCGAGGTCCTTGGTCCATATGTTGACATTCAGCTACACAGCAGGAACCACTGGAATCGGCCAAACTCATTCAGCCGGCTTTAGCTCTAGTCTGGATGTGACATCAAGAGTTCAGTGCTTTGTGGAAGTGTTACTTTTGCAGGTTCCAGTAGTTGTTAGCGTCTTGAATGAATGAATTTGCCCTTTAAGTCAGAATGGCTTAAAGAGGTTTACTTGCAGGCAATAGATGGAACACTTTCACTGCCCACTCAGCAACCTTTAAAAACCCTTGCTGTGACCTTGTTGCTTTATTTATTTCAGTGCTGCAGATACAAGATAAAAAAAAAATCCTGAGCAGAAAAGGCATCACTTTTATCAGCTTTCCTCCAGCTTTACTGAAGACTGAGCTCAGTCTAAAGACTTGGTTTAAGGTCTAATGCAATTTATACAGTTCTCCTACAGTCTAAAAAGTGATTTTGCTTGTTATGCATTAGTGTAAAATACTGTATATGTGTTGATTGCCAGCAGGCCTCAGTGTTGTAGGCTGTAAGAGCACATTAACTTTATTCTGTGTTCCTAGTGCTCACAGTACGTTAGCTTGGAGCTACAGAGTTCACTCTTGTGCTGTCACAGTGTTATGCTGTCAGTGTTGGCAGTTTTATAAAAATATGCCAAATATGCTGAGAATACCTATATATAACCTAACCTGTTATGTTGAAGTGATTCAATAATTTAAGTTTAGTTAACATTTATGATAGGTTATGTTAGGTCAACTTAATTTTAAGTAAAGTGCAGAAGTTACTGCAAATAGAAGTAAAACACTGTTTCGTTCCTCCATCCAACCATTTTTAAAAATTATATGGTGAGGAAATGTAAAAGGCTGATTCAAATGGCAGAAGGTCAAGGACATTATGTTTATTCAACGTTAAAATTTCAACGTTAGCACAAGCATTGAACATTAAATGTTGATTCAACGTTGTTTCAATAGTGAAGTACAAAAGTAATAGAAGTTAAAGGTAAAACATCTTTAGACAGGGCCTAAAGGAGGTAATAATGGGATAGAGGAGTGAAGGAGGGAAAGAAGGAAATGAGGTTAGTAGTAGTTAGTGTGTTAGAGGTGTTAGGAGAGTACGTGCTCTTTGAAGAGCTCAGTCTTCAGGAGTTTATTAAAGGTAGTGAGAGATTCTCCTGATCTGGTAGTAGAAGGTAGTTAGTTAGAGGTGTTAGGAGAGTAAATGCTCTTTGAAGAGCTCTGTCTTCAGGAGTTTATTAAAGATAGTGAGAGATTCTCCTGATCTGGTAGTAGAAGGTAGTTAGTTAGAGGTGTTTGGAGAGTAAGTGCTCTTTGAAGAGCTCTGTCTTCAGGAGTTTCTTAAAGATAGTGAGAGATTCTCCTGATCTGGTAGTAGAAGGTAGTTAGTTAGAGGTTTTAGGAGAGTAAATGCTCTTTGAAGAGCTCAGTCTTCAGGAGTTTATTAAAGATAGTAAGAGATTCTCCTGATCTGATAGTAGAAGGTAGTTAGTTAGAGGTGTTAGGAGAGTAAGTGCTCATTGAAGAGCTCAGTCTTCAACATTGAAGGTCAGTTGTGTGCCAGCTGGGATGAGCCATAAAGTTTTACTAAGTTTAAAAAGGCCAGGAAATTAGTTGCTTAATGATTTTAACTTGGAGTTTTTTACAGTGTAGAGATCTTCTTTGTAAAGTAAGGTAAGGTGAGGTGAGGTGACGTGAGGTTTGGCGATGCTGCTGGAATGTGTTCTGTGCCTCTGTGGAGCAGGGGGCTGGTGCAGCAAGGACGAGAGTTTGGAAGCTAATGGCTAACAGTGGATTTACATTCTTTGTTGAACATAATGGGAGATCCATGAGGAGGAACTGTGGGCTGGGAGGGGAGATGGCCCACAGCGATGCCTCCTGTGAAAACAGCAGCTCCGTCACTCACAGTACAAGTGCCTCATTATCATCCTCGGCCAGTTGGGAACAACTCGTCGCATCGCCCTGCAACCCAGGCTGGCACTGCTATCAACACACTCACAACACATACATTTAAAAAAAAGAGAGAGAAAAAAAAACAAAAACAGAAGCAACTATTTTTGAGGACGTAAGGAGAAACATAAAGGAGATATCTCTGGTCTCTAGGCAACAGTCCACTCTCCCTGCATACTTAGAGAAAGACACTGGGGGGGCTTCATGCTTGGGAGATGTTCCTCTACATTTGCTCAGCTTTTAAAGAATGGACGTTTCTCTCAAGGTTCAGTGAGAGTACTTCCAAAATGTAATGTTCCAAAATGTGTGTTGTTACATTTAACCCGTAATGACTTACATCAGCATTTGTCTGACTGACGGGACCATAAACATCACATAAACACAACGCTTGTGTAATAAAAAATATGCAGTTGGGATTTATTTAGCTCTAGATGTCAGTGAATGGTTGTAGAGTCACTGTACAGCTCCCTCTAACCAATATATACTGCACAAATTCTGGACAGTGTGTCTGCTGTCTTCTGAGGACAGAGGGACTGGCGCAAGTTGAGAAACATACAGTATACTCTAAAAGAAAGGATTTGAGCATTCTTTAATAAAGGCATTAGTTTTGTACTAGTGCTTCCAACATTAATCCATTAATCACCATGGTTTTAACCTATTATTATTATTTTTTATCTAAAAGGCTCTAGTCTCAGTCTATAGAGGGCTGAAACACAAGCTCCGCCTCTAACTACATCTGACAGGTTGTGTCGTTATCTGTTCTTGGTTGATTTTACCAAGATTTTGTAAGAAACTGACCAACGAACACTTAGGAAATCATTAAAGAAACATCAGAAAGTCATCAATATTCATCAGAGAGAGACTTATGTAGATATTTAGCAGCTGTTGAAGTTTAAAAAGCAGTAAAACCTGGTGGTTATAATTTGTATGATGAAGAAAATATGAAAAAAACAAAGGATTTATTACACAATTATTAATAGTAATTTGTTTCTCTCACCCAAAATACAAGCAAATACAAGTACGAACATTTTTAAATAATTCTATTTATTATTTATTATTTTTTTATTACCCAACCTACTCATTAGGACTCCCCCCGTCACCAGTGATGCCCCAATACACCAGGAGCATGAAGGCTGGCACATGCCTCCATGTGAAGTCAGCCACCGCCTCTATTCAAACTAAATCATGATTTTAATTGTAATTAATTACAGTCTATTATTGTGATTGATGCAATATTTTTTTGTTATTGATACAACTATTATTATTTTCATTTTGGCAATCCAACATTGATGTACATTTAAATGTCCACTATTAAAATCTTAAGCTTCAAGAAGTTGAAAAGGTCAAATTAATGAATATTGTAATTAATCATAGAATATTTTGATTAATCAGATTTATTGTTTTTGATTTACACCAGAACTGTGCCTCATGAGGTCTGAACAGTTTTGGTGGACAAAGTATGAAGGGCGCACAATATTAAAGATAGTGTCAGTGTGTATAAACAGAATACAGGGAATACATATATATGTGTTTTACCTGCTGCAAGAAAATAATCTTCAACAACCATTACCTGTTCATCTATGACATTTTATTTCATAGAACTACAACAAGACAAGACACACTCTCTTCCTAATCTGTAAACATCAGTAGGGTCATGAATCCTCATTTACAAATGAGGTAAATGGTTCTTGAACTTAACAGTGAACAGCTGCAATAATAATAATAATAATAATAATAATAATAATAATAATAATAATAATAATAATAATAATAATAATAATAATAATAAATAGTTCAAAGATCATTTAAAACTTGTGAGGAAAATAAGTCCTGTGTCTTTCCAGTACACACTGAAAAAGATGGTAAAACATGAGGAGAAGCAAAAAAAAAATTCTCTGAAGATCACAGATGGAGAACAGCACATGTTGAATCTTGGGGTGACCATGTCTATGATGGGATGCCACCTCCTTGCCAACAAGCTTTTTGAAAGATTTGCCAGAAGGAAGCCTCTACTACAAAGTTTCCAACTGGAACGTTGGCTGAAGATGAATCTATGGACAGATATGAAAAAAATCGAACTCCTAAGAAAAAGAACTTTGGAAAAATAAACTTTAAGAGGTTTGTTCAATAAAGTGTAGCCAAAAAAATAATATAATTCCATCTGTGGAGAAGTGAAGGCTGAATGTTATGTTGAGCTGTTTAATTTCTAAAGCTCCCGGGAATTTTGATAGGATGCCTGTGGGGAACTGATTAGATTTAGTTTAGTAAAATTGTTTTGTTCAGTCTTAAAAAGTGTTATTTGACTTTGATTAAATCGCACGTATACGACTGTATACGGGAACGTCATTGAAACCTTTTTCGTTTACTATATATAACTATTTTAAGAAACAGATGCAAAAATATATCATTTGAATCATTGCTCTATATCTATTTGAGTCACAGTCCTCACTGTAAGAAACCCCAACCTCATTCTGACATCGGTAAAAAAATGGTAATGTTTTCTGGGGATAGAGATAAAAATATAACACAGAGGAAGTGATGTAAAAACATCACGAGGACACTCGTCCATCTAACAATGTTTTTAACAAGCTTATTTGATGAAAGCCTAAAAAAAAGGCAAATTGCAAACTGCCTGAAATGGTTAAGAAAGAGCCTCTGAACACACAGACAAGACACCACAGACATCCGTACATACAAAACACACAGTTTATTAATAAAGGGGCTAGGCTTACAGGAGTAGTAAGGGACAGCCAGGGTCAATAATAGTATGGCAGCAAATATAATCAACATACCAGAGCGTAGTCAGGCAAAACAGGGTCATACTGTACATGGAAAATCCAGTAGATAAGGAGCAAGGCAAAAGAATAGTCAAAAATAGTGGGCAAGGCAAAAATTGGTAGTGAGAAATAAAAACAAGGCAATAAACACACTGTGGAACAGCTAGCTCACTAGATTCAATACTCGGCGAAATACAAAGCAAACAGAGGGTTAATCATACAAGACTGGCCAGGTGAAATCAATCAGTAACTGGGAGAGCAGGAACGCCATAGCTTTATATGATCAGCAGAGTCAGGGATTCAACTTTAGTTTCTCAATCTGTTTCTCTGATTTTACTATTTATAGTTGTATGTCTGAGTAAAATGAACGTTGTTGTTTTATTCTATAAACTATGGACAACATTTCTCCCAAATTCCCTATACAAGTATTGTCATTTAGAGCATTTATTTGCAGAGAAATAGAAATGGCTGAAATAACAAAAAAAGATGCAGAGATTTCAGACCTCAGAAAACAAGTTCATATTTTTTATGCATCTTGGCATCATGTTCTCCTCCACCAGTCTTACACACTGCTTTTGGATAACTTTTGACGGCATGTTTGATGGCTTGTGATCATCCATCTTTTTTTGATTATATTCCAGAGGTTTTCAATTTGGTAAAATCAAAGGAACTCATCATTTTATATGGTCTCTTATTTTTTTCCAGAGCTGTATATATTTTAAACTATGAGATAAGCAGAGCAATTCACTCTGAGTTATTTGCATGCTTGGTTCTTCAAGGGTTGTCATGGTCAAACTAGTGAGACTAGCCAAACTGGACATCTGCTGCTTTTCTAAAGACAGTTGGGCTCTTATTACTCTTCTCCAAGCAAGAGTTGTGGTATAACAGACTTTATGCACTTTGGATGAAGACTTTTTTATGAACTGATTCTGGCGTATAGTAGGGCCCACCTACAACAATGTAAACTGGAATTACTTTATATATATATATATATATATATATATATATATATATATATATATATATATATATATATATATATATTCATTTTATTAGACTGTAATTTAACATTTTGCACATATTTTACACTGGAATTGATATATAATAGCATCATGAAAAATTGCCCCCTTACAGATCTGTTTTATTGTTTTTCTCATTTATTTTGTCATAAATAGCTTTTTTAAATACCATTCAAACTTTAATATTAGACATAGCTAACCTGAGTTAAGAAAAAAAATTTTTTTTTTAAATGATAATTTCATTTATTAAGGAAAAAAACAATGCAAACCAACTTGGCTCTTGAAGAAAGCACATAAGAAAAGAACATAATAAATCTGTAGGGAGCAAATACTGTACTTTTTTAACTGTACTGTATTTTATAAAACACTAAATGGCAGATTTATTTTTTTTGCGACAGCGATAATATCCTGTAAATGAATGTGAGAATGTGAACATACTCTGGCGTACAACCACTGGCTAAAAACAATATATATATATATATATATATATTTTTTTTTTTTTTTTTTTTTTTGTGTGTGTGTATATCTTTGCAGACCTTTGCTAACATCTGTTATTTAATCTAAGGTTTCTATTGTAAAGAATGCATAATATAACCAGCTTTTGGACATTTTTATGTTTTGTTTTTTTTTGTCGGTTTCTTAAAGTGCATACACATTCTCTCTCTCTCACATACACTCACATATACACTGACACATACACACACTCGCACTCACACAGCGGGGGTGTTAGATTCACTGAGTGCCAAATTGAAATGCACTCAGTGGATTAGCTCTATCTGAGAGAGGAGTGCCTATGAGAGGTTGAATATGCCTGAGGAAAAGTGACCTGTGCCCATCATGATTACAGCCTCCCCGGTTTGTTACGCAACTGCTCCACAAGTGCAGTCAGACAACTCCTACAGCTGTTTCATGCCGGAGTCACGACTCGCGTTGTGTAGGCTTCGCTTTTTGCTTTTTGTCCTCCGATTTTTTTTTTCCCTCCTCTCCGCTTCAGCCTATTGTAGGCCTCCTCCGCCCCCACGGGCTGGGTGCTGGTGAGCCCCTCATTTGAAAGCCAGGGGTTTTTCAAATGGAGATGGAGGTGGTGGGGTGACCCTGTCCGCCGTGCGTGGGCCGAGCGCCGTTTGGGGGACAAGGGCCGAACGAGCGCTCCCCGTGGCCCCTTGTGTTTGACTGTTATATAACACCTTGCGTTAGACAGCCGCTGCGAACGCCGAGCGCACAAAAGCTCCTGTGACCCTGATGGTTATAATAGAAACCCGGCTCAGACAATATCCACAGCAGGCCAGAGCTGGAGGTAAGAATGGAGGGCTAATGAATAAATATTAGGTGTACCTCCACCTCCACAGTTCGCTTCTATCCAGCGACAAGAGAAGGAATGTACCAGACCTTCCAGGTGATCCACGCTTCCCTTTTTTTTTTTTTTTTTTTGTCTTGATGGTAGCAGCACACATGTGCACGGGCTGCAGGTCGCGCATTATTCTCCTCCCGTAAAACATGTCACTATATAGCGTACAGCTTATTCACTGCTGTGATGCCTTTGATTTGTTTCTTTTTTCTTTCTTTTTCTGTTTTTTTTTCTTCTTTTTTTTCTATGAAATGGGTGCTTTTATGTCTCAAGGACAATGTTCAAGAACAAGGACCAATCATTTTCACAGCTTTTCAGTGCTAGAACACAAAGCTCCCTTCATCTCATTTCATAGCAACAGGATAGAAAATACAGCAGAACAGTAAAAAAAAACAAAAAAAAACAAATGCCACCAAATTATTATTTGACAGGAGTAACTGACAGAAAGGACTGGAAGAGATTGGGAGAGATTATTGTTCCTGAACAATAGAGAAAGAGAAAGAAAGGCACTTGATTCATACAGTAAGTACGTAAGTATTATATAATCTCTATTTAACAGTTTATGCACTTTAGTAGGTTTTTTAGTACGCACTATGAATGCTTATAAAGCTTCTGATCTTAGATATGAGGCTGCATGATGCTGAAAGAGGCTGCATGTCACTCACACTTAAAGGGGGTAGGCAGGAGGGGCAATTGCCCCCCTTGGTATGCCTGTGTTTTAAAAAGGATTGCTAAAGTGCCTTCTAGAGTGGCAGAAAAGTGATCAAGTGTCTGCTAGGGTGCCCCTCTTGCAAAAAAAAAAAAATTGTAGATCAGGGTTTTTCAATCAATGAGCTACGAACCACCAGTGGTCTTCAAAACATAAGGGGAAGGCTATAGTCTGTATATGCACTTGTCAACGGTTAGCATCACTTGCAGGTACGTCCGGTTCTTTTCGGCTAGGCACAAAAGTGGGAGGTGTTCACGAAAGAGCGTCTTCAGATATATCCTGGCTATTTGGAGACAGGCAGCTGCTGTGTGATTGACATGCGTGATTGACACTGGCCAAAACATGGCGCGAAAAAGTGTTGTTTAGCCATGAAAACAATGTGTTCAGTATAAAAGCGACTTAAGCCACAAAATATATGTCGAAAAAATTAGTACAAAAAGTACAGTATAATCAAGGACTGTCCAATGAAAACATGTATGTCCACTTTTGTCGTTTTTTTGTTTGCTACACATGAATACATATGTTGTGTTACAATAAAAAATAAGGACTGCTGCTTTCATTGTAACTTACAATGCAGCATAATTTTCAGTATTAAACATTGCATAAATGTCTATGGTGCATCTAATGAAGATCCAAATACACTTTCCGTCTTCCCTATATCAGGAATTTCTCTCAAAATGTATAAATTATTATGTATTGGGTATCATTAAATGGGAAATTCATCCAAAATAAGCTCTAGAAGACCATTTAGCAAAAGCCACAGTTACAACACACAGCTACCTGCAGCTTTAGCATCATAGAACATTCCTGACTCTTCAGCCATAGAAACACTGTAATTCAATGATTAATCATACACTCAATATGAAAAATAGGAGACACAGAAAAAAAAGGATTTCAGAGGCCAAAAAGAATCATTACGGGCACAAACTCTCTGCCAGTAGCAGCGTGTCTAACAACCAGGGTCCTGTACCGAGCCAGAAGGACTTTAATTAAAGGGCTTTAATTCTCAGACTACCTTGGCAATATTCATATCTATGAATAATAACGGCTACGCTCACATTCATGCTGAAGACTAATTAAATTCCTGTAGAAAAGTGGTACTTTCTGAAGTTGAATTTTTTTTTTATTCTTTTGTGGGAAGCGACTGTGGGTGAGGGATTTAATGTTTCATGAAATCAATGTCATACATTTGAACAAATACATATATACTACATGTGGGGAGGTGAGAGAACCATGGGCCGCCCCCACAACGGCACGACACTGAGCACAAAAGACTAATTAGCCCAGCTGGGCATATTTAAAGACCACCTCAGACTAGACTAAAAGAGACTGAAGTGACCGGGAAGTTTTAATTTTCTAGTAAAAAACATGCTAAAGCTCTATGGTACGTATTTGAGTATGTTTTGAGATAGATAGATAGATAGATAGATAGATAGATAGATAGATAGATAGATAGATAGATAGATAGATAGATAGATAGATAGATAGATAGATAGATAGATAGATAGATAGATAGATAGATAGATTTTTTCAGTTTTTTTTGTCAGCTAAGTTTCTGGGTTTGTTATCTTTAGTTTGTGCTTCTTTGTTTGCTTATTTTGCTTGTTTGTTGGTTAGTCTTTCACTAAATTTGCACTATTAGTGTTGATTTAACATGGTGGAGGTTAGATTTTCAGACTGGCACATTAACTGTGTACCGAAAGTCTTATTAATCCTAAAAATAAAGCTTATAAAGTGTAAAAACTGATCATTTACAAAAAGAGCATGTTGATTTTTTATTAACAATCAACTTGTAACACTCTTAAGTCCTCCTACAGTATCTTTATATCTTTAAGACGGGAGATACTAGCTGCTCCATTTTTTTCTCTTTTTTCTTTTTTTTTATTTCATTGTCCTAAAATCTACAGGGAGAAGCATTTTGTTTAGATTGAAGTGTAATATTTCTTTTAACACTGTGGTTGGATGCATACAATTTTTTCCAAGCAGGAGCCAGGCATTATTCCCATATCAAAACAGTGTGAGCTGCATGCTGGTGTTAGGGCGATAAATCATTGGTGCTTTATCTGATGTATAAAGTGCGAGTCAAGTCGTTAATCATCACCTGTTTAGGAGAGGAATTCAGCTATGAATGTACATTAGCCCAGGAACATGAACCGACAGAATTGTTATCGTTCCTGCGCCGCTTGCCTTGAATAAACTTGTAGAGTTTTTTGTTTCAGGGAGTGCGGGAGGGAATACGTGCAGGAGAGAAAAAGGATATCTGGGCAGGGGAGGAGGAAAGATAAAGGGTCTGTTACTGTGAATACATGTTAACAGGCTGTAAAAGCTGTTTCTTTTTTTTCCCCCACATATCTGACAGTGTTCTGATCTTCACTTTGAAGAATAAACACTGTCTAAATGTAGCCAAAGATCCTCCATTAATCATGTTGGTTTAGCTTGTACCTGAAAGGTAGTCTGCAGTTTCAAATCTGGCAGCGTCTAATCATCCTGCTCCTTTGGTCTCTTAGGCAGAGAGGCAGATCCCAAACACTCAGTCACATACCCTGACTCTTTCAATTACTCCGGAATTGCTTTCATTTAAAGGTTAAATGGTGTAGGATGAAAGATTTCCACAAGAGATTATCATTATCCACAGCACGATAAGCATCTAAAGCACAGACTCTATTTAACCATATTCTTCTCCTTATAATAATAATAAAAGTAATAATACAACTTTCTTTTTCTTGTTCTTTTTATTATTAGTAGTAAATTTAGTAGCATAAGTAATATGAGCAGAAGTAGCAGTGGTATTAGGATTAACAGCAGTAAATACAGGGGTTGTACAATAAAACTGAAACACCTGGTTTTAGACCACAATAATTTTATTTATTGTGGTGACGGACAGTTCTGGTGGAAACAGGAGAGTTGAGGTGCACATTGAATTCTGCTGTGATTTGATCAGCCGTGGTTTTAGCACCCGAACATCCCTTTCAGACAGCTTCCTCTTACAGCGTCCACAGTTAATCCTGTTGGATGTGGTTGGTCCTTCTTGGTGGTGTGCTGACATTACCCCGGATACCGTGGCTCTTGATGCATCACAAAGACTTGCTGTCTCGGTCACAGATGAGCCAGCAAGATGTGCACCAACAATTTGTCCTCTTTTGAACTCCGGTATGTCATCCATAATGTTGTGTGCATTGCAATATTTTGAGCAGAACTGTGCTCTTACCCTGCTAATTGAACCTTCACACTCTGCTCTTACTGGTGCAATGTGCAATTAATGAAGATTGGCCACCAGGCTGCTCCAATTTAGCCATGAAACCTCCCACACTAAAATGACAGATGTTTCAGTTTCATTGTCCAGCCCCTGTACATATAGTAAAGGTAGTGGTTGTATTAATTGTTATAGTTGTAATAGTAGTAGTAGTAGTAGTAATACTTGTTATATTAATTGTGGTAGTAGCAGTAGTAGTTTAAATAGATAAATTTGCATTTGCAATACACAACTGCTTCTTTTTAAAAGAAAACCCTTAAATAAAATAATTCTATACAACTATCACTCTGTCACACTTTAGCCTTTGTGTTTTTCCTTTCCTGTCCTGCTTTTCAGTCTGTTTTTTTGTTTTCATTGCAATGTGCTCCGTAGTGTTCTCACGTGTCTTGTTTGTGACCCCGCCCCCTTGTTTCCTTCTCCAGGTGTTCCCTGTTTCCCAGTCTGTATATATAGCCAATGTGTTTCTGTGTTCTGTGTCAAGTGTCTGGGTTTGTTTTTTTAGTTTATGCTTCTTTCTTTGCTTATTTTGATTATTTGTTTATTAGTCTTTGATAGTCATTTGTTTGTTTGTTTTTTAGTCTTAGTGTTGTTTGCTTCTTTTTCTCAGTTTTTGTTCTTTATTTGTTTTTGTAATGATAGAAAATAAAACTGACTTGCCTCTTGTCTCAGAAGCATGACACAATCTTTTCTGCCACTTCCTAAAGAACCAATTATTTTTTTAAAGCTTCATAAAATAAACTATCATTTAAAAGTTTAAAGGTACCAGGTCATAAAAAATCAGTGATTTGGTGTAGTATGTAGACTGTACGTTATTTAAGGCTGGAAACAACTTACTTTCTGGTTCATACAATCCACATATAGAATTTTTTATTAATTATTGTTCCATAATATCTCAAAACTCCATTGCATTTACATCAAATAGATATTAAATAGAAGTTTAACTTTACTTCACCTGTTTATGTAAAGTATGTTGTAAAGTTGTAAAGTGTTTTTTTAGAAGTTGTACACTAAGTAAAATCACTCACATCTCTAAAATCTATTAAACTGGACACTTATTTTTTTACCTAGTGTGTTGCAGTTTGTTTACAGAGCTATTACTTTAATGGAAACAAGTGTTTTTTTTTATATTATCAGATCACTTTTGTGAGTTGGTGCAAAGGACAGTACAAATATTGAAAAAGCAAAGTATAGTAAAGCACATTTTCTCATTTTAAAAAGAATGTGCTCTAGAAATCAGAGTTCAAGGCTAGAGCATTGAATTCACCCATCTTTGCTTTGCTTTCACTATTTTGATTGCAGTCTTTATGTTGTGAAATGCTGTGTGTGGAGAGGGTTTGCTGCCTGCAGAAGACTCAGAATGCACTGTATATGATTGTGTGGTACAGATGAAGTGGATACATGGGTCGAGTTCAAGGATGCTAAGAAATCTTTAGCAAAGATGAAGAAGTGTTAATTGGGAGAAGTGATATTAAATTAGATACATGCTAAAAATAGATACATTGTAAATATGCAGAGCAAGTGCAAATATTGCATTCGAGAAAATTAGATATTAAGCCATTCATTGAAAGTCCAGTTAGAGCGTTTTTTTACTCCTCTCTTGTTTTATCCAGATTTTCTAACGTTTTATTTTGGTTTAAAACCAACCAGTAAGTGTAAAAGCTGCTGAAAATGATCAAATGACCAAAAGAGGTGATTTTGGTTCAGATAATTTTATTTTTTTGTTATTAATTTGGAATTTCAACCATCATTAAACTATAGAAGAAGAAAAAGAACTGGTGTAGATGGATGGATGGATGGATGGATGGATAGATAGACACTCTTAGATCCTCCTACAGTATCTTTATATCTTTAAGACAGGAGATACTGGCTGCTCCATTTTTTAAATGTATTCTTTTCATTTTTTTGTTGTTATTAATACTGAATTTCATCCCCCATTAAACAATAGAAGAAGAAAAAGAACTGGTGTTGTGCCACAATCCGACTCTCATTAGCATGCATGCAAATCATGCAGCAGTATGGGTGCAAAAGCTAATGCTCGTGACTACTATATCTACTGTAACTGTATATTAATCCTTATTTATAAACTTAATTAAAGAAAGAAATAATACATATAAAATAAATTACATTTCTGAAGATTTTGAGAGAAATCTGTTGCACTCATTCTGCTTCTTGAAAAATATAGATGCATGCAAAAAGAGTCAGATTCTGCCAGAGAGCTGTATCCAGTAAACCCATCCCAAAATAGAAAGTGTGATCATCCTCTCCTACAACAACTAGACCATTGCTCAGTATGTGTTTTCGTCTGTTTTGGCATTCTTGTCTGATGTAATTTTTCGCTGCTAAGTTAAGCTAAATTCCAATACTTAAGAACGAAGTTACCAAGAACATTTAATGCTCTTGAAAACTGAGGATGCATTCCTACAATTATGCATTTTTAAGTTCCTCTTGTATTTAAAATAAAAAAACTCAATGCTCCGGTTGCAAGAGGTTGGTGTGGTGCAGTGGATAACACCACTGCCTGCCAGTGAGTTTCCATGTAGGAGACTGGGGTTCAATCCCAGGTCTGGGTGACTGAATGCTGTGCTACATTAATAAGAGTCCTTGGGCAAGACTCCTAACACTACATTGGCCCTTCCTCTGTAATCGGAATAACCTTGTAAGTCACTCTGGATAAGCGGTGAAGCTTAATGCTGTAAATCTAAATGTAAATGTAAAGAAAATGAGGAGAGAAATGGGTACTAAAATCATCAAATCTTGTTAATTTGATACAAACAAGGATTTCATTCATTTTGCCCTGTTATCTTAACTAAGCTCTTTCTGTTTGGATTAAAGAGACTCATTTAAAATGTGAATTTTATTGTTATAGTGTACAGTACTCAGTAAATCGTTAGATAGAGTAGAGATATACAGTAAATTTGCAGTGTTAAGTCAATACTGTCAGTGTCATATTTACACTCGTACTGCACAGTTAACAGTCAGTGTTGACTTAATACTGGCATATTACTGTGTAATAAAACGAAATGACACAGCATCTCAATAAGTGAACTCAACTCTGTTCTTGTGTTTTTCTTGTGTTGTTTTCAAGGTAATGTTGTCAACCTTGTCGAAAATGTTCTTTCCAAGAACATAACTCCATTCTTCGCATTCTTGTTATTGTATATACCGAACAGCAATGAAGATCTGATAGTCGACTGTTGTCTAGGTTAGATTCAGTTAGTAGCACATCTGTGTTTTTTTCATTGACGAGATAGCAGTACTCCAGAAATTTACCTCACTTCCAGACCACTAAAATAGACTGTTGGTGGGGTGAAAGATAGCAATGAGCATCACAACGCACCTTGTGCAGGCTGTAAGATTGAGTCCTTTGTGTTTAGTTTAGTTAACAGAGTTGTGCTTTTAAGAACTGTACAGATTCATAAATATTAATAAATATTATTCATGTTTTCAGTTTAGTTTTGCAAGGTAATGTTTTCCACCTTGTCAAAAATGTCCTTTTCAAGAACATAAGTCCATTCTTCACATTATTGTTATTGTATATATTGAAGAGCAATGAATAGCAATGAAGATCTGACAGTTGACTGTTGTCTAGGTTGGATTCAGTAAGTAGAACATCTGTGTGTTTTTCATGGACGAGATAACAGTACTCCAGAAATTTACCTCATTTTCAGACCACCAAAATAGACTGTTGGTGTGGTAAAAGATAGCAATGAGCATCACAACGCACCTCACCTTGTGCAGGCTGTAAGATTGAGTCCTTTGTGTTTAATTTAGTTAACAGAGTTGTGCTTTTAAGAACTGTACAGATTCATACATATTAATAAATATTATTCTTGCTTTCAGTTCAGTTTTGCAAGGTAATGTTGTCCACCTTGTCAAAAATGTTCTTCCCTAGAATTTAAGTCCATTCTTCGCATTCTGTTTTATTGTATTGAGAAAAATCCCTACATTATCTATAATCAGTTGTTGGTTAAAGTAAATCAGGTGTGCTGCTGGTGGACCTATACAGCTCCCTACAGTCTCTTTACAGACAGTTAAGCAGACACATTCATTTTCCACAGTTACAGTATATTATACTGGAGCCTCATTGCTGCAGGATGTCTAATGCTTCCTCAGACAGATACGCAGCCCTGGAGTGTGAGAGTGGCAGGTTTGGAGGAAACAGGAGGTGGGCGCAGGAAAAGATCTCTTTCCAAGGAGACCACCTCCAGATCAGGTGCCTCTCCGCTCATTCACGGAGAGTCAAGCAGAACCTCAAACAAAGGCATTCTGGAGAGGAATGTATACATCTCGAACCCTGCTCAGCGTTTCACACACACACACACACACACACACCGCTTCCCACATAAATTACACACAGGCATGATTACCCTCTCACTTCCTCTGTTTACCCTGCCCTTAGTGATGAATGACCATTAAGGCACTTCCCTCTATCAGCCCTGAAGACACATCAGCAGATCACAGATCAGGGTCGGTGGAGACCTCAACAGTGCGTGGGATTACACCTCCCCTCCTCTACACAACCCACCCACACACTCCACACCCATAATATCTCAAACTAAGACGTATTATTCATATATCTTACAATGTTCATGTCTATATAATAATATATGTCTCAGTCATAACTAAAAAAAAACTTTGCATCTTTGTAAACTATATATTTAAAGGAGAAGGAGGAAGGATTTTGAAATTGTAATCAAAAAAATGATTGAACAAAAAAAATAATTTCACATGAATGCATTTAATGCCATTTTATTTGTAAACGTTTTGCTCATTGAAACAAGCAAAGACATCATGTATTGAATGTGAATTCAATCCCCATTTGCAGATGTAGAACTTGAAATGATGCATTATTTTGTTTACAGCTAATCCAATGTCTCTTTTATTTGCGTAAATATGTTGACATTCTGTCTGCCATGTACTTGAAGAAGAATTGACAAAAGATTTATGCATCTGGGTTTCCATTACTGAGCATTACTTATGCTTATGTTTAAGTTCGACCAGGCTGTTTTGGCAGAAAATGAATGTCTGACAATTGACTGTTGTTTTTTTTTATGTAAATAGTTTACTTTATTTTAAACACAAGCATATTTAAGGGTTTTACTGTTTACTAGTTGTTGTTTAAACAAATGAAAATGTTTACATTGTAGTCTATATAAATAAAATGAGACGCAAATGAGAAGATAAATCCAATTATTTGTTTAACTGAAGATGGAATTCATAATTATATAATTAGAATTAATATATGTATATGTATAATTAAATGTATGTCTCTCTAACTTTGACTTTTTTAAATAAAGTTAGTCTTGCAGATGTTCTTTACATTGAAAATTATGACACTTTGGACCATAAATATTTTTACATTCTACTAGAAGATAAAGTGTGTCCTCTCCTGTAATTTGGTGATACATGGCTTTCGATGTTGTTATTGACTAAATCTTTATTTCCGTTTCTTAATGAAATATTAAAGATGCAGCATAAAACAGGACAATACGTTTTGGTGTTGACGGCAGTGATGATAACTATACTGCAGCGACAGGATGTAAAGTGTGGTTGAATAGATGCTAATTTTATGTGTCTGTCTCACATGCAGAAGAATGCGTTTAATTAGCGTCCGCGGGCCGAATCCAAATGCTGGAGCTGGCAGTAGCCGGTGGAGGAAATCGAGTTGCCTGGGCTACGGACATTTGGATGGGACTTGGCAGAGAGCGAGAGAGGATGAGAGCGAGGAGGAGAGAGGCGTCATCTCGCTGCCTCTTCACCAGCTGCTCTGCAGGAGCGCGAGGAGTGGGCCGCTTTGGCACCGGCACTGCTGCTGAGGAGGGTCAGGGGTACCCTCTCCAGGGACAGCCGTGAGGGGGAGTGTGTGAGGGGGCCGTGGAGTGGGCTAAGCTGGAGCGCTCTGAGCAAGGTGTTAAGAGTTCAACCTCGGAAAAGAAAAAAAAAAAAAAAGAGAGCTGCACTGAGAAAGGCAGAGGGAAGAACAGAGCGGGAGAGAGAGATTTCTGTATGTGTTTGTTTGTGTGTGTGTGAGTCTGTGTGTTTGTGTGTGTGTGTTTTTGTCTTAGCTCCTTGCTGGATGTGCTCAGTTGCACAGCCATGCTAATCACAGTGGGCCTCTCGCTGCACAGCAGGATTTACCCCCATTCAGCTGTTCGTTTTCGAGCTGCTGAAAAAGATACGTTTTAGCATTCGATTGCATTTAACCGCTTTCCTTTTCAAAATATGGATGCGCTGAAATACACCTAAAAACTGGACGTGATTCATCTTTAATGTGTGAAAAATAATATTAATAACAACAACACCTAACAACACCTCATAAACCATGCATTATAGATCAGTCACACAGAGAGCGAAGCCTGCAATCTGTGCTGAGAGACATTTGTGCGATATGCTATGCGAGACATGCGATCAGCCTTTTCGGAAACTCAGCATGAATGCGAACTATGTGAACCTGACAGGCTTCTGGCCCACAGGCTTTACCGAGGAGAGTAAGCGGCTCGTAAATTAGCCAGCGACAGCGTCTCTCCCTCCAGCTCACACTGTGGTCTTTTGCTCCCCCCCCTCCTCCACCATGTGCCTGACTAATGGGGCACCTTCATCACAGAGCGACCTGCCGTGAGAGGGGAAGGGAAGTCGCTTCATCACACGCTTTATTCCCTCACTGCCTCGTGAGTCGGCCTCTGAGATATAGACATAGAAGTGAAGCCTCAGGTCGGGTCAGCAAAGAAAAAAAAGCACTCCTGACCATCAATAAAGAGAAGTCAAAACACAGTGTTACCAGTCTTCAACCTCGAGTTGTCTCTATTAATTAAATGAACTGCATTAAATTATGTAATGAATGACCAACACACACATATTGTGGCGCCACCTCATTGCATTATGCTATACACTGCACTGTAAACCCATACGTTGTTTGAACTCAAATTATTTAAGTCTGTTTCACATAAAATTTGATATTTCTAAACATTATTCAACTATTTTGAGTTAGTTGAACATTTGTGGGCACATATACTGCACTATTCAAACTGAGATCTTTGAGTTGAACCAACTTATAATAATAACTGAGTTTAGTCTGTTGCCATTGGCAGCTTCTTTTCCATTGGCTTCTGTCACAATCTATTTGCATACTGGGTGTGTCCAACAGTTTCTGACTGACACTCACCATCAGTGTGTAGTGATTCCACCTGGGCTACCTTGGAAATAAATCAACTTCCCCTTTAGTTGTAATAACTTAATGTTTTAATCTATGCTCAAGTTTTAATTCCCCATTACATAACCGGTTTCCTAACATTTTTAAAGTAAATTAAACAAAAAAATTTGAGCAAACCGGCTGCTTTAAAAAAAAGTTAATTAAACTCAACTTATCCAGTCTTACAGTATAACAAAAAAAAAAAAAAGTTAAGTCAACTTCCCCTTTAGTTGTAATAACTTGATGTTGTAAGTTATGCTAACTTAAGTTTTCATTACCCATTACTTAACTTTTTTAAGGCAACCAGTTTCCTCAATTTTTTAAGTAAATTCAACTTATCCGGGCTCACAGTGTGGATATTCTAGTGTATATCGTCTGTACACAAGTTTTGTGATGTATCATTTTTGGGTGTTTGATAGTGATCTACTGTATATAGAGAATAAAGTGTACTAATGAGATTTCAAAAGAATTATGAAATGATGGACACACCATTTCTGTAATAGGAAGCAATTCTGAACTGGTCCTCAGTGCTCAGCACTCTTCTATATAGACTCCTTGTTAGTAGCCTGTTGGTCACACATTTGAAAGAGTCTAACAAGGCTTTGTGGTGATGTGAGAACTTTGTGTGTTGAAATTGAGACCAAAAACATGTTTTTCTTTTCATTTCTTGACAAAAATAATTAATAATTATTTCTGAAACATTTTAAAACCAACTAACTCTGCAGCGAGTCTTTGTTTCCTGCCAATTTTAGCCAATTTTCCAGCCAATCAGGGAACAGCAGGCTGCTATGATACACGCATACAAGCTTTACACAGACACAGAGAACAGGAGCCTTTCAAACACAAAAGAGAAGCTGTAGAGAACTACAGATTACAGTGAGGTTGATTAAAAATTAAATCTTAAACCCCAGGTAACATGAGTTTGAGACCATTGGTGTACAGGATATAGACTAATTCGTATGCATTATACATTATTTTACATTATTATATATATTTTACATTATTATATATAATGCATCATATTTGTCAGTAAGTGCAAATCTTAAAAAAATAAATAAATAAAAACTGCATCCAAACCAACAGCTGAATCTCAGCTTGAAGAAGTAGATGGAAGGGATTGTTCCCTCTGTGCTGTGAGTAAATTGGCGCTCTGTTTGTTCTAAAAGATTATAAAAATGTGGCTGAGAGCTCATCATGGCCTTTTTTTTATATCATGCCTGCATAAAAGATGAAATCCATAAAATTGTAGATCCTCAGTGGTGAGCGTTCACATCAGTGAGGAGTGGAGCTCACCTGGTCTTACAACACAAATCAGATCATCAAGAAGTCCAGGTAGCATCTTTATTTATTTGGAAGTTGAGGAAATTTGCCACACAAAACTACTACTGCCCATGATATATCCTATAGGAAGACCATCCAGTGTGCTTTAGAAGTGTGTATTCCTGGAAAACCACACTTTCCAAGAGTTTTTACCCAAACAAACTGCCCTGTCCCATCACTCTGACTAGTACTGACATATACACACACTCAATATTAAAGAGAGAGGGGTCACTTCTCTTTACAGTTATTGTACAATACTAAAAACATACACTGCTGTCTAAAGACCAATTTATACTTCTGCGTCGAGCCTACAGCAAAGCCTACATGTATCCAGCGAGAGTGTGCTATGCAATAGAGAGAGTTTATACTTCTGTGTGCGCATATCAGCGACTCTCTGCAGTTTAAACCGCTAAGGCAGAACTGTGCGGGCGGGAACACAACCCCCTGTTGACCAATCACAGATGTGACTTTCCGCATCGTGCCACATGTAGTTACAATTCCAGGGAGGTGCGTATCAAACTACGCCGTAGGGAACACAATGACGTAGGGCACAGGTTACGGCACAGGTTAAACACAGAAGTAAAAATTGGCCTAAAGGGTATAAATATACTTGCTGTTAACTATATGTTTGTGTGTGTATAATAGCTGCCTTCCATATCTTGCACCCGTTTGGTGTGTAGTTTGTTCACATCATTCAGAAATTAATGCAACCTGTACACGAGGTGCAGTACACACAAACAACACTAGGGGCAGTACAGCACTCAGCAGCTCCTAAATTCCTAAAAGCCCTAGTCCTATACGATCTATATCTATATTATATGTCCCTGCTGCTGTACAGAAACAAATATGCTTATCAGATCATCTGACGAGAGATTAGCATCGCTTTAAATATCAATGTTGAAATGTGGAAATTGAAACTGAAAGTCTGCACACGTCCGAAAATGCCTGAAAAACAAAGTTGTCACTGAGCCGACTGCCCTCTAGAGGAAGCCTCCAGTAATGCACACAGCAACTGTGCAGGTATGTAAACTGTTTCATTCACAATGCAGCCAGTTTTCTATAGGAATGCATGGCCAAAAGCAAGGGTATTACTTTATTTGGATTGTCTGTTATAAATTCCTCATAGATAATCACCAAATAATTATTTTTTATGAAACTTTATTTATCTGTATGTCTATTAAATACAACTTAACACTTAGTGGAATGTAAAAGAAACCTTAAACTTAAAACTAACCCTAAACTTAACTGCAAAACAGTATTAATAGTTAGGGTTAGGTGAAGAGTTACATTCAACAAAAACATTTACTCCCACCTTAGAGTTTGGATGCATTTAATACACATTTAGTTGAAGTATCTATGAGGCATTCATAATGGAACAATCTAATCAAAGCACTTTAAATTGTCTATGTGTATAAAAGGTACTGTACAAACAAACTTGCCTTGATTTGTTTTGTGTCACAGTAATGCAAAGTGCACGTTTTGAAAATGTTATTTGCGCAAAACTGCATACATGTCCGTAAATACTGTCATGCTTTTTTTTTCACAAGACCTACAGCAATGTTATAACAGGTTTATTAATCTACCTATTTATGTTTATATCTATAAGTTCATTTATTTACTTATGTCATGTATTTTTTATTAACTCGTATTAGTAGTTTGTGCATTAGCACTTTGCATTAGCAAAGTAAATATTCACCTGTTTACTGAATCTCGAATGAACATTACACTGCTTACAGACACATTGTTGCAGAGGTGGAGATCTAAATGCAGGAGTGAGCTCGGCTCTGTGAAAACAAGGCTCCCCCAGGCTACATTTGGTCATTTAATAAAGCTAAATCTACAGCACATGTTCACCTGTGCAACCCGAGACTTAAACACAGCTCCGCCAGAGGAGGCACCTCTTCAAAATAAGCCTGTGCTCTCCGGCCGCGCACTCTGTCTTATTGCATTCCAGCTGGGATGAGGAGCTTTGTGTGGCTGAGGGGGACACTCTGATTTATAGCCCAGCCAAAGAGCCGCGGGTGCTGAGGGATGGCCGGGTAGATAAAAACACCCGTCCATACATCAAACACACCAGTCTCTTCCATACAGCTGAATCAGACCCCTCACATCCTATTCTCTCCCACACTGAGGCGCTGGCACTGGCCTCCCAGGTCAGAAATAAGCATGAAGAGATGCAACAGGGTGGTAGAAGGGGAGGGATCAGTTAGGTACGGAGGCTGAGATAGCCCAAAGCAGTGCAAATAGAAAAGAGCTGCAAAAGGACAAAACACTGCATTTACAGAAACATGCTCCAAATAGAGAAACACGCTGCGAACAGAGAAATGCACTCCAAATAGAGAAATGCACTGCAAATACAGAAAAACACTGCAAATAGAGAAATGTGCTGCAACTACAGAATTTTGTGTATTTTGTTCTATTATCTTTTTATTGTGTTCTTTTATTTTGTTATCTTATGTTATCTAGATTTATCTATTTTAACAGCAGCTCTTGGGTGTAAACTGGATTGTAAGATTACAATTTTGTTCCACCTCATGTACCACATGTGATGCGTGTCACACCTTAGCCTGTGTCTGTCTCTGTTATCCTGTCTTGTGTCCCTAGCCATGTGCTTTTTTTGAGCACATGGCATTGTTTTGGTCATCCTTCTGTCTCCACCCCAGCCCCGCCCTAGCCATTAGTGTTGTAACCTCTTGTCTCATTTGTAACCCCGCCCTCTCATGGCTTCCACAGGTGTCCCAAATGTGTGCCGTGTCCTGTTACTCTGTCCGGATCTTGTTAATCTGATTTGTTTAACCTTAGACCTGCTGTGTTTTTTGTCTTAACTGTTTCATGTTTGCTTTATGTAGTTTGTTTCTTTATTTGTTATTTTGTTGCTTGTTTGTTTCAGTCTTTTAGTTTATCATCATAGTTCATAGTGTTTTGTTTTAAGTACCTTTTCTTTATATTATTTTATGGTGTTTTGTTCTTTCTTTATTTTGTTAAATGGAAAATAAAACCGACTTGGGTTTGCATCCTGCCTCCTCTTCGTTACAATGACAATAAAATCTCCTTGAATCCTTGTGCTGCAAATACAGAAACACACTGCAAATACAGAAATGCACTGCAAATACAGAAACATGCTGTGAATACAGAAACACACTGTGAATAGAGAAACGTGTTGCAAATACAGAATATGTTGCTAATACAGAAAAACACTGCAAATATAGAAATGCACTGCAAATACAGAAACGTGTTGTGAATACAGAAACACACTGCAAATACAGAAATGTGCTCCAAATAGAGAAACACCCCGCAAATACAGAAACACACTGCAAATTAAGAAATGTGCTCCAAATACAGAAACGTGCTGCAAATACAGAAATGTGTTTCTGTATTTGCAGTGTCAGTCTTGTCATTTTGTTGGATGTGTTTTGTGCTTTCGCAGCCCTTTTTAATTTGCAGTTGGTTGGGCTTTCTCAGCCACCGTAGTTAGGGGATGAGAGGTGAAATACCTCAGCTGTGTTCACATAATGTGCATTCTTCTTTTAGAGGCTATGTTCGCCGGTAGAGAACACCTGGCTAAGAGGTGAATCATACAGAGAGCATAATTGCGCTGACATTTAACAATGATGAGCTAACTGCTCTTGCTAAGTGAAGAGCTCTTGCATATATTAGCAATCATGTCAAAACATTTTACTTTACCCTTAGTCACACTCGCGTCCTCTCAGACTCTTTGGGTAACGTCGCGGCGTGATGACCACGTTCACAGTTTTCTGTTTGTAGGAGCCGCACAGGGTTAAGACTTTATCCTAGCTGGTGAGGAAAGCTGGTTCTGGGTTGGGACTAGAGCTGGAGTCCTTAACACCACTGGCGGAGAGGAGAGCCCTCAGCAAGCTGCTGAACATCATGGACAATGTTCACCACCCTCTGCACAGCACCATCACCAGGCAGAGGAGCTCATTCAGCGGCAGACTGCTGTCCCAGTCCTGTTCCACAGACAGACTTCGAAAGTCTTTTGTCCCTCAGGCCATAAGACTTTTCAACTCATCTCAGCACAGCAAACTGAAGACTCTGTGACACCTTTTCTTTCCAGCAATTCTGGCCACACCATGGACATACCCCCATCTATGGTCACACTATCTTGCTGATGCCCATGACACTATTTTTATAGTTCTACCCTATTTTGCACTAGTAGTTCATTCACTAGTTCATTCATCTACTGTTTACGTATCATTTGCACTGCTAAATTTAAATTATTATATAACTGTATTTGCACTTTCTGTATGGCGGACATCAGTTATCCTTATACTTACTTTATGCACATCAACTGGTGTTCGCTGTCTATTGTGTTCAACTGCACTACCTCCATTTTACATCACACACACTAAAGACTGTACTTTTATAATTTCATTTTATTTTTTATTTTGTTGTATTTATATGTATCATTTATATTTTTTTTATCTTTTTGTAACTTTGTGTACTATACACACCTGCTGCTGGATGTCAAGAAATTCCCCTCGGGGATCAATAAAGTATCTATCTATCTATCTAGCTTATTATTTTTCATATGGCAAGAATTACAGTATCTTCAACAAAACATCTGAGCCAGAAATGTTTTATGTCTGAAATAAAAGGGAAATATGAGAAATAAAAATAAAAGCCTGTTTAAGGACCATATATTGTTTTAATTCTACACACAAAACCACAAAGCTGGAATTTGTAAATTGTATCTGGAATCTGCCAATTATACTGAAGTAAAAAAATTTATTTAAGCGACAACGTTTTATGAAACTGTTTCATTTTATATGTCATTTAATTATCTCTTGTATCTCTTAAGTTATACAAGTTTTATAATGTTGAATTTTGGAGGCTGTCAATCTATCTTTTAAAAGATATTCTAAAATATTCAGATTTCTCACAGTTTATCATACAAAATGATACAAAAATGGGAGTCACTTTAGTTGGACCATAAATCAACCAAAAATCAACCGTAACACTAACACTAAAGCCTAAACCAGACCTTAAACTTAACTATAAATATATCCCTAAATACAGTATAATGCTAAAATGATCATAGTTTGGGTTAGGTTTAGAGAAACATATATTCAATAGAGAATCATTTATTTGCACATATTGCGTCTAATACACATGCAGTTAAATGTTAGTTGAATGTAAATTGGGCATTAATGAGGCATCGACGATGGACCATCCAAGTAAATTGTTACTAAAAAATTAGGCAAAATAAAACAATCGATGGGTCAACAGGCTTTGGGTAAGCACTGATCCATTTTTTTAAAGTAATAACAGTATTTAAAAAATAAACAGAAAAAAATGTGTATCACTATTTCCAAAAAACTAGCTTAATTACTCCAGTTTTTCCCTATTTTAATGACTGCATTTGTCATTTCTAAAGAGAAAAATCATCACTCTCTTCACAGTAAATCTCCCTTTGTCGTTGCTGTCCGTTGCAAGTATAAAAAACTCAACGGACGTCAATGTAAAAGGAGTTTACAGTATTTCAGGTCATTTTAAAGTATTTCTATTGGTCCATTTATCAAGAAATTTTGGCACAGTTTGTCTGTTCAAATTATGTAGTACACTTAAGATCAACAAAAATACAAATGCTTCTTTTTCAATGGACAGTGACGTTATTTAGAAACTGAATCAGTAATGAAGTCATAGTTCCACAAAATACACTCACTTTTAATCAAGAAACAGCCACGCTTGAGTAAAAAGGGGAAGACAAAACAATGAATGATTCAATTTCAAAGTAAATGAATAATATAATCAAATATTTCTCTCGGTAAAACTCCTGAATACAAACACGCATGAACCACCTACTCCTGTACTGTGATAAAGTGAAGACTCTGAAGTCCCAGCATGACCTCAGAGGAGCATTTCTCATATACTTTGTGGGTGAAGGGACAACACTGCAGAGATCTCTTTCCTGGAAACTGAAACAGTACTGATGTCACTGTCTCACCCTCGGTCTGGTCAGTGCTTGCCACAAACTGCCAAAACCAAAACGACACAATAGCAGCTTCAGAAATTCAGAATATTGTATTTTTTGGAAATGTATTTTGCAAATTTGTTAGTAAAATACAGTATATATTAATCAATTGATTAAAAACTAAGAAATATCATAGTTAGAGTGTTGTAGATTCTTATCTTCACACTATTTCTGATCTTTTTCCAAACATATGAGGCTCATGAAAGCCTACACACTGACATAAAGAAGAGATCAGAGTGATCTGAGGTTTAACCTTTGATGAAACTGTGATGTCAGTGCAGTATGATGAGTATGTGGGATTTGGAAATTCTCGAAGTGGATTTTTTTCAAAAGATTTTCCTGCACCAATCTCTCTCTCACTCTCTCATTCTCTCTCTCTCACTCTCTCGTTTTCTCTCTCTCTCTCTCTCTCTCTCTCTCTCTCTCTCCTTTTTTATCTCCCATCACTTACATACAGTCAAATGTAGTGAAAGCCTTAGAAACCATGGCTGTTGCTAGGGTAACTGAAGAGAGGCAGGCGAGCCGACGGCAGCGATCATCTGTCCCTAAGAGGACTCCAAACACACATGATGGCCACAGAAGGCTACTATTACCTTCCTATTTCCAAGCAGGTCTTCTGTTCCGTAACAGAACAAAATTACACAAAATGTGTAGATGTGAAGATCTATCGGTTGGTTACAGGAGATATAAGTGTATATATACTGCCATATCACATAAATATATGTATTAGGGCTGTCAACATTAATGTGTAAATGCATTTGAAACTAATCTGGAAACTATGTGTGTTAGTGTCATTAATAGTCGTCTTGTGTTCTGTGATGTACGCTTGTGTGTTTTGTTTGGTGCTGGACAAATACATTTTCCCACTGGGGATTAATAAAGTAAAGTCAAAGTCAAAACTTATTTTTTACACAAATTAATCATGTGAAAAGATTACAGAGCTTGGTATTGTTGTTATCGTGGTTTTATTGAGCCATGTAAACAAAGCATTGCTTTCTGTTGAGTTTAGAAGGAAGATTACAATATTATTTATTTAGCAATTTATGCTCTCTGTCTTTCTTTTTTTGTTCTTTATTTATTTCTTTTTCTCTCATTCCCTCCCTCCCTCTCATTTTAAATGATCATAACATTTTTTGTTCTTATTCTGGGCACATAATATTTACAAATGCCCTTGACTTGTATAAAGATCAGATCACATTTTACAACACATTTATGCAGAAAAACAAAACCCCTTCAAACTGTTTTATATTATTTATATAATGGGCTGAATGCACTTGATGTGTGTTAAGCAATCAATAATTTTAATTGTACTTAATATTTCTCATATTGTATTCATACTAAGCTTAGGCTGTCCACACAGTTACGGTAAAATATCAAAGTAATTAAAATCATTTCAAAATGATTTCAAAAACAAACAAATAAACAAACAAAAAACAGAACAGAACAAGGTCATCATCAAACAAAAAAATAACAGAACAAAACAAAGTCATCATTAAAACAAACGATACAACAAAATTATGAACAACCAAAGATGTTTGAAATGAATTTCAATACAATGTTTTGTCCTTAAGAATTTGTTCCACTAAGAATCCCTGATGTACAGCATTGCTTAATTAACAATATTTAGGGACCATTAATACCATTATAAATGCAGTCATGGCAGTGCTGGGAACCCTAAAAAAGTATTTCTCTCAGAAAGTTATTGCCCTTGTTTTGTTATACAAATGGTACACATATCCTTTTGACATTTATGACAATTTGACATAATTTCATGCATAGCTCCAAAAGGCTTGACAAAACTATTGGGAGCCTCAACTTAATATTTTGGTTTTGGAAAAAATGACTGAAATCAATTGCTTTCTATAACCATCAGCAGCAGTCTGCTTCCGTCTATCTCTGTATGAAGTACGTTTGGGGTCATTGTTTTGCTGAAGGACCATGGGATCCACCAAACATTTTTCTAGAAGGATTTTGGCTTATTTATGTACATTTTAGCAAACTGCAGGTCCTCCTGGGTCTCCTGCCACAGTGTTTAATTTCATTTTAAAGTCAACAGATAGTTTGCTCTGACACTGATGCACCCTGAGCCTGCAGGACAGCCCTGAATTTCATTGGAACTTGACTTTGGACTATCCTGCATTGCCATTTTTCTCTTCCATCAACATCCAGGGAGTTAAGCTACAGTGATATAGGTTATATTGTGCACCGTGGACAAAGGAACATTACAATCTCTGGAGGTGGACTTGTAACCTTGAGATACAGTATTTGTTGATGTTTGTTCACAATTTTTGTTCCCAAGTTCTCAGAAACTGTCTAAAGACTTGAGACTTCGCGAACAGACACACAATACAAAGTTTGAGTCAACTTCTCTCCCTTTTCTCTGGTTTCAGGTGAGTTTTCTTTTACTTGCCATGAGTTTAAACAAGCACCACATGCTTGAAACAAAGTTATTTATCCACAATTTTGTAAAGATGGCCATAATTTTGCCAGGTTTTGTGTGAAATTCTGTCAAATTTGCCCTTTTTTCCTTCAAAATCCAAATGATTAACACACACAAATGAAGCAAACGTGTAAAATGAAACTAAATTTATGACTCCAATAATTTTCTGGGAGAAATTCAGGGTGCCAACACTTTGGGCCATGACTGCACATATGAAGAAATCTGGGTTGGTTTTTGGGCAGAACCTTCTGAACGCAGAACAGCATGCTTAGAGTTTCGAGGTGGTACGAGGCATTTCAACATGTGTCGGTGTGTCTAAGTGTGTCACTCTTTAATGGCAGCTGAGTGGGCTGCCGTGCATTCTTTTCGCCTTATTCACAGCACAGGCGTAGGTGGATAATTCATGTTTGTATTCAGAAGGTTTACCTAAGGGGGAAACGTTTTATTATACACTCGCTTTGAAATCAATGACTAATTGTTTTCTCCCCCCAACCCTCCCGTGCCCCCCTTCTCTCTCAAGCATGGTCCATTTCTTGATTGCAGATTTTTCTTTGTGCAGAGGCAGCGAGGGAGGGAGGGAGCGAGTGAAAGAGGGAAGGAGGGAGGGACACTGAAGGCGAGAGAAGCGGCAGCAGCGAAAAGCGGCGAAGAGCGAACACCTTCAGGCTGCGGGTCTTGATGTTTTTCTCTGAGAGGATTCTTCCCATTCTTCACCTTGGAGAGAAGATGGGCAGCAGGCCAGCTCCAGAGTGATCAGTGCATGCACAAGCTATGAGTCACTGTGAGAGAAAGTTCTGTCATTACCGCCACACTCAGAGCATTCGCTTAGCATTCGCTCGGCTGTGTCTGAGAGACTCAACTGCTGCGAGCAACACTTCCACTAGTTAAAGCTCCTCAACAGTTTTTGGTGCCACAAACAATTGTTTAAATGTTTGTCATACACTCTCACCACAAGATTGTCCTATGCCCACCTCATACTACACGAATTTAGCCCTATTTTGACCCGATTTCAGATTTTCAGAGCCGACCAATTGCCTGAGTTGGATTCGAATTTCAGTGTCACGAGCGGCAAAGGTTTGTGTAGTATGACACAGTCAAAGAGCAGTAATCTGATGTGAGCGACGCCATCGGAGCATCAGACGAAAAGACTCTAGCATGTTAGAATTTTTTGTATTTTATCAGCTAGTTTGACAGGCTGCTCCACGACCTGCTCCCTGACGCTGACCAATAGGAAGACAGAGCCTTCTGTGGTGCAAAGATGTAGACATGGCGAAAAGAAAGCAGCACAGTGCTCCTGCAGTTTACTGGACCAGCGAAAAAGAAGAATAATCTAATAATCATCTAATAATCTACTTCATCTACTATCGTGTAGTGTTGCCAGTTCCCCAAGAACAACACAAAATGAAGATAACTCCTTAATCTGATATAGTGAACATTGTGAGGGACATAAATGTTGTGTAGTCTGAGCTTGGCATTAGTTCTTTCAGTGGCAAAAAAAAAAAATTATTCATCTGACCACAGAACATCTTACTTCTTTGCGTCTTTAAACAAGCCCATGTCAAAAAAGTTGGACAAAAGAAGACGTTGCTGTTTCTGCATCATGTTGTCATACAGCTTCTTCTTTGCATTAACAGCTACCACTTGCATTTGTGGTTTGCACAGAAAATTGTGTTTACAGACAAGGATTCACAGCTTTTTTTCCTGAGCTCGTACAGTAATTTCAAGTGCAGAATCTTGGCAGTTTTTAGTGCAGTGCCGCCTGAGGGCCCGAAGATCACCATCATCCAGTATTTACTGTTTTTTTTTGTCCCTGAACACAGGGATTCCTTTAATGAAATTACAGTCATTACCCCTTATTTTTTTTCTCCAGAAAATAAGAAAAAGTATTTATCCCAGAAAATGTTTGCAATTACACATTTTATTATAGATTTACTTTATATACATTTATTTCCTTTGGAACAAGACAAAAACAGAGGAAAAATGGCAAATTTGACATAATTTTACACAAAACTCCAAAAAGAAGAGCTGTCAGTCTTTCTACTTAAGACTCTGAACTGTTCTATAAAGACTCTCAGCATGGGGATGCAATGGCATTCCCACTCTCCGAGTTACTAATTGGCTCCGCCTGGCCTCCCAAGTATATATACCCCTCTGTTTGTTCAGTTTAGTGCTGAATATTGAATCTACATGTGTATAATAAACTACAATCATTTTCTGGGAGACATGCTTCTTTTTCTAAAACATTTTAGAGATGCTTACAATTTCAGCCCTGACTTTATGTGCTCTAACTGGTGGAATATCAAATTTACATAGAGGCCAATTTTCTGAAATTGTTTTACAATTTAATGATTAGACACAGATTGGTGAAGCCTATTTTTTCTTCTGAGAGGCTCTTTTTATACGCAGCCATGTGAGAACTGAACCCTACAGAAGCCACAGAACCCTGCAGAGGTGCCCTAACATGCACGCTAGTTTGGTGAGTCATGAAACATAAAAAAAACACTAACAAAGGCCTGGATGTCTCAGGCAGCCACGCGGTGGCAACGCCAAAAGCAAATAAACTGGTCTAATTCAAACTGCAATTACAACTCAACACCAAGTGACTCATCCATATTGAAGTTGACACAAAAATTTGTGAATGAATGTGACTTTAACGATGCCCCCACTGCGAGGCGTCCACTCTTCCGTTTCCCATCCATTGAGAGGGACATTCAGTCTCCGGTGGCAAAATAAAAGCATATGCTGTTTAATGTAGCATGGTGCAAGTCAAATTCTGCACATTCCTCAGTGACAGGAGCAGCGTAGCCCCTCTGCATGCATGAACCCGTCTTTTGTTGAAAGGAGGACTTCTCTTGCCTACCTGAGGACAATGTGAGTGAATGTGTGAGTGTGTGAGTGTGTGTCTGCGTGTTTGTTAATGATTCCATCATAAAAGTGTCTGATATTCAATGATAGAGAACATAAGAAAGCATAAGGAAAGAGCTTAAAGAAATGTAGCATGTTCTTGTAAGGCATTTTGTAGGAAAGTAACATTTTTGTGGTTGAGTTTTGCATCATTGCATTGTGCAGCTTCACGCTCACATCTTTTATTTTACCGATGTGAGTGCTGTGTTTTTATTGATAGGAAAAACTCTCCAGATTGCCTAGCTACCCCATATCCTAAGCTCCTTCTTGTGGTGAACTGTATGAGAGAGCCAGCGAGCTGCTGGCAGTCATATGGCACAAGCTTCTCCTGCAGCGGGAGAAGGGGAGGAGAGGAGTTGGTGATAATTAAGAGGAAGACTCTACAACTGAGCACTAATACTGAGAAGATCATTAGATTATTATATTATTAGTCCAAGTGACCTGACAAATGTGAAAAGTTATCTAAATATAGCACAAAAAGGATGGAAATTTCTTTTTTTTGTATGTTTAGTGTATTGTTTCTTTGTTGTAACAATGCTTTGTGGCAATAAATCTTAAACGGTTGGAAAGCCTGTTAATTTCTCTTTTAATAAAGCAACATTTGTGAGGAACATGCATTTATGGGATGAGCACCAATGAAAAATTGCCCAAATCCTCATTGCCAATGCCCATTAGCTTATACTGCCATTGACTCGTTTGGTGTTTGAAAATTTTTCATTCCCATTTCTGGTACCACTTTAAAATAAGACTACCTTCATAAAGGGTTTATAAATGGTTTACAATTACTTTATTAATTGTTACTTATTAGGTTGTAAATGCCTTAAAAATCATTAATAATCAAATTTAATATCATAAATAACACATATGTAAAAAGGGCAACAATGGCCAATGACCAATGTGTTATAACTGATTAATAACAATGTTTAAGGCATTTACAACCTAATTAGTAACCATTAATAAACAAATTGTTTATTATCATTTATAAACCATTTATAAAGGAAGTCTTATTTTAAAGTGGTACCCAATTTCTTTTTGGGAAGGAATTGGAATGATGGAAACTAATAATAGAAAAAAAACGTGTCTTTTCATGTGTTGGCATCTAAATAGGATCATTAATATACTTGTCACTTGTGTTCTATATGTTCTCTATAATAAAGCCGTTGTAACATGTATATGTAAACATGCATATTAGGGGCCTAATGGTGAGCTGGGCTAAAAAAATGTCCAGGACTGAATTATTATAATTAATTAATAAATAATTAATAATTATTAGTTCATAATAATAAAATGGCCAGGTACAAGATCATACCATAGCATAGCTTCAAATAAACAGACTGGCTTTAAAAGTAATTTTTTTAAAGCTCTCTTTCCGCTAAAATCCACTTTTTCTTGTTCTTTGTGAAATACTATAGGTCTCTCTGAGATGTGCGTATATGCATGCTGCAAATGAAACTCTTTCTCAACATTCTTCAAAATTAAAATGTTTAATTTTACCTAGCACTCAGTGCTAAATCTTTATAACTAAGGCTGTATCTCTGAAAACATTTTGTCCTTTTTTTAGAGTTTTAGAGCTGTAAAATTGACTGTGGAGGAAGGCCGGTAAGCATTCTCTGCTGCAGTGCTGTTAGCCAATCAGAGGCTAGATATGTTTGCATGTATGAATATTCATAAGCAAGAGCAGAAATCCTGTCTTTCTTCAGAGACCTTCACAAACAGCAGCTCACATGGCATTCATTCATACTAGAGACCACAACTAGACTTTTTAAAATGAATAAAAAATAAAAAAACTCTGGAATGAGACCTTTAAGATAGGAGCCAAAGCAAACCAACAACACCGCCGTATTTTTGTTACTGTGGACGATTATGAATCATGTGACTAAGCACTTTGAGTGATGACGTTTATAAATGACGTGTGTTTGTCACTAACCAAGAGGTCATTGTGGTAATCAGTGTACGCGTGTTTGTTTGTGTGTGTGAGAGAGAGGGAGCGCAGCAGGATAATGCCCTCACACGCCTCAGGACTCAGGCCTCAGCACCAGACAGCCGAGTAGCAGGACCTTCCAAAGTCAACAGCAGAGAACAAACAGCACCAAGTGACTGGAGTGCAAATCTGCTGAATAACAGGGCTTTAGATGGCTGTGGACCTCAGAAGAGCTGGTCAGAATAAGACAGAGCTGTTCATCTGGGAAAAAGTCCTTGTAAAGAGTGACCTTGTATAGCTTACATGCTAAAAACAACCAACATTGCATTTTGGGGACTTTTTTTATCCAGGGCCCTATCTGACATCCTGTGCAAGGCTTGTTGTGATGCTCATTGCTAGCTTAAACCCCATTAACAGTCAACTTTCACACCATGAGTCAATTAACCTCTAAAACTCCAGTTCGCCTAATTTACCAATTTCTGCCTAAACTTACATACTCAAATTTTAAGGCTTTTTACTCTAATATTAAATAATTCAGAGGGAATTTTATGAATTAATATTACTTAGAAGCCTTTACAAAATTAATTTGTAACATGTAATGATCAAAATATGGTAAAAAAAAAAAAAAACAGCAAAGATTTTAGGCACTTTTCAGATTTTCTATTTTTATATATTTTTTCAGATCCATAAAATGAAATATTTATAAGGATGAAGTGTTTTTGCAGCTCTATGTTTATTCACAGCTCTTTGTCTCTGTCAGGCTCTGCTGAATGAGCAGATATGTTGTAGTTGTAGAAAATGTTTATTTTCTGAAAGGGAATACAGCTAAATGGGCTAGATAACTGAAAAGCAGAGATTCTAAGCTTTAATTTGGCATATTGGGTGTCTATATTGAGCCTGTTATATTTCTATCTGTCTATATTATTGCTATCTTGGCAACGGAAAACACAGGTGCACCACTGACTGAATACAACCCAGACAGACCTCAACAATCAGATGTTCATTGCTATCTTAATGCATTGTGAACACTTATCCATCCCAGCTTGTTATGCACACATGGACATACAGCATACAAGCAGGTCCGTTTTCTCTGCTAAGAAGTGCAGAAGCACTGTGCCTTTAAAATACCATTCTGCCTAAGTCAGAGTGCACCTGGATCTTAAAGGGAATGGCAAGTGACACACTGATTGGTTCATTTCAGGCCGCGTAGGGCATATATCTTTTTGCGATGCCAAGGAGTTGTGAGGTGTTTTCTGTGAGTGGGGCTGGAAGAAATATAAAAAGTAGAAAACAAGAAATAAACTGCTTTTTGTTTTAGTTAAACAAGACAAAAACTGTAATCAAGTCTGTCAGTCAGTAAAGCTTGGACAATAATGAATCATGTTCACATTGGTTTCAGTAAAATAAAAGCCATACTGAGGCATCAATACTCTTCCTGATAGCATGACTAAGTAATAATCTACGTCCCCAGCAGGACAGAATATTTTAAAAAATACCAGAGCTTTTGGGTATGTTTACAGGGCCAAAGTAAATCGTGGAGTGACATAGTTGTGGTGGCATGTTGCTTAAACATGGCATACTAAAGTTTAAACATGTGCGAAGGGGCGAAGCAGTGGGCATAGCAGACCACAAGAATGACAGAGGGAGGGAAGGGCTGGCGTTGGAGCCAGCTGCTGACAAACTGTGGAACAGGCCCCTGTCCATGTGGACAAGACTTACAGAGACATATTAGATCACTTTCAGACTTAATAAAGTATGTAAAGAGGAAGGAGACAGCATAGTAAAACCAGTAGTGCACTAGGCACTGGTGGCACAGCAGCTAGAGCACTGGGTTATTGATGACAGGGTTGTGGGTTCAATACCCAGATTTCACAAGCTACTATTGTGGGTTCCTTTGAGCAAGACCATTTACCACCATGGTGCTCCATATACAGCTCTGGAAAAATATCACAAGCCATTAAACCAAGCTGAACTGATTTAATTTTTGCACCAGGAGTGGCATAAAGTTATCCAAAAGCAGTGTGTAAGACTGGTGGAGGAGAACAGATAAAAAAAACTGGGTAATTCATTTTGATCATCCATCTTCCTCTTGATTATATTCCAGAGGTTTTCAGTTTGGTAAAATCAAAGTAACCCATCATTTGTAAGTGGTCTCTTATTTTTTTTCCAGAGCTCTACACATAGTTTAGCTAGCAGACTAAAAGCTCTTAACACCATGAACAAAAATGTATTCAAATTAAAGAATGAACAGTTCAAATAAAAAAAAAATCTTATTTTGTTAATCACATAAAAAAAAAATCGAATTCTGTTTCCAGTTTTGTTTTGTCTTAACTTTTATAACTGGTGCTTAGTCAGCCAGAAAAGTATACTGTAGAGCTTTAAAATTGCAGGCTAAGCTAATATTAGCAACAGAAATAGGATGACAACTCAGTACTGTGACTGTTAGCTGCACCTTTCAGCATAGCGGCTGTTGATGGATGGATCTCTGATGGGTTCACTTGCAGGTAAAAGACAGAAACTGTCTTTCCATTCCTTGCATTCGCTTTTCTTTTCTTTCCTTTCCTTTTTAGTGTTATTTTAGCTTTACAAAGAGTACAAAGTCACTTTATCTTCAATTTACTTTTTTCAAAGACCGAATATTTATTTGTTTTGGAGATTTGTAGTTTTATTGTTTTATGTCCTTGGAATTGTGAATTCAACACACACACACACACACACAAAAAAAAAAAAAACAGCTGATAAAAACATCACACCTTCATCACATGTCCGTCCTGAGCCCTTTGGTCTTCAGCTCAGTGTTCTGAGCATTAACCAAAGCCTGTAGGGTTAAAGGGAAAGTGAAGAGCTTATGTAATGTGTGGTGCCAAAAGCCGGTGCCCTCTGCTCGGTACAGTGGACCTGTTTGGGGACGTCAGTACTGTTACTCAATGGGGGGGACGGTCCGGTGGGCTCCCGGCTGATCCACCGAAGGTGGGCTGATAAAGACTGAGGCCCTGTTTACCCAGAGAACGGGAAATGATTTTGCCGCTCGCCTTTCATGTGCTTGTAATCAAATGGTATCAAAGGGCACGCAGGAAAGAATAGCAGTGATAAGGGTCCCTCCCCTTCCATTTTGCCAGCCAGAGGTCCATTTTATCAGTTCAGGCTGCTTTGAAGTGCTCCATAAGGCCATAAAGGTGAAATGGTTATAAAAGGTTTTTGAATATAGACCAAACCAGCCTACGCACTCAGAACATGGGTATGGAAAACATGCATGCTGTACATGTTCTCCACCTTGATGTCCATAGCTTCCTCATACCATCCATCACGGGTCTAACCTCATAAGTGAATACTAAGTACTCTTACCTTAATCCTCTAGAAAAAAAGTCCACAAAAGTAGATATTTAATTAATTATGCTGACATATGGATTAAATCTCATAATTAATTCTCATGATTAAATCTCATCACTACTCCTTCCTCCATTTCTCTTTCTCTTTTACTTTTACATACAAAGGCATCAAAACGACCCTAAGATATTATAATACTACTGTAAAACTATTAGTTAAATACATTATACTATTATTAACTTTGTGTCCTTCCCATAAATATACAATAATACAAAAATACAAAAAAAAATTGAAAGCATTCAATTCAATTTTTTTTTCAAATTTTTTCCCATTTTCTCCCCAATTTAGCACAGCCAATTACCCAACCCCCTCACTAGGACTCCCCCTATCACTAGCATTGCCGAGCAGCCAGCACGCTCAGATGAAAAGCGCAGTGACTCGGTTCCAATACATCAGCTCACAGACGCCCTGTGCTGCGGACATCACCCTGTAGTGATGTGGGGAGAGAGCGCCATCTACCCACCCGGAGTGAGCAAGGCCAATTTAACAAATACATTGGGAGAAAACAATCACAGTATAAAGGTTAAAAACAGTTTACTGTACATATATTATGTAAAATATACTGTATTGTTAAAATCTGTGTCAGTTACAGTCTTGTAAATGCAATGTGTTTCAAAGATTCAGTTGTATTTATCTATCTTGAACATCAAAATTGGCCTAGCACACCCATTACACAACTGAATTACAAAATTATGACTCAGGCAAAATATACATATCTTAATTTTAAACCAAACTACAAGTGCAATGATGCATAAAGTGATCTTAGTGCTCAGTGCTTGGTATGTCATGTAGTGTAGTAAAACTGATCCTGATTGTGATAATCCACAGTTTTTATTGAAAGCCGCTCTAAAATTCCGTATCCTAGCGACTCGGAAAACACAGTGTAAATTTTAGGAAGCTGAGCTGTTTTACCACTACATGACAAAGATCAATAGAGTTTCACAAGCTCAGCTGACATAATCAGGGCAAAGAATGTCACTGACCCAAGACTCTGAACGGCTGTTCCTTTAAACTGTAAATGCCAACTAGCCAAGGAGCACCTGCTAATGGATAGAATTTGTATTGTTTCATAATCAGAAATCACATCAAATATATTATTATATAATTTTATTAACGTACAGCTGTGGAAAAAGAGATCACTTCAGTTTCTGAATCAGTTTTGCTCATTTTGCTATTTAAAGGTATTTGTTTGAGTAAAATGAACATTGTTTCATTGTTTTATTCTATAAACTACAGATAACATTTCTCACAAATTACAAATATAAAAACATGGTCATTTAGAGCATTTATGTGCAGAAAATGAGAAATGACTCAGACCTCAAACAATGCAAAGAAAACGAGCTCATATTCATACAGTTTTAGGAGTTCTGAAATCAATATTGGGTGGAATAACTCTGTTTTTTTAATCACAGTTTTTTCATGCATCTTGGCATGTTCTCCTCCACCAGTCTTACACACTGCTTTTGGATAACGTTATGTCACTCCTTGTGCAAAAATTCAAGCAGTTCAGTTTGGTTTGACGGCTTGTGATCTTCCATCTTCCTCTTGATTATATTCCAGAGGTTTTCAATTTAGTAAAATCAAAGAAACTTTAGTGCATGTAGTCATGCCCCAAATTTCAAGCAGTTTGTGTGTACTGAGGACTGAACTGTGCCAAAAGTCAAGGTCTACCTGCAAGTGGGATGGTATTAAAAATAAAGTTTTCTAAACAGTTGTTGGGTCTAAGATTAATATTTTGAACAATGCTCTCAGAGTTTCAACTTAAACTATCAACCACACACACACACACACACACACACACACACACACACACATACACTCCTCTGATACCTTGTCCTTCCCAGTGCCCTTCCCACTGTCCTCCAACTATGGGTTCAAACACATTTCTGTAAAAGATGAAACAACATTCATGTCATCTTGACAGAGTATCTTGTCTCTAATGATGTCTTGCTCTCTTCCATCTTTTTTCATTTTTTAGGTCATCAGATGCTCTTGAGGCTCTGGAAGAATGGCACAGAACTCAAACTGTGCTTTATATTTTTCATTGTTGAAAAACACATTACTTTTTCTTTACTACTACAAGCTCAGCACACCTGTTTACTGCACTATGTAACTTTGGTAAAGCGGGACATACAACACATTGTTTAACTCTTATCTTGTCAAATCTTCTAGTTATATTACTCCACCTCAGTCCACAGACTTTTATTTTTCACCTTCAGTGGCGATTCTGCATCTATTAGCTTGTCCAAAAATGCATGTGTAAAGCATGTCCTTCTCGATGGGTGGTTTTCCCGAGTGAAAGGGGTGTCAGGTGTCAAGGGCAAGAGAGAAAATAAAAAATTATTAAATATCTTTACTATTTAAAAAAAAAAAAGGCACTGGCCATAATTAAGGCTGACAAGCTTCCTTAGTGAGGTCAATCTGCATATACCTTTCAAAACCTCCACCATGTGTTTTTTTTTTTTTTTTTACACAGGCCCAATAACTATACTAAAAGACCTTGGTCTAGAATTAGAAAGTCTTTATTGATTGTACGCTTTGTGATAGCTGCCTATTAGTCTTGGATGAACAGAATAAAACAAATGATTCATCTCAACCTTTGGAAAAGAGCAGTTAAAGCAGTAAAGCATCTCCGTCTCTCCAAAAAAGAAAGATTACCCTAATCATCATCATCAGTCGGAAACTCTCAGAGCCATAAGCCTTTAAATAAATAAAAAGTATTTCTTTTTATTGATTACAATAAAATAACTTTATAACAATAGATCAGTAAAATGTTATATCTTTAATAGCATCCCCATAACTGCTGTATTTGAGCTTTAAATATGTATAAAAGTACTATTGTAATATACATTTAGTTAGACACGGCCAATGAATCCCTCTCAAAATTTTCACCATGTGTTTTTCTAAACTATAGGATTAGAAAGTCGTTATTGATTGTACGCTTTGTGATATCTGCTTATTAGTCTTGGATGAACAGAATAAAAAAAATATTGATTACAATAAAATAACTTTATAATGATAGATCAGTAAAATGTTATATCTTTAATAGCATCACCATAATTGCTGTATTTGAGCTTTAAATATGTATAAAAGTACTATTGTAATATACATTTAGTTAGACACAGCCAATGAATCCCTCTCAAAACCTCCACCATGTGTTTTTCTAAATTTAACTAAATTTAAAGACCTTGGTCTAGAATTAGAGAGTCGTTATTGATTGTACGCTTTGTGATAGCTGCCTATTAGTCTTGGATGAACAGAATAAAACAGAAGATTAAAGTCAAGGCTTGGAAAAGAACAGTTAAAGCAGTAAAACGTCTCCCTCTCGCTAAGTGCAGTCATTGAGACACATGATTTGTCAAGTGTCCTGATTTACAGCCCCCTGCATGTGGGCTGAGCAGACCATGCTAATGACAGTACGTCAACATTTGTCAAAAGGTGAATATTGAAAGCTAATCTCTGTAATGAGTGTGAATACTCGTGTAAGTCGCTGTCTGAAGCGGTGTGTTTTCAGAGGTGTTACCACATCATCACTCTCTCCCCCTCCCTCTCAGCCTGGGTCTTCATCCTGTCTCAAGTAGGGACTTTTACATAAAAGCTGTGACATCTCAATGGCGACAAACATCAATCATCCAGGAGGATTGAGAGCTAGCTGCTGTTGTTGAACCAAGGTGGGCAGCGTGTGTGTGTGTGTGTGTGGGCTCGTCTAATGAGCACACACTCTTGGCTCCTCAGGCCGCCGCGGCTGAATGTCATTCACGCAAGCTGGAGCTGGAGATGCGATGGGTTAATGAGGGCTGGCTGAGAGCTGCAGCATCCAGCGCTGCACACTTCACTGTATAATACTCTGACATAACTGCACTCAGTGTCGAGGCCGGGGAAGTTTACATCCAGCGCAGACAGATTTGAGCTGATAAACTGACAATATGGTCATTATCAGAATACTGTGTCTTTCGTAGTTGCATAACTTTCAATATATAACTTAAGGTTTGTATTTCTTCTCACTATTTATCAACAGACAACACAGAAATCATATTTTTCCCAGCTTAATCACTTTTATTTTCTCTTTTTGTCTTCCACCCTGTCATGGCAAGCCTCATGACAGGTGAATTGCATTAAAAAAATTGCCAATTTATTAAAACATGTTTGCAAAAATAAATCGGCAAAGGAAAACAAAGAATAAAAAGGGCAAGGCAAAATCAGGTAGTCAGAAAACAAACAAAAAAAACAAGTTGGTAACAAAGGTAATCAACAAAGGAACCGCATTAAAGAAGACCTCGATAACTAGGTTCAATACTCAGCCAGGGACAGAGCAAACAGAGGGGGATTTATACAAGACAGGCCAGGCGAACACAATCAGTAACTGGGAGAGTGGGATCGCCATAGCATCAGCAGAGTCAGGGAAGTCCGCTGTGAGTGCATGCTGGGAATTCTTTGGGAGTCTTTGTTGTGTAGTTCAGAGTCCAAAGCAGGCAGACTGACAGCATCAAAGACATATTTTTTAAAATAATTTTCTAAAATTATTTTGATTACCTTGATATTTTACAATGGGGGACAACCTAAGCTTTTTTATATAAAAACAATTTAAGAAAATCTCCAAGATTTCAAGTGGCTTTATGTTAAATACTCTAAGCTCTTTTTTTACACTTTTAGGCCTATCATATTTTAGGGCTATTTCCAACATTCAAAATTCTCTATAATTCTTATTCTATATTTCGATTACAGCAAATAATGTCAGTGTTATATATATTTAGGGTTTTACAAATACTCCATTGGCCTGTACTATACTGTAAAATTCCACCTCTAACACATTGCATATCACCGCTGTCCAATGAAAGAAAAGTATCTCCATTTTTGTTGATTTTTAGTTTACTACATAATTTGAACACACAAGTTGTCCCCAACACTGTGTAAAATGCCTTAATTAATGAACCAATAGAAATTCTCCAAAATGAAAAAATGAATGAATGACCTGAAATAATTAATTTTCATTAATTCAGAGTTCCATTCAGAATTAAGAAGGTTTTATCTCTCTTGTGTAAAGTTGCTTTTTTTTTTTTTTATTGGACGCATGCAAGCTGCCATATGCATAACAACGTACTGTAGCTAATTAATAGCGTAATTAGTCTCCATACAGTACAGGTTAAAGTGAGAATTCATATGAAAGAGATTTGCTGGGCAAATATTACATGCTATAATGTAAAAATAGAATGATTCCTAGTGAACAGATTTAAAAATATATATTTTTTATGGATTTTGGATTTCCACTGACATTCAAAACAATCCCCAAAGGACTGACTATTTTTAAACAGGTTGTGGACCAACCATCTAAAGATGTTCTTTTCTCACTGGGAAACTGGGAATCAGATGTGGATTAGTCACGCCTGACCAGTGCACAACCCATTAAACAGGGTTAACATCAGTGCTGCTATTGATCCAGTAGACTGGTGAGAGAAGTACATCACTATTAATAATAAAGCTTAAGATTAATGACTGACTAATAGAGTCCAATGGGTTAATAGGCTACTGAATTAGATAGTTGTGATTGTATTTTTTTATATGCCAGTTGATGACAGGGGCAATGATACCATAAGCTTATTATTCTTATATCAGAATTATTTGGATTTGGTTTGCAAACCTTTCAGTTTACTGCTTTTTATAGAGTCCCACAGGGTTCTGTAATAGGGTTTGTGAAATTAATGCAAATTGTGGCAATAATGAACAGTATTTATGAGAGTTGTGAGAGATATGAGGCCAATATAAAGGGATTAAATGAGGGGTTAAGCAGCTTTCATGGCACATATATAAACACTGATACAAATCATGTCAGTACTAAAGTTATAAGAGAGAGTTATAAGGGCTACATTGACGTTTAATGGCTTAAGCATTAAACGTCATTAAGCTGGCATTAAGCAAGCCCAAATGCAGAATTTGAATTTGGAATTATTTGGATTTGGTTTGCAAACTTTTCAGTTTACCGCATTTTGTGGCGTCCCACAGGGTTCTGTTATAGGGTTTGAGAAATTGATTCAAATTGTGGCAGTAATGTACAGTATTTATGAGAGTTATGAGAGATATATATGAGAGATAAAGGAGGGCTTAAATGGGATTAGCAGTTTTCATAACACATAAACAAACACTGATATGAATCGTGTCAGTAATAACATTAGGAGAGTTACTACTAGAGAGGCCTACATTGATGTTTAATGGCTTTCATTTTCAGATTTCATAGCACATCACATAGACAATTGCTGTTTTTTTTGTTGTATTTTCCAGGAGCAACGCTTCATTTTTCAGAATCTCTGCAGAATTAAAATTTTGAATTATTCAGATTGTTTTTTTTTTTACTTTTCAATTTAGCGCTTTTTGTGGCGTCCCACAGGGTTCTGTTATAGGGTTTGTGAAATTGATGCAAATTGTATAGATAATATACAGTATTTGTGCAAGTTATGAGAGTTATAAGGCCTATGTACATGGAGTAAAGGAGGGCATAAATGGGATAAGCAGCGTTCATACCACTTAAACAAACACTGATACGAATCGTGTCAGAAATAAAGTTGGCTTAAGCAGATTTCATAGCACATCACATAAACAGTCGCTGTTTTTTTTTGTATTTTCCTGGAGCAAGGCTTCATTTTTCTGAATCTCAGCATTCTTCAGCATTCTTCAGGTGAAAGTCAGTAAGTGTCATGGGCAGAATACCAATAAATGGAGATGGAAGAGCAAATAAAAAAAGGAAAGAAGGGCTGAAGGCCTTCACTGCTGAAGAGAGAACGAGAGAACAGAAGATGCCCGATTGAACGCTTCTCAGCGTTCGCTTTTTTTTTTTTTTGCTACCAATGGCGAGAAGTCCTCAATATTTAACAAAAAAAACGGAGCTGTTTTGAACAGGAACACAGTTATGGTCTCTGAAGCGAGTTTGCCAGCAGACTGAATGCAGCAATGTCATTCCTGGCTTTCCTGCCAGCCACAAAATAAAAGCTAGAGAGAGAGAAAAAGAAGGGGACCTTGGTATTTCTCTCGCTCTCAAACACCTCTACCCCCCTCCCCCCCTCGGCTGCATTCAAAAGCCGCTGTTCTCCGAGTGCTTCTTATTTGAGGGTGAATTAGCTTCCAAAAAAGTGTGCCATTGTTTCCTGAGCAGAGGTTAATAACGTGTGGGTGTAGTTTCGATCAGTCAGGTAGGCCAGGTTTCTGTTAAGGTTTCTGTGACTGCATACCTCTGAGCCATATTGTGACACACACTGTTCTGTGGAATTCTCTGCATGCCTGTCATAGTAGCAGAGACAGCACTTTTAGAGAAAGCAAACACACACACACACACACACACACACACACACATACACACACACATACACACCCCACCCCACCACCCCCCTGTTCCATTCTGCTTTTTGCATTTGCGTTTGCCAGCCAAAGGTCAGATCTATTGACATTCGCAAACTGCCGGGAAACTCAATTTAAAAGCACATAATACATTCCTCACTCTGTGGTTAAACCGATGTCTGCAATTCAGGTATATGATGTATATGCATGCTCATGAGATGTAAATGTAAAATTCTGTGCATGCGTGTGTGTGCGTGTGTGTGTGTCGTATACTGTGGAAGGCTATGAGGCATGTTTAGTTTGGCGCTTTCCTCAAGCTGGACCGCTGCCTTTCATATTCCTTTGAGAAAGGCAATTTACTGACAGCAACCCAGTGCCAGTAAATTTAAATGTGAAAAGGTCTGCTCTACTGTAGCAGTTGATGTTGACAGATACTGTACATTGCCCTTCTTCTTACTTCATACTGTCTCTCTCTTTTCCTCTGTCTCTCTTCCTCTCTCTCTCTCTCTTCGCCTCTGCTGTCACAGACTCACAGTCTACAGAGTTAAGGAAGGTGGTCAGCATCCTGGGCTTTCATTTCATGCTAGCTGCCTCCAGCCTGGTTCAGCTGTGCTGTCGTGCTGTCTGTCACCTGGATGCGGCGCAGGGCTTGTTTTAGGCAAAAAAAATTGAATGCCATTCGGCTATCTTATCAAAAAAGAGAGCGATATAGGACAGGAGGATGTTTTATAACAAATTTGTGGTTAATAATGTGTTAATTACTATATTATTATGCAGAATCCAGGGTGAGTGAAATACTTGCCAGAGCTGATTTATTTGTGCATCATAATCAATTGCTCAATATTATAGGTGTTCATTATTATCATTATGCCCTTATTAAACCAAATTAAGCCAACAGATGTTTGCATACTGTAGTAGTCGATTCAATGGCTACTAAATAAATAGTTGATGAATAACACACAATTAATGGTTCTCTGGAAGATTCTCTGGAAAACTACTGTAGCTGTTGATTATTAATGCAGCAATTACTGTAAATGTCCAGCTGATTGATAAATTGATAAATATTGGATTCAAAAGGTATAAAACTAACAGAATCTCACAATGAACTGAATAACACTTTTCCTATTCAGTAGCTACCATAGTGTTGTGTACATGTTCCTTTAATTATTAAAGGAGAATTCCAACTATCTGTGTAAAATGTAAACCGGTAATTTAGTTGAATCTGAAATTATCTATCTGATTCAAGTATTTTATTTACCTATTCAACTCTCCCAGGTGCTGTCTGTTTATAGCACATTTTTATAAACAATCACAGCACAAAAATATAGATATTACATCAAGTTTTAAAGTTGTTCCACTGTAAAATCAAATCTATAATACAGACTCTCTAAACTGTTTTGTTACCTGCTGAAAAGTTGCCCACAGCAGCAGCTGAGAATTATGAGTTAATGGCATTCCTTTAGTCTCAGGAATCAAATTACATATTGATCACCATTTATTGTGATCATTTTGCGATAATTCTGCGATATAGCAATACATTCGGGAAAAAAATTCTTACAGTCATCACTATTGTCTAGCAGGCTATGCGCTGCCACTATGATCAGGAGATCGCTGGTTTGAATCCCGGTCATGCAGCTTGCCATCAGCTGCCGGAGCCCTGAGAGAGCACAATTGTTCTTGCTGTCTCTGGTTGGGTAGATGGCGTTATTTCCCCTCATCACTCCTAGGGTGATGTCGATCAGCACAAGGCATCTGTCTGTGAGCTGATGTATCAGAACCGAGTCGCTGCGCTTTCCTCCGAGCGCACTGTGATGATACTCGGCAATGCTGCATCAGCAGCAGTTCAAAAAGAAGCAGAGTCTGGAGTCTGTGTTGTGGCATCACTAGAGATGGCAGATAAAGAGATAAAGAGTAAGTAAAGAGAGAAGGAAAAGGGCAAACAGCAGAATAAATAGTTCTCAGGAAACAGAAACTCACAAGTTAACTTATGTCATATTGATGGCCCAATTATTACTCATTGTTTAAAGGACCGGTAGAGGACTAGACTGCGTACCAGTTCATGAGAAAGACCTGTGAAAACCCCACGTTCAGCCGTTAGTCCCCACTTTCATTAGTGCGTTCTGAGAGTCTCACAGCCAAATTTCCATTAATCAGACATTGATTGCAGAGAAAAGGTTCATTTTCCGTTTTGCCCTTTTGCTTAACTCTGAAGACGGGCGTGATTAGCCTCTCCGCTCACAGCCCCACAACTCACACTATAAAATCACTCCAGTGCAGCGAATGTTAATTACTAATGCCTAATGCCAGCGTGCACTGAGACATCTGCTAGTGTTAAAACTTTGCTGCATCTTGATGCTTTGGTAGGTAAAATATTTAGCCTTTATCCATCACAAAGTTAATGTCAATAGCGTTTACAACTAATGGGTCGCATGAATGAGCCGCCACACACGATTGCTTTTCTTAACGCGCAAGTCTTTTCCTCCCATCGACAATCATTAATGAAGCACAAAAAAGACACAGGGTCCAGAATGTGAATAAAGCAATCTGAGTCTACCCATTGTCCCACAGCACAAAAAAAAAACCTTCTAGACTCAAGTCCCTTTTGCTCTTGTGCTCTCTCTCTCTCTTACTCACTCTTTCCCTCCCTCCCTCCTTCCCTCCCTCCCTCCCTCCCTCCCTCCCTAACTCTCAGTGGCAGTGATTGAATCGCCCTGTCCTTTGCTGTGAGGGCCTACCTTGTTTAATCCTTTACGTGGCGGGTCACTCTGTGAGCGGATGCTGTGTAAACACTGCGGGCCCTTGATGTGGGGGCTCAGGGGGAAGAGCGCAGGGGCCGGGGGTTATGGAGTCTCCCAGCCCTTGGGAACAATGGGCCTTTAGAATGTAAGGGCACTGGTGCGCTGACCCCTAGCAAATAAGAATCATGTTCTGGCATTCCAGCCTTGATTGGCACTTTGAGGCCTGAAAAAAAATCTCAAAGGAGCACAGGAAATGCTACTTTTGTAATTGGTTATATATTAGCGCCGCATTTTCTCTTTGTAAAGGATGGGAAATTCCTTGGGTGACACTTAGATAGAGACAGGCATGCCATTACACGGCCCGAGGTAAGCGGGGAACAAGCGCTGTAGTTAACAGGTAAAACCTGCAGAGGCCACGGTGAGGGTGAGGGGGTCACTACTTTGACATCTCTTTCCATTTCTGCTTCTTTTTCTCTTTCTGTCTCTATCCGTTTCTCTCACCCAGAGTCCACTGATAGCGAGCAAAGACTTCCATTAACACACACATACACACACACACATACACACACCTTACATGAACTTTTAGCGTCGACTTAACCTCAGATGTGCCCTGTATCTATGAAGCTGTAAAGAGTTTTGTGCAAACCGTGTGATAGAATCATCTCTGAATGGACAGCATAAACTAGACTTGGGTGACATCTCTGATTTAATCTTTTTTTTTATTATATATCATTATATTATTGCACCAGCAAGCAGGGAAAATGATTTTAACCAATAATATCTTGTTTCAGCTCTCACCAGCGATGCCACAGCCAATTGTGTGGGAAGGTAGCCAAGAAATGGACCTCACTCTCTCCTTCAATCATCACTCAGGCCAACGCTAACCAATACAGGCACTCGTGAGCTGATGTAACTAACAGGACTGCTAGTTAGTTTTCTCCTTCTAGCGTGTTGAGCTGCTCTTTGATGTTGAATGAGTGGCAGTAGACGCTCTATTGAATGTCACACATTTTCAAGGAAGCACAGCCTATCCTTAAGCCTTGGTAGTGGATAGGTAGGATAGTGTATGAAATGCATCATGATACGAATTTAAAATGCGTTGTTTTTGAATAAAGGCTTTTATTTAATGAGTTAATTTCAGCATTTGTCAGCAATTTTGTGGTGCTCACTATTTTATACATCATTATAATGCTAATATATACTATATTATAGATCATTCATCGCTAGTGAATGTTTGGTGCTCTGGTGTTCCTGTTTTAGGCTGTTATGTTTTAGGCAGATATTCATGACCTGCAAATGTCCCCCTCTGATTAGCTAACAGCACTGTGATGCTCCTTACATGGCTCAACAGTAGGCGTGTGGTAAACAGTTGTAAATTGAAGATCCTCAATAGGACAATATAAAATGTCTAGTTACTATTGTTTTGTTTTGTTCTAATTGTACCCCATTAGAACAAAACAAAACAAGCACATGCTATTTCCAACATGTAAAGTCAGCCACCACTTTTTAAACTACAGCTGATCCAGCATCACTGGGAAGCAAACACACTCAGAGGAAAGCCCGGATCCCTATCTCTGATACATCACAGTGGGAGTGTTGCTGTTTGTGCTCTCTCTGACTCCAGCTGCTGAGGGCCAAGCAACATGATCATATTGAAAGTCCCCTGGCTCTCCACAGTTTAAAAAAGTTTTTTGGTTTCGTTTTTGAGGAACCTTTAGAAAACATTTATCTTCCCAAGACCTCTCTTTCTTGAAGGATACCTCAAAGCACCTTAAATGGGTTCTCCACAGTTGCTATCTAAAGAACTACCCAATTTTTTTTTTTTAACTACATTTTCATATACTCACTCCTGGTTCCAGCCTTTCTTTGGACACTACTACAAATTGTAGGTCTTTACCTACGTGCAGTATATTAATCTGACAGATCTGTCTTCTTGTAGTCTCAAGGACAATCATTATATTAAGTGATGTTACTGGGTTTTAAAAGGCACAACAAATATGTTGTGTTTTTTACAAACTACAACACCTCAGAAAGCCAGAACATCTCGTTAAAGCTTCCAGGACGGGATTCAAGCTGAAATCGCAGCTGTGCAATGTGCTGTCTGGGGCCAGGGATGGAGAACACAATTGGCCACTTCTCCACCGAGAAGGAAGGACTGCAGTGTCCCCTCTCTCCCCCACTGTTAAGCAATGTGACAGCCAATCAGTCAACTTCTTAATCACATGGCACGCAGCGTTGGATGCATATGTTCCCCTCTGAGCTCAGTGAGGCAATCAGGAATGCTCCGCGGCCGGCGGCACCGAGGAGCCATGCGCCAGCCAGTGCTACCCACATTAGAGGGATACCTACGACAATGGGAGCTGGAAAGGACTAAATTGAGAGGAAAATCAGGAAAATATATTTATTCCCAGAGAAGCATCACCCTCGTACAAGCCTCTGCTAAATGGAGATAAGAGAACCTGGAAAGAAAATAATAGAAAATAATAGAGACGAGACACCATCGCTAAGTAAAACCGACGTGAAACTGTCTCATGCATGCACTCATGAGAGTACACACACACACACATAGACACACACATACACACTCCTTGGTATGCGACCTGTAGGGAAACTACAAAAGCAGGCCCATCCTCTCGTAAATTAAACAAAAGTTGTCACATTCCCACTGTCTCAGCCCATTAACTCCTAAACAAGACATGGGAACCTACTTGGAAGGGACCAACCGAAGTCATGCCCTCTCTATCCACATGACCCCCCCCCCCCCCCCCCCCCCACACACACACACACACAATCCTCCCCTACTCTCTAACGTCCAGCCTCAGCCAGAGAAAGCGACAGCCTGTGGGCATCACCTGGTCCACGGACCCAAAAAAATGAGTTCCAACACCCCAGCGTAGAAACTCCGGGGAGCCCATGGAGGTCAAGATGAAATGAAGGTAATGTAAAACATGTAAAATCAGGTCAGGAATTCAACCCTCCTCCATCCATTTACACTGAGGAGAATTTGGTCGAGGAGAACACGACCTCATCCACTGTAACAGCTTTGGACAGCCTCAGCAAAGAGGTGTGAAAGAATGTGGATAACGCTGTTAAAAGAACAGGGCAGGTAGGGATGCAAAACAAGTATTCAAAAAAAACAAATTAAACATGACCTTTTAGTAGACCTCTGAAGATGTGTTGTCAGTTTGTAGTTATGTATCAGCTATTAGCAACTCCACTGTAAACCCATATGTTGTTTGAACTCAAATGATTTAACATTACATAAAATTGGATATTTCTAAACAATACTCAACTATTTTGAGTTAGTTGTGGGCACAACATTTGTGGGCACATACACATTCAAACTGAGATCTTTGAGTTGAGCCAACTTACAATAACTGAGTTAAAGCTTCTTTTCCATTGGCTTCTGTCAGAGTCTATTTGCATGCTGGGTGTGTCCAACAGCTTCTGACTGACACTCACCATCAGTGTGTAGTGATTCCCCCTCAGCTACCTTAGAAATAAATCAACTTCCCCTTTAAATGTAATGACTTGATGTTCTAAGTTATGCTAACTTAAGTTTTCTTAACCCATTACTTAACTTTTTAAAAAGCAACCGGTTTCCTCAATTTTTAAAAATAAATTAAACTTATCCAGGCTTACAGTGTAGTCAAGTCTTGGGCTTTGTTTGTGTCTAAAATGAGTAGTTTTTATGTATATGTTTAGTTTAGTTTAGTTTAGAAGATTTATTCATTTCATTATAAACAAAATACAATTTTACAGAAAAAAATATACAAATCACAAATAAAATGAAAGGCAGCAGAAAGAAGAAAAAAAATCTTATAATATCTTGCCCCCATATGTTGTATCACTACCAGACTGCCCACTCCCATGCATACAGTAACACCAACATTTAGGCTTCCTCAACAAGTTATTGTAAAGAGAGTGTCAGATTCTGTCTGTCCAGAAGTCCAAAAAAGTGTTTTGTGGGTATGCATACCTCTAGTCCAAGGAACACATTTTACACATGCATTTCTGGGCAAGCTGAGAAGTGAATATTTGTCATTGACAGTGATAGAAACATTTTGAATGGCATGTTAGATTAATATAACAAGATTTTAAACAAATAAAGAGCTATTTTGCAATAAAAAAAAAAAACAGATCAAAGATATCTTGAAGGATTGAACTTATCCTTTTAAGATTTTGATAACTTTTTAAATATGACTCAAGTTATGCAATGTTTTCAAATGTGTGTATTTACCAAAGTGCAGTTTACATTGTGCAGTTAGAAAGATGCCAAAGCCAGAGTATTAACCACAGACTTACTGACTATTAACTGTTATTTTAAGGCAACAATAAAAGGCTGCATAACATTGCTTTAGGTATAAGTGGCCAACTTGTCAAACCAGTTAAATACTGAGATACACACTGAGATACTGTGTGTAATGTTTTTGCTGGTGGTATGTCGGTGTGTGTGTAATGCTTCTTAATCAATTTGACTGAACGTAGATTAGTCACTGCTGATTCTCCTCTCTGTCAGGTTTTATTGGGAGGTGCAGGACATGATGCTCATAGCCTTCACTCACATATTTACTGAGGCTTCAACATGATTTAAAGCTCCCACCTCTGTTTCAGGTTCATCCCTGGCATTCCCAGGGCTGAGGCAGAAAAAAGTGTCCATTTCTCCCCAGAGTTATGGTCTCTTTATGGGGCTTGTGAGTGAACTCTGACATCCTGGGAGAGCTTTTAAAATGCCTCTGTAATCCCTTGTTTGAGCTGCCTGGAAACGTCTTGTCAATGCCTATCAGTGTGCAATGACTGATAGCTCATGTGGTGCTTCTCAGTCACTCCACAGAAAACACACACACACACTCGTGTACGTGCACTCACACTTACAATCAAGGCAGCATAAAAGGAAAGTGTGATTTTTAAAAATATGTAAGAATTTTAATAAGCAGTCCCAGGCGTATAAAAAATGAAGAGCGCACTTCAGTTTCTGAATCTGTTTTTCAGATTTTGCTATTTATAGGTTTATGTTTGAGTAAAATGAACATTGTTGTTTTATTCTATAAACTACAGACAACTTTTCTCCCAAATTTCAAATACAAATTTGGACATTTAGAGCATTTATTTAGAGCAGTAAATGAGAAATGGCTGAAATAACAACAAAAAAAAAAAGATGCAGAGCTTTAAAATATCAAATAATGCAAAAAAAAAACAAGTTCATATTCATAACATTCAATGTTTGGTGGAATAACCCTGGTTTTTAATCACAATTTTTTTCATGCATCTTGGCATCATGTTCTCCTCCACCAGTCTTACACACTGCTTTTGGATAACTTTATGCTTGGTTTGATGGCTTGTGATTCTCCTTCTTCCTCTTGATTATATTATCCAGTGGTTTTAATTAAGGTAAAATAAAAGAAACTCAGAATTTTTAAGAGGTCTCAATTTATTCCAAAGCTGTATATATTTATTATATTTCTTTTAACTTGAAAAGCTGAATAATTCTTGATTTGGAAGGTGAGAAATATGCAAATTAATGCTATTATTTTCCTGGAACAACCAAATGTTTGATTTTGTTTGTCTGATTGCTTTCGATATTTGACAATATTTTTTTATTTCATAAACAAAACAAAGAAAATATACTTAAAATCACATAATTTTACACAGCAATTTACTGTATTTAGATGAACCTGAATTTAAAAGTATTCTACGGCAAGCAATGTGCAATCACATATTTTCAAAAAATGATAGAATTGTATGTTGATTATTTATTAATTTGTGTTATTTTTCTACATGTATACACTGTCCCATACCTACTATATCCCATTTATATTATCCTGCATTAAAAGTATTCTACGATAAGCTCTGTGCGATTACACATTCTCACCAGAGAGGTCTCTAAATCTAAATCAAAATCCCTCAAAATCTACAGATCGTCACTTTAATTTGCCAAACATGGGCTGCGTGACATCTCTGGTGAATATTACAGGAATTCTCTTTTTAAAACAAGCCAAGCTATAATCAAGTCTCTAGCTGGGAAAGAGCCGGTTCGAGCGCAGCTGATGGAAGACAGAACATGCGTCCTACCCCACGCTCCCACAGTCCACCACCATGCCTGCTCATAAGTGCCTTCACTCGACCCTTATGCTCATCTTTGAAGGACATGCCAAGGAATGCATGAATCGTGGGGGGGCAGATAACTGGGGATGTGAATCGACACGTCCTGTTTACACCACAATAAGAGTGTGAATCCTGAGCAGTTCAACTCTCTCAGGCATGCTGATCTATCTGCACTGCAACTGGGCTGGAGATGTGTGGGCTGTGCTGGAGGGGAGAAATGTGAACACAATAGACAGAAAATGTGTTTGCGTAACTGCGGGGTCATGAAGAAGAGCAGAGCGTTTTAATGTTAAGTAAATACGCCTTTCTTTATCATGTCTCAGTGATTTAAACAGAAGTATAAGAAAGGAATGGAAGAAATATGTATGACAAGTGTACAGCTGTTGGAGAAATGTGAAACCTGATTGAGAAATATATAATATATGAGACTGTGTGGTCCAGCAATCTAAGTTGCTGTCACTATGATCCCAGGATCATTTGCTGCTTGCCCTCAGCAGCCGGAGTCCGAGAGAGCACAAGTGGACACCTTTTCTCTGGGTGGGAGGATAGATGGGTATTGTCATATTGTGGAAAAGGGACAGCACTTAATTCTTAAGTCTTTAAAATTATTGTCCAAACATTTAGGAAATCTGAGCTGTAGACCATTAATTATACGATAGTTAGTTCCAACCCTGCACTGTGATTGGCTGAGAGCTGTACTATGAGTGCCATTATCAGCCGGTAATGTACTGTAGCTGAAGCTCTCTATGCATTACTCTGCCACATACAGGACAGGTAACCTAGCAACGATGCAGCGCTTACAAGCCAAACAGCGCAGCTTCAAACAGAGCGGCAATGGAACTATTTTAACTCGTGTGGTGTTTATAACTAAACGATCATATTTTCTCATTCTCTTTAACACAAAATCTTTCATTAAACAGCTTTAGTGGAACTGTGGTACATGTTATGGCACTCCCTCTTAGGTATTATCGCTCAAATCTATTTATCTATCTATAACAAACCAAATGAAAAAACGGCTGACTCAAATAATAATCATCCCTAACCTTGAGCTATTTGATTTTTCACATTTGTTAACATTCATACAGATGATTTAGCTACAGTTAATATAACACAGCATCTACCGGACCCAGTGTTATCTGTCTGTGTAAGTGTAAGTGAAGTCTTTCAGCAGCATCTGACTATCCTGTATACAACATTGCCACCATCTGTCCATAGTCCATACTGCACAAATAAATTGAATTTGGTTTCACACTAGATATAGGTTTATGCTCAGCTACGCTCAATAGTATTTAAGTATTAAAAATGTCATCATTAATTGCTGCCTTACGTTTTTTTCTTGAAGTTCACCCTACAGGCATTGCCACTCTTCTGCAAGACCTTATATATTCCAAACTACAATCTACTTTGATTTATATGATGTATTTATGTGTGCATTAAAAGTATTCTTTGATAAGCTGAAATAACAAAAAAGATGCAGAGCTTTCAAACCTCAAATAATGCGAAGAAAATAAGTTTATATTCATGAAGTTTTAAAAGTTCAGAAACCAATATTTGGTGGAATAACCCTGTTTTTAATCACATTTTTTTAATATGCATCTTGGCATGTTCTCCTCCACCAGTCTTACACACTGCTTTTGGATAGCAAAAATTCAAGCAGTTCAGCTTGGTTTGATGGCTTGTGATCATCCATCTTTCTTTTGATTACATTCCAGATGTTTTGTAATTTGGTAAAATTAATCACATGTACATGCGCATTTATTCAAGTATGGATGGGTATGCTCTATAAGTACATGTATATAAGCACACCAGTTCAGTTTATCTTATAACTAATGTTATTTGCAGCTTGTACTTTTGCTCTGTGGACAATTCATAGGCCATTAGCACCATCTACTGCCCTGTTATAACAATGCACAATATATACACAACATAAAATAATATTCTCTAATACACAATATACTGCACTGGTATACTAACGCATAATGTATAATATACTCTTTGTATATCTACCTATTCTTACTGTGTGTTCTCTTGTTCTATAAGTGTTTTTTTCTCATCTATTTGAGTTGTTTTTAGGTACTGGATGTCTAAATTTCATCCCTTCAGAATCAATAAAGTATCTGTCTGTCTTTCTGTCAGTCTGTCTGTTGGTCTAATGACATATATCTAATGACAAAGTGCCCTCCTTTAACTCAGGAGAGGATTGTGAACAACTCTTCTACTTCTTTTATTTTTTAAGTCCTAAATCATAAATTTCGCCACTAAAAGGCCAGTATTAGACAATACCTCAAGAACTCTTGTTTAACAGTTTTATTTTGTAGTATTTGAACTACGGTGACCACCATACCCATCATATGTTACATAGGCCATGCCAATAAAAGTATTAATAGACTATTCACTTTGCCATTTAAAAACCTTGCTGTCTAGCATTAACCACAAGATGGCAGCACGTGCGCATGGAAATTAATTTTTTTGAACCCTCCTTCAGAATGTTCACAATATATACTAAGAAAAGTTAGATAGTTAAGCACTTTAAACAGTTAGTTCTGTTTTACTCATTATTTAAGGTGTATCTACCATAAAGGATCACTTTCTAGGTTTACAGTTTTACTGACTGTAAGCTGTAATCTGTTATTGCACAATTTAATAACAATATGTTCTCCCTTAACTTATCAGTTCAAAGATCAGGACACATTTTTGGGTGGTGCATCATCATCATCTCAGCAGTGAAATCATGATAGTGTGTATCAGGCACAGAAACATTGCTGGGTTTTAAATACATTTCAGTGAGGAGGGACTTTGGAAATAATACACCTATCAAACAACCAACCATCCATCTAACATCCATCTATCTCACCACCAATCAAGGGCAAGTCAATATTTAATTAAAAAAATGTGGAACGATTTATAGCCTCTAACTGTAATGCTCGGAGGAAAACGCAGCGCCTCGGTTCTGATACATCAGCTCACAGATGCAGCCTTGTGCTGATCAACATGACCCTAGGAGTGATGAGGGGAAAGAGCGCCATCTACTGTACCCACCCAGAAAGAGCAAGGCCAATTGTGCTCTCTCAAGGCTCCGGCATCTAATGGCAAGCTGCATGACAGGGATTCGAGCCTGTGATCTCCCGTGCCACAGCAAAATATTCTTAAATTTATTTACAAAAAAAACATTGTCATACTGCCAAAAATATTTTTTTAACGCAAAAATAAAAAATAAAAAAAATGCCAGTGTGAGGTTGGTTTTCCTTTGGTGGGGGTGTCTGAAAACCAAACAAAATCCACATTATCCTGTGGGATCATGTGACTAATGGACTTGCTTGCCTGTGTTTCAGTGGCCCCTTTTTAAAAAGAAATCCTTTCTAAGTCATATTACTTATATTACATATTTATATATTTGGGTTTTAGTTTGTTCTGACTTGAGATCAGACACATTATTACTAATCTAAGCTCTGTTTCCCAGCATCTGTTAGAGTAACTTAATCAGAGAACAGTTTTCCTGATTTTTGTTGGTGGTTTCACACTCATTCTCTGAGGTTTCATCATAGAAGATATTTCCTTCCATTTTAACAGTAGAAGGGTGTTTAAAAGTCTTATTTTACAGCCCTCCACCCACACAGCTCGTTCAGAGCATCCACGAGAGAGCAAATGTTATTTCCAAATGCTGCAGTGAATAGAGGAGTTCGAATACTGGAACTTAAGGCCAATGTTTTCAAATTTATGATTTGCAGAAAGTTAGTTAGTTAAGTCAGTTAAGCATTAGCTTAAAGTTAGCATTTTTCTGATTACTCCCCTTAAACGATCGAAATTCAGAGGATCCAGTGATATTTAGGAGGTAAATGTACACAGAATAAAACATACAGGGTTCTGAACATATTTATTTACCACAGAATGTGACAGAGGCCAGTTTTTGAAAAGCCCATTATTGGTATTGACTTGAACCGCTTAGACACGGAACCCCAAAGGAGCCCCAAATATGGGCATAAACAACATGGCACCAACTACAAAATGAGGACACCACTTCAGTGGTCTATTACTCTTTGCGTTTCACCGTCATTTTCACCAAACAAGTTACTTAACTTACTTACCCTGAGTTGGCTAACCTAGTTAACTAGTTAGCTAGCGTTAAGTACCTAACGTTAGGTTAAAAACCTAATCTAGATACTAAAATTAGGGAGAAAAACAAAGTATGAATACTAATGAATTAATGGAGGGAAATTATTGACTTACTGGAAAAAAAACTGCAGAGAAAGTTTCCCTGAGGGTCTGTTACAACAGTTAACTGCTGAACAAGCCATTGCTTTACTTCAGAAATTTAGTCATTTTTAACAGTAAAATACGAATGTCAGAAAGTGCCACAGTCAGAGGCGGTCTTTGCATAGAGGCATTGCTAGGCAACTGCCTTGGGCCTCTTTCACTGCAGCCCACTGTAGGGGCCCCTTGACTAGCTGCAAACTTCCCATAGGCCTACAGCTGGTAATTGGGGCCCTTTGGACAGTAATTCACCTCGAGGTGGTAATTCACTTCAGGCGGCTAACCTGAAGCTCAACCCGGCGAAGTGTAACCTGCTGAGGCAGCGCGTGAATTTTCTGGGCCATGTAGTGAGCGGTGCTGGTGTGGAAACCGACCCTAAAAAGACGGAGGCTGTCCGTGACTGGCCTGTCCCACGTAACGCGAAAATGGTTCGTAGCTTCGTGGGGCTCGCATCGTATTACAGGCGGTTTATTAGGAGGTTCGCGGACGTGGCGGCGCCGCTTCACAATTTGACTAGACCGGGTGTGACATTCCGCTGGTCTGACGAGGCAGAGCGAGCGTTCGAGGAGCTAAAAAGCCGTCTATGCAATGCTCCAGTTCTAGCGTATCCGAATATGTCGGAGAGTTTCATTGTGGATACTGATGCGAGCGACCGTGGCCTTGGAGCGGTCCTGTCACAGGCTCAGGATGGCTCAGAGCGCGTAATAGCGTACTATAGCCGCCGCCTGGTCAAGGCGAAGTGTAACTATTGCGTAACGCGCCGGGAGCTACTCGCGGTGGTCGAGAGCCTTAAGCATTTTCGACCGTATGTGTATGGGGTCCCATTTCTGCTGCGCACCGACCACGCCTCGCTACAGTGGCTCATGCGTTTCCGCGAGCCCGAGGGCCAGCTTGCGCGCTGGATATCTAGACTCCAGGAGTTTAGCTTCGAGGTGGTGCACCGACTGGGCCGTAGCCATGGTAACGTGGACGTTTTGTCTCGCCGGCCGTGTGCGGCCATTGACTGTAAGCATTGCGCTCATGCGGAGGAGAAATCCGCTGAGACTGCAGCGCAACGAGCAGTCTCAGCGGATTTCTCCTCCGCACGAGCGGCCGGCAGTGTAGCGGTGGCCCAGGTGTCCGTAGAACAGATCCGAGATGCGCAACGGGCGGATCGCGACTTAATGTGGGCAGTACACACGCTCGAGGCGAATGTCGCGCCGTCGTGGGAGGAGGTGGTGCCGTTGGGTCCGGTCGCTAAAGCGCTGCGCTCCAACTGGGCTAGCTTTAGCTTATCTGAGGGCGTGCTGTGTCATACCTGGGAGGATCCGGCGAATGGGCGGCGCGTGTTTCAGGTGGTGATACCGCGGGCGCTTAGGGATTCGGTCCTACGGGGAGTCCATGGGTCGCCTGGGGCTGGGCACTTTGGCGTTACCAAAACCCTGAAGCGCCTGAGACAACGCTTCTACTGGCCTGGGTGCAGGGCTGATGTGGAGCTCTTCGTGCACTGCTGTGACGTGTGCGCCGCCAAGAAAGGCCCCGCGAGGGCGCCCCGCGCCCCACTTCACCCCTATCAGTGCGGCGGCCCGATGGAGCGGGTGGCCGTGGATGTGTTGGGCCCTTTCCCGGTGACGGACTCTGGGAACCGCTATGTCTTAGTGGCGATGGACTATTTTACGAAGTGGCCGGAGGCCTACGCGGTGCCGGACCAAGGGGCGGTCACTACTGCGGATGTCCTGGTGCGGGAGTTCTTCTGCAGATTCGGGGTTCCGGAGGAGCTGCATAGCGACCAGGGGAGGAACTTCGAGTCGGAGGTCATGGCGGAGGTCTGCCGCATCTTGGGCATACACAAGACCAGGACGACGCCCCTTCATCCGCAGAGTGACGGGCTGGTGGAGCGGTTTAACCGCACGCTGGCAGCGCAGTTGGCCATGGTGTTGAGCAAAGGCCAGCGTGACTGGGACAAACATCTACCGGTCGTGCTGCTGGCCTGCCGCTCGGCCGTGCAGGAGACGACAGGATTTACGCCGGCCCTGCTTATGTTTGGTCGCGAGCTGAGGACGCCGGTGGCTCTGGCTTTCGGGGCGCCTCCTGATGGGGGCGAGCACGCTACGGACGCGCCCACTTTCGTTTCGCATCTTCTGTCCTCACTGGATTTAGCGCACGGGCTCGCGCGCTCGAACCAGTCTGCTGCCGGACGGAAGCAGAAACGCGCGTATGATACGCGCTGCTTTGGGGAGCCTTTATCTGTGGGGGCGAGGGTTTGGCTGTACAACCCTCAGCGTAAAAAGGGACTGTGCCCGAAGCTTCAGTCGGCATGGGTGGGTCCGTGCTTGGTGCTGTCCAGGCTTGGGGAGGTGGTGTACAGGATCTGGTGGGGCAGGCGCAGAATGATTGTGCACCGGGACAGGCTGGCCCCATATAGGCCGAAAATGCTGGACACTGGGGACGGCGGTGCAGAACCTGCCGGCCCTGCACCTGAGCCTGGCCAGACCTCTAACTCTGTGGAACCACTGGCGGGTGGCGCTTTGCCCGGCCCCTCCAGGCTGCCGCGGGCGAGGAGGCCGCCCGCCCGTCTTCAGGAGTGTTTGACTGATTGTAAAAAAAAAAATAATAATGTTTTGTTGTTCATGGGGTTATTGTTGGGTTTGTGGGGGGGCTATGTGGCGTCTGTGTGTGTGTGTGTGGCTGCTGTGTGCCTGTCTCTGTGTGCCCGCCTCAGTGTGCCTGTGGGGGCGGGGTATGGTAATCCGGGGCCAGCGGGGCATTATGGGGGTATGTTTTGGGTGGGTTAAGGGGACCTACCATCTTTGTGTTGGATAGCTGGGTTGGTGGCCTCAGGGCTGTTTATGCTGTGTGAGCAGTTGGGTTATGCTCTCCTAGCCTTGTTAAAGGCTATAAGTGAGTGGCAAGCCCGTTAATAAAGAGCTGTTGAGTACTTGCAATGAGTCTCACGAGTCCTCCTTCCTCTTCCACGCCACAATATTAATGTTGATGGGCCCCCAAATTGCTAAGTCCGCCACTGGCCACAGTACAGTGGTGGTGCGCGTTCACGCAGGTGACCTGTCAATCAACTTTCCCTCAGCTGTCAATCACCACATCGCCACGCCTCTTTAAATATCACGGAATAACTGCTATAAAACGGTTTAACTGTAAAGAACCCAACTTCCAAAAAAAAAAATCCTGAATGTGTAATTTTACATTAAAAAATCCGCCATCTCTCATTTAGTTGAATGGAACTAGGCAGGGTTAAAAGTTGTACTGGAGCCAGCCACCAGAGGGCGTTAGAGGCGTAGTGTCTTCACTTTTCAACCCCTGTCGTGCTGTTCATACTTATATACCAGGGGTCCTCAAACTACGGCCCGCGGGCCGCATACGGCCCCCTGCGCTCATTTGACCGGCCCCTTTAGCTCCAACAGCAGTACCTGCTCCCTGGCCCCTCACGCAAGCAGCATTAGCTATACGGGGGGAAAAAACAGTAAAAAAAAAATGACAATTGGCCATCGAGTGTCTCCGTAGACAGATGAAAAAAAACAGAAGGCTATTTCCCACGGTAATCAGACAACATACTACCACTCGCTCTGTGCTGTTCGCATGAGCTCTGAGACTCACATCTGACGGAATGTCGAGGAAAAGAAAATCGACTCTGAGTGCAGGGTATTTAATCAACAGTGGACCTCTGACTACCTTTTTGTGCAATGTAAAGAAAAGGCTGTTTGTCTCATATGCCAGGAGTCAGTCGCCGTGTTTAAGGAATACAACCTGCGCCGCCATTATGAATCGCGCCATAAAGACAAGTTCGGCTGTCTGACGGGGCAGGTGAGGACAGACAAAATAGCAAAACTGAAACATGTGTTGGAGACTCAGCAAAATTCTTTTATAAAGCAAAAACACCTAAATATATCATCAGTTCGAGCTAGCGTTCAAGTGGCCAAGCTAATAGCTAGCAGTGGAAAGCCGTTCACCGACGGAGAGTTTGTAAAACAGTGCCTGGTGGCGGTTGTCAAGGAGATGTGCCCAGAAAAGGCGGACCTGTTCAGCGCGGTGAGTCTATCCGCACCCACAGTTACACGGAGAGTAGAAGAAATGGGCGACAATTTGCACCTTCAACTGCAAACTCAGACAAAAAGACTTTGCTCCTTTTCACTGGCTCTTGACAAAAGCAACGTATGCGTGACACGGCGCAACTGTTGATTTTCATCCGCGGAACTAATGATAAGTTCGAAGTCACAGAGGAGCTTGCTGGACTACAAAGCATCAAGGGAACGACAACAGGAGAGGACATCTACAGGAAAGTTCACCAAACGGTGGCGGATTTAGATCTGGACTGGGCTAAATTAGTGAGTGTTACCACGGATGGTGCGCTTTGAAGTAAAACTGGGTCTCCTCCTTAAACATGTGAAGGAGAAAAATTTCTGCCATTTTCCCACTACACAGAGTAACAAACATGGAACCTGACATTGACAGTCTTGTCAGCCAGAAGCAGGCTCACAGTTCACATTAACTTATGGAAAAGCACTGTATGAGGTAGGATAATGGAAATTATTACTTAATAAATCATTAAAATGTCTGCATTGTGAATTACACATATAGCATATATTATGCAACCAGTATCACATGATAAATAGTTTTTAATGTTTATTGTTAGTCCGGCCCCCCAGAAGACTGAAGAACAGTGAGCTGGCCCTTTAGTTTAAAAGTTTGAGGACCCCTGTTATATACAGTCTATGATCACAACAGTCAGTCCAACCAGACCACCAGAGGAGGCACAACAATATGCAATCAATTTACACTGTATTATTGATCCAATCTGTTCTGAAATTCATCTTATCATATAAAACATATGTGTGAGTTGTGGACTAGTCTGTTGATGGGTTTATGTACTGTGTGGTATTTGCTGTGAGGAGGTCTGTGTTTACGTTGTGCTCCAGCAGACACCAGAAAAGTTAAATATACTCCAGGGACCCATTTGTGCCAGAAACACCTGTGTATGGAGCTGTGTATGGAATTGTTTTATGTCTTCATGCATCCATCCTGCAACACTGAGTGAGTGAGGTCTATTGTCTTCTGAACATTTGTTAAGCATTTGTATTAGATATTGTATTTGATATTGATGTTGTATATCATTAGAAACTCTTAAATATGGTTAAAAAAGGTGTTGGAAAGGTTCTAAGGAGTGTGATTATAGAAGATTCAGCTTTGGTTTGTTTGTAGAGTGAAAGTTTATTCTTTCTGTAAACTAAAAATGATTTTTGGATTTTTAGCTCACGGTACAGTAGATTGTAGAGCAATTTTTGGAAATAAAGGATATTTAAGACTGTAAAGAACCTTTCAACATACTGTAGAGTTTTTCTCCCAATGGTTCTCCCAAGAGGTACAACTCTCTAAACACTAGGGATGCACCAAAATGAAAATGTTTGTCTAAAACTGAAACCTAACTAAATTAATCTGTCATGATTGAGCAGGTCTCAGAAACATGAAGATGCAAATTAAAATATACGTTATTAAATGAAGTATAAATCAAAGGGATGGTCAGACAAATGAGTTTTTGAAAGAATTTGAGCTAAGAATAAATTTGCACTGTTATATACGCTGCACACAGAATTTTTCATTGTGTCATTTTGTCAGTGTTGTCCCATTAAAATATATACTTAAGTATCTTTATAAATGTGAGGGGAAAGAAAAGAAAGATAGAAAGAAAGAAAGAATATTCACAATACAATACAAATTTATACATTCGAGACAGTATACAGGACACTGTGTTAAGGAAAAGTATGTAATTGTCTATGGTACTGATCTTAAACGTCTTTTTGGCAGTTTTACTTCAAAAAGTGCTTGCTGTTATTGTTACAGATCCTTTTTGTCAGCAAATCTGTTTTCATGAATGAAGTATGTTATTTTTGGTAATGTGAGAGAGGGTTGGCCACCATTTAAAATGGATTTGTTCATATTTGCCATGATTCACTAAAGGCTCGTGTCAGTTTGAATGAGTCACGCATCGTTATATGGGCTTACTGTAGATGTTTGAGTACTGGAAGGAAAATCTAGAATGAGAGAGATGATTGAATTCCCTTTTTGTCATCGCTGGCCTTTAAAGCTGGTGAACCTTCTGTGCGAGTCTTGTAAACTGCGCACAAGCAGAAGTCTGCTGCATGCATTAGCATTTGTCTTGCCCTATGGTGTAAGAGTGAAAGAATGAGATGAGGCTTGGTTGAGCTGTTAAATCCAAAGAATTGGCGTTATTCCATTCTGTCATGGCTGGACTGTTTTCAGACACGTGCAAACGCAAATACAAATATACTTTATATTTAAAAAATAATAATTTAAATTAAGTATTGGGCAGGAGAGTAGTCAAAACAGGCAAGGCCAAAACCAGTAAACAGCAGCAAGAGAGGGAAAACATACCATACACAAAAAACAGTCCAGGGGTCATACACCCCTGCAAGGCAATATCGGAGAGCTAGGGGTGTAACGGTATGCATATTCTTTATGAATCGTCACAGTACGGGAGTCGCATGCAGAATACACAGTACACATGCTTGTGGAACCAATGAACCTGACCCAGAAAGTGTAGCTGTAGCACTGTTGCTATTAGAAACTCGCTACTGATGTAGCCTGTGCTGAGAAGTTTAGCTCGGACTGAAAGTTGGAGCACACAAGCAGAGAGCAGCACAGAAACGCATGTCTTTCAAACTGTCCACACACTGTCGCTGCGCTGCCATAGAAAACTAATATTCACCTGTCGCTTTCCAGTGTGAACGCAGGGTTAGGCGCTCATACTGTGTCTTTCTCTTTCTCTCTCTTTTGCTCACGCTGTCTGTCTGTCTCTCTCTCTCTTTCGCTTGCGCCGTCTGCCTGTCTGTTTTTTCTCTCACTTTCTCTCTTTCGCTCATGCCGACTGTCTGTCTCTCGTTTTAATTGTGAATACCCCATCAATACTGCACTTAGCAAGGAGTAAGGTGTGCATAAGGCAGTCAATATTCAGGTGACCTGCTTCCGGGTAGTGCTGTGTGCAGTGTCATGTGATCAGGAACAGGAGTGATGTGATTGTGTGGTGCATTCTGGGCATTGTAGTCTGGAGACTGGAGATTGCAGGCAGAGCTGGTGTAGGAGAGACAAGAGAGCTTTCAGAGCCAGTGCCACTGCCAGTTAGATATCTCTTAGAGTTTGAACTGTGCTTAAATGCAGAGATAATGTGCCCAAAAAGGCAAGAAATCATCAAAAATTTATGAGTTTACTTCTTGTGTCCACATAACAGAGATAATCAAACAGCCCTGACTACCGTGAACAAGGAAAGGCATGGAAAAGTACAGAAGGATTTTTGGACACTCGCCTGTCTAAACTTTACAATAGAGAAAAATGAGCCCTCACATTTTTGCGAGATGTTGATCCAGCACCTTTATTTAGCATGGTTTTGCAAAAGAGTTTCAAATGTTCAGCTCATTAAATAACAGCATGCTGTGTTTGTTCATCTGTTACAGGAACTGGTGAGCAATAACAACATGCATCTCTGGTATGTTTGGCATTTCTTTGCATGACCGCATATATCCATACAACCATACATCCACCTTGAAACACTATGCTTGCAATATGCGTGCAATGTGTCACAAGATTGATCACTTAAACATGTGCGCTTCAGTAAAGTAAAAGTCTGAGGAACATTGAGATGAGCTGCATGTATCCAGACATATGGTAGAGTCGTCAGTCACAGACGGCCTCAGAAGGAAATTACATTGAACTTAGTCATTGCCAAAGCCACCGGGTGAATCATTCCCAGCTCTGAATGACTAAGGTACAGAATAATAAGCTGCTGTGCGACTAAAAACTAAAAAGCATAAAACCACCATGCAGCGTCCATAGATAGTGCACCCTCAGGAGTGTGGGAGCTAGAAACATGGGGCATTTCAGTCAAATCATTACGGTCCCTCTGGAGGGATGACTCCACAAACTGAGGATTTGGCAGTGCTGTGTGTAATTGGATTTTGTGGCTTCTGAATTTGGAGTGTCCACTGTCAGTGTTTTATAGAACGAGTGGTGCTTCTGGAGTAGTTGAGCATTTTTGCCTGTGATGACTGGAGAAACACATATATGGAGGGAAATCTTGTCCAGAATTAGTGTTAAACTGTTTAGAATTTTTGAAGCAATATTCACTTTTTATTAGACAGGTTGAAGAAGGTCTTAATTTTTTAATGAACAGTGCTGCAGTATTTTTTTTTTTAGTCACATAATTGGTGTGGCACAACGGATAACACCACTTCCTGCCAGTAAGCTAGCAATAAGAGCATCAGTTTAACAAAAAAACAAACAAAAAACACACAACACATAATATTTATTGACCCTTTGGATGCCGATAGCATAATGTAATTTTGTAGCATATTCTTTAGCATTAGCATTATTTATGATGCAGTTTTGTAATTCAGCCTCCCGTTCATTATGCATGTTCGTCACATGTAATGCTGTTCGCATCACAAGCTATGCAGAACTGTCAAGAGCTCAGTATTTACAGCTTCACTGAATGAATTCACAGAATTTCTGTAGAAATGTCCTACAGGGTTTCTTCTCACATGCCAAGAAAACAACCACATGCTTTCACTGTAGCTACATTAAACGCTTTCTGTCAGCATACAAATCTGCTTTGTGTTGAGAGGAGCCTAGAGCCGAGCATGAGAGCAGCGCTGTGAGGTCGAGCACACGCGGCTCTAGCGCCTGCCTGCCTTCCTACAGGAGACAAAACAGATGGTTAATGGTTCCAATTAGAGATGTTCAACAAATCAGCACCACCCTACAGCCCAACACACGTGACCTGTGTTTTCTTTCCCTGAGAGAAGTACAGTACAGTAGGTGCTTCCACAGCCAACCCACCACATAGTGTGTTTAACTACAGGAAGTATGTCAGTTATCTCTGGATGTCAGTTACAAAAATAACACTGCCAGAATGGTTTCTTTGGAGTGAGGCCATAGAAGAACCTCTTATGAACTTTTCAACTGAGTTAAAATGTTCTCTGAGTAACCTGATGTAGTCCTTCAGTGGCTTGATCATTGTTTAACAGTTCAATCTAATGATGCATATTGCCTTTATTTACAGTCGTTGCAAAAGATGTAGTTGCAAAAAAGTTGTATCCTAAAGGAAGATTGAAATTCAGCTATTTGGGAGGTAGTCAAGTACAGGGGTTGGACAATGAAACTGAAAAACCTCTAATTTTAGTGTGGGAGGTTTCATGGCTAAATTGGAGCAGCCTGGTGGCCAATCTTCATTAATTACACATTGCACCAGTAAGAGCAGAGTGTGAAGGTTCAATTAGCAGGGTAAGAGCACAGTTTTGCTCAAAATATTGCAATGCACACAACATTATGAGTGACATACCAGAGTTCAAAAGAGGACAAATTGTTGGTGCACGTCTTGCCGGAGCATCTGTGACCAAGGCAGCAAGTCTTTGTGATGTATCAAGAGCCACGGTATCCAGGGTAATGTCAGCATACCACCAAGAAGAACCAACCACATCCAACAGGATTAACTGTGGACGCTGTAAGAGGAAGCTGTCTGAAAGGGATGTTCAGGTGCTAACCCGGATTGTAGCCAAAAAACATAAAAACACGGCTGATCAAATCACGGCAGAATTCACACAGAAAGTGCAACTCAACTCTCCTGTTTCCACCAGAACTGTCCGTTACCACAATAAATTATTGTAATCTAAAACCAGGTGTTTCAGTTTTATTGTCCAACTCCTGTAGTTTTATTGTCCAAATTGTATATGTACAGGACATACAGAAGATTAAAATTACGTTACTTACCTTCCCAAAGTTACAGCAAGTACAGCAAAATAAAATTATAAGTAATAAAAGAGAATGAGAGACACTAAATGTGCAATACAACAAGGTCATATATATATCTCACTGTAATGACATCATAGTGAAGTCAGATTATATTCCAAAGCATCCAGAGACAAAATATTTATGTGGGACCAAAGGTCAAGCATCCTTCAAGAAACAAGAGCCAAGCTACCCCATTTAAGACACAGTTGAGTCAGAGTTGAGTATGTGGACATGTGGCATATTTGAGGGTTTAAAAAAAAAAAAAAAAGCAGTTTAAAGCTGGTCTTAATGCTCAGCATCTGTTTCTAACATGCATGTTCCAGCAAGCTGCATGAATTGTTTTTGAAAGAGTATTTTGATGAGAATGAGAAATGTCAGACAGGAATATAAAGAAGCATTCCACATTTTGCTACATCTGTAAACTGTGTAGTTTTTGGAAAGTACAGTATGGTATATTTGCGATGGATTGGCAGCCTGTCCAGGATGTATGGCGCCTACAGACTCCGAACATCTTACAGTCCCCATGCACATTTTTATTTAATTATTTGTTTACTTAATATTATTGTTCATGGTTATGTAGTATTATGGTTTATTGTTTATTTAGGATTTAGTATTATGCTAAACATACTATTTAAAAAAATATAATAACAAAAGTGTTTTGTCTTGGGGACTGAAGAGGATAGAAGAACATTCTGTATGTGGTTCCATTAAAAACCATGTCTATAATACAGCAAGTTTTTCATAGTAGATTCATGTGTACTTTTTCAGGAGCAAGGAGCAATGGGGACACCCATTCTGTGATGTATCCTCGGTTCCATTAAAACTGGTGCAAATGTGGGCTGGTTCCCTGAGAGGTTCTTATAAGCCTAATTGGAAGTTCAGTTTTGGTCAAAAAGCACTAAAAGGGGCCGAAACTGCCATTAGTCCATTTGTACCAGTTTTTTAAAAATGTATGTCTGTAAAGACACCAAAAGGAATTCTTAAAATAAACTTTTAAGACCCGAACACACAACCTTGTGTGGTGTTCGGGTCTGTGGGACCCATTTTCATTTTTCATCAAATGATACAAAAAAAATATTTTTTCTAACTCAAACTCATTGACATTGGCTCATTTTTTGTTAAAAACATATATCAAAACACATTTTCGATAAACACACACTGTACACCCACCTTTACACATTTATATTACATACAGTATGTTTGGCCAAGGGCTAATAAACATTGATTAATTTGTAAATTTGAACCTAAACACATTTTCTACTCATATCTTGAGTTTAATTCATTTTCTTTTACATTTTATTAAAAAACTAATAAAAAAAAGAGTAGCACTTTTTGAAAGAAACATAAGACGTAACATAAGAAAGGTAATGGGACTAAAGTAACCATGTAAGCTGTTTATATTGCTCGCAATTTAGGTGAAGCAACCATGTGTAAAGCATTTTAATGTAAAATTGCTTGATTTTGCTGAATTAAATACAAGTAACAAAGTAAACGAGTAACAAAAATATGAACACCACACAAGGGTTAAAAAAAAACATTTTAGTTGACAGTTCTCTCCAATATTGCTTCCAAATGTATGTGACAAACCTGCTCTAGAATTGTCTACAGCAGAATTTGGCAGTGATTGAAGCTTTTAACAAAATAAACTAAAACACAAGAAAAATACATAGTGGATTTTGACCCAATGCATTATAATTCCCATGCGGTCATGCAGTATTATTATTCAGTATCATATAGAGAAGCGGATTACTGAAAATCTAGCCTGACTAGACCTTTTCTGTAATGTGCGTAGGTGTGAGTGTGTCTGTATATGTGTGTGTGTGTGTGTATGTGTGTGTGTGTGTGGGTGTATGTTAGAAGGGAAGTGGAAAGAGGGAGAGAGGTGAGTAAGTGTGGGGGGGTGAAGCGTGGGCGATGCTGGTCAGTCCTCTCTGGAGCTTCACATGGAATGTTGTTCTAATGCCTGAATGTGGAATGCCTTGTTCAAACACTGCAGTCAAAAAAAAAAAGAAATGATATTAAATGGAAACTCAGGCCCTTCCCCCTGCATCAGAAGTAAGCGTTTTCTCAGGCGAGATTACTTTAGAAGGAGACGTATCCTCAAATTAAGAAACTGTTGGCTTTACATAAGGATTTTACCCCTCAGAGGTGAAGGATAGATGAAATGATCACACAACACTAGAAATCTATCCAGTTAATTCAGGGTTTGGACACTTTCACCTTTCACCCACATTTTATTATGCAGGGCCTTGTGCTAAAATATGAAAAAAAATGGTTTTATCCATCATTCTGCACCCCAAAAAAAAACAAAATAAAAAAGATTTTAAAAATGATTCGATTTTTTGTGCAAATTAATTGATAAAATCTTAAAATTTATCTAGTCGAAACTCCTTGGGCAGTGATTTTAGCCTCCAATCTTCTTGGGTATGGTGCCACAAGGTGTGCACAACTGGATTTGGAGATTTTAGACATTCATCTGTGCAGATCCTCTTTGCAGAGGGTCTGTTAAGTTGGATGGGGTCCATTAGTGGATTGCCTTTGCGAGCTCTCTCCAGATATGTTCAAATAGGTTCGTATAAGTCTCGGCTTAGGTTTCCAATAAAAATATCTCTTGATTTTGCTCAGTTCAGCTTTCACTTTACTCTGACCAGTCTCCATGTCCCAGCCACAACTAAAAACCCCTACACAGCATGATGCTTCCACCACCATGCTTCACTGCAGGAATGGTATTGGGAAGGTGATAAGTGGTGTCTGTTTTTCTCCAGTCCAAAGAGCTTAATTTTGGTCTCACCAGGCCATATAATCTTATTTCTCACAGTCTAAGAGTCCCTTAATTGTCAAATCAACTAAACTTATCGCAAATAGGCCACAACAAAAAAGTGAAAAGGTCTACAGACTTTCTGGAAGCACTTTATATCAAGCTTCAGCTCTCCAGTAAATCTGACATATTAGTTATACTGGATAAACAAATAAGGTAAAACAGCTACGAGCCTCCACTAAAGTGGTCTTTGCTTCAAAGAGTTATCTTCCTTTTTCAGTCCACCACAGAGAGTTTGAATTCACAATTGAGGACTTGTGTTACATCCTCTTAGAACTCAAGATCTTCCGTATCATATTATCAACAAACATAAGACACTGGATCAACACAAAGACAGAGAGACATCCAGAAAGACCTGGATTACATCTTCTTCTCTTCTGCTTTTGTTCGCTGGGAACAGATGTTGACAGTTAGATAAGGTTAGTGTGAACATCAAATGCTCAATTAGAGCCTAAATAGAGTCAGTTTAATTAAAGCCATATCAGTGTGAACAGACGGAAAGCAGTCGATTTGTAGTCGATTAAATAATAAACACAGTAAATGTTGATGATTCACTCGGCAGTTTCTGATTAGGCAGATGGAGCTTTTGATTAGTGCTGTGGATAGACCAATAGCGCTCATTGTGGTATTTGGTCAGGGCTGCATTTAGAGCGCGCTCAGTGTGGGCTTACACAGTATCATTTTCCATGTTTAAGAAATTGGACACATTTCAGTACTTACCAGAAAACACATGAATATGAACACCAGCACACAAATCTGCTATCGTGACCCGAGGGAGGGGCTGGACGTTTTAGATTTCAGCATTTGTGAGGTCTTGCATGACTAAGTCAAAGTCCTGTTGTATATTATTTTTTCTTTGGTTTTGACTCTATCTTTGTTCTATTGGTTTTTGGATTATAGATTAGCCTTGAGTTTTGCTGCCAGTCTGATCTCTTCCTGTGAAGACCATGTAGCATTGCCACAAATTAAGCTACTCTCCATGTACATAAAATTCTCTAATTTTCCAAAAATTCGTCAGTGTGCCTTATGTATTAATTTTACTAGCCAGATTAAAGGAAGCAGTAAAGCCACTCCACTGAAGTACTTTGTTTTACAGGAGTTTCAGTTTAGTTCTCCAGCACCCGGGCTGGATTAACATTATTGAGTATTATCAGCCTGTAGCCTGCTCCTAACCCCGGCTAGCACTGCTGGAGCAGCATTAGCATAACCCACTAACTGTGCTAGCTCTTTCACCATTCAGAGGTGACTATATTGGACTGTAGCCTGCGCATTTACCATGTTAAAACAAGCTAAGATATTACTTACTGATTTAATAATGCTGTTATTTGGGGCATTTATTTTGTTGTAAGTGTTACCCATTCATTTTGCATATACTTATGCAAATAATATATTGTCACTGTCCAATGAAAAGCAAATATCTCCTAAACAGCAACTTTACAGGAGAGAGAAAAAAACTTCTAAACTTTTAATGAAAGTCAATGTAAAAAGAGTTCGGCTAATTTTGAAGTATTCCTATTGGTCCATTCATCAATAAATTTTAGTGCAGTGTAAGGGCCAGTTTATGTGTTCAAATTATGTAGTAAACTAATAATCCACAAAAATGGAGATACTTGTTTTTCATTGGACAGTGACGACAAGCAATTTAACATGCGTTATTGATCAGGCCGGTGGACATTGTATTTCTGCAACATTTTCACATGCATTTATTAACATGCTGATTACGGGAATCATTACAAGCACAGTATAACAAATGCCATTAATAATAATATAATATAAATAACAAGGTTTATCTTACAAGTTTGCCCCGAGAATGTGAGCAGCTAGAGCTAGACAGGTATGACTTACCAAATAATGAAATAGGGAGAAATTCCACCTGCTGTCTCTTCCTCAGTTCAGCTCAGGAGGGAAAACAAATTACTGGATGTGTTCCTGTGATCACAGCAGAAATATGAGGGATGGATGTGTCATGCTCAAAAAAATATTTTCCACTTTTTATAGCAGTAAATGAACAGTGAGGAAGTGGAGGACTGATGTTCTTTTTCACATTAGTTTCTAATTTCCTCATATGGTTATTATACTGAATGTATTTTACATTAGTGTTAATGGAATTATTGTAAAGATAAACTTATAAATAAATGTTATTGGTAAACATGGAAATTATCAAATTGGTAAAGATGAAAAAAATCAAGCTTTGAAAATTTACATAACAGTCACGAGCCATCAACATATTTTGTCTTGTGTTAACTTCTTTTTGCAGTATTTGCCTTCAAACTAATATATTTTATTAAGGTGGAAAATAGTATTGTCGTGAACATCCTTGAATCATATAAATATGGTTGTATAAAATGTTAAACAGTAAAAAAATAACTGTTGCTGTGAATAAGTTTTCATGCCTTATCCCGACCCTATTTTATCAGTGTTTCCCAGCTAACAGAGATCATTATGAGAACGTTTAGCAAAGTTTTGAAAATGTTCTAAAATGATTAGTCTGAAACGTTACAGAAATGTTCTAGAAACATTCTGAAAATGTTGGCCATAATAATAGCTTGCATCAAAAAATTATTAGAACTTTTATCACATAATATTTCCAACTAGATTAATAATATATTTTAGGAAATGTTAAAAGTAACATTCACAAAACTACAAATGACTCTTTTTTTTTTATTAAAACAAGTGATAATTACCCGAACCTTTTTAATAAATGTTAAATTAATCATTTTAAGATTGTTAACTGTATTTCAAAAAAATGGTTCTACTGTGGCGTGCCTGTCCCCTGATTGGGTGTTAAGGGGTGGGGCTACAGACCTAATCAATATATGCACCTGTGTAGGTGTGCTGGGAGGCCTTTCTTTTGTTCTGTTGTTTGCTGCAGGCAGCTCAGTTTCTGGGCCTGCTTGCTTTAGTTTTGTTTGGCATTATGCTTTAGTTGTTTTTGTTGATCCTTAGATCCTTTTCTTTGGCTGCCTTTTTGTTTATAAATGTCTGGACATGTACCTTTTTTCTAATTTCTTCATTAAATTTATACTTTTTGCCATTTAAACACTGTGTGTCCTCCATTTATTTGTCACGGTTTAGAGCCAGTCATGACACTACTAACCAAACATTGTTAGCTGGGTTCTTTGTCCTAAAAGAGTATGAATTAGTGTCCCACCAGTGGACTAAATGTGATATGATGCTGTATAAGAATAGGATTAACTCTATTTAAGTATACAAGACAGAGTAAACTGTTGACAATGATGAAACAAAGATAAAAACAAAAAATTCCCAGACCTAAACGTGCATCTATTCATCCATTCATATTTTCAGTTTTAGCCACATCACATCTAGAATATACAGGCCCCATGTCGTGCAAAGGTACGCTTTTTATTTTTCTGTTTCTGCCCATCAAACAGCCTGAGTCTGCCACTGCTACCACAAATTTCCAGCTGGCTGCTGCATGGGTGGGTGGTGCAGAGAACACTGCAGAAGTGGAAACTTTTCCACAGCTGAGAATGAGAAAATGAGCCGTCTGTGTTCAAGTAATGAGATAATATCATACCACTGCATGACTGCTACACCCCTTCAATAGGCCCGAAACAATGGCCTTTGTGGGGAACCAAGAGAACATTACTGAAACAGTTACTTCTACGAGTTCGACCACAGTTATATTTCCTGTTTCTAAACTGTCAGCACTGTCTCGCAGTATTTTATTTGTCTAGAAAAGCTTAAAAAGCTCTTATTTTCTACTTGTAATTACCCTGTTTTCAGCTGTGCCAAAGTTTCCTGAACGGCTGGTGAGCCAGACAGATATCAGTATGATGTCATCTGTTTATGAGGTACAAATGACTCATTGGCTCTTTTTAAGCTGCTCATTTTCTTTCTAGTGTTTTCCTATTACTTTCTGACTTAGCAATGTCAGGGATTATTACTGAACAACACTGTAGGAACAGACCTCACACAAGTGGGTAGAGTAGATTAACCCACAAGAGCACAGACCCATTTCTGAATATTCAGATTTCAGATAAATTCACATTTATTTACAAGCAGCTCATTCATGTTTTTTTTCTTATTGTGGGAGCATGACTGTAAATATGTTAGGGTTAAAATCCTGATGTAACACGTAAATAACACAACATTAATTTATTAACTGGTATGTATGTTATAATTTTGTTATAGAAATCAGGTCAGAACTAGTTATGTGGCCAATTAAACATTTGAACATTGAAGCCAAGAATGCCAAAACATTTATATAGAGCAAGTTTTATCTCCATCACTAACCCAACACTCATTACATACAGTACATTCACACACTGTGATAGGATGCACCCATGATGTTCAGTATATATGTCACTTGGGAACTTCATTAGAGTAGAATGATGGACAAAGTGCTGTAAGGAACTTTCCACAGCTTTTAAAGGGTCTGTGATGCACATATACACCATAATGGTTATTTTTGGACATATGCCTAGTCAAATGAAAGCACTGTTACTTTTTTTTTTTTTTTTTGCAGGCCTTTAAAATTCTTTAATTTACAGTGTCACATGTGCACCAGGAAAACACCAGAGGCATTACCAACCAGAGTGGACAGTGCAGTGGGTGATAATCATGACTGGCATGATCTGGCTAGTTTCTTCCATGCAACAGCAAATCCGCATTTTTTTTTATTACTTGTTAAACCACTGTTCATTAAGTAATGTATGACCTATGAATTAAAAATAACAGTGGGACAATTGGTCTTATAAATTGGGAGAAAATGGGAAAAATTTATATGCAATAAAATACAGAACACTGGTTTTTACTATAAACCCATCCACTTTTCTCCTGTATGATCTCATGAGCCTTTTAATACCTTAGAACTAAGGTCAGAATCTCCTGGTGCCGTCTCTGTATTTAACTGGCAATCCCCCTAAGGGTTCTATACAGACCTGGCAACCTACTACTAAATTGTCAACATGTTACCTCTGCATTGCTCTGCAGTTTGAGTGTGTGTGTACAGTGGCTTACTTGAGCAGACCAGCGCTGCTGTTTGCCGCCCAAAATAATCAAACATTTGTTTTGGTTACCTGCCTTGCATGACACATTGAACACCTTACATGAAATATTGTGCCTTTTTTTTTAATAAAAGGTAAGAAAAAGAAAACCCACCCACCCACCCCAGCCATTTCTATATATGCACACAATATATAGAGTTAAATTCAAGTTAACATTAACATTTAATGGCCCTTTACGTCAAAAACAAAATATAAAAAGGAGAAAATCAATAAAAACACAAATCAGTTTTGCAAGTCCAGTTGTGTTAGAACACCCAAAAAGGGAGACCATATACGGTTAACCTCTAAAAAATTTTGCTCAGCAAAACATTCATGTCTTGTCTATTGCACAGCTATAAATTTTCTTCACAGCCTGTTTTATTTCCATTTTTCCAGAAAACTAAACATCAAACAGAACAAGCTGTGTTATAAACTTCTACTGTTCTCAGCGGCTGAATGGCACATTTAATCTGTGGAATGGTTCAGACCATTTCATGAAACCCAAGCTGAAGGGGTGAACATTGGCGCTACTTAATCATCTCTTTTTGCTCCTTGCTCAGCAGCTGAGAACACCATCAAATAATCAGCAACTTTACATAATCTGGGAGAGGAATGGTCAGGAAGGTCAGTCTGAATTATAAGATATTTAAGTGAACATGAGAAACTGGATGTATTTTCACTCTATAAAAACCCTTATATGTTAAACACGGTCAGAGAAGCTAGATTAAAATAATGAGCAAATACCCTTTTTTAAATGCTATATTTTAGCTTAAATATATGTGAACCTGCTCTGTAAATTAAAACACTGCTCAGGAAAAGTTTAACATTTAGCATTTATTTAGTTTTCACTTGAAAGCTAAGCATTATAGGGACTTACTTGTAGCAGCAATGGAGTCTCTCAAACAGATGCAGATGTACCAATGAGCTCTTATATAGGGGAGTTTCCCGCCTTTGGAGTGGGATATACCACTCTTGCAGCTAGGGCAGGGGGCAGGGGCCAGGGGGGGTATTATAGTGGTGTCTTGTTTGATTCTGCAATGATTTTGTGAGGTAAACCTTTGTTTATGCTTCTATATGTATATTGTGTGTCAGAGATGCTATATTATTTGGTCTAGAGTCTACAAGTTTATTATAACTGGGAATTGAGTTAATTGGTCTTGTTTAGTTGGACTGACCTAGAGGAAACTCCTAGAGCCAGTTGAGGTTTTTTTTGTGTGTGTTGTTGTTGCAACCTAAAGGCCGGTAGAAGCAGGAGGCGCTGAAAAAGAAATTTTTTCTTTCTATGTTTTGAAGTTGTATTTATTTGTTTTCTTTTCTTGTTTCAGGCTATGCACTGCAAATATTTGCATCTCTAAAAAGAAAAAAAAAAGAAAAAACGTCAAATAAATGCTGCGCTGGACTCTGCTTCTTAAAAAAACCTGTCTGAGTGAACTTCCTCTCACTGCTGCCCTCGGTCAACTTGTAACACTTACATTAGCTAGCTCAATGGAAAATAAAAGCCAAACCAACATACGATGAAAAGAGTTCAGATTTGTATTTTATAAAGTGATCAAAGGTAATCACAGGAATTAAAAGAAAACCCAGCCAGTTAGCAGTAATGCTAGGTTAACAAGCACTTTCTATACTGAAAATTCCTAGTCATTCTTTTAATTTCATTTAAATATCCATATGCATCCATATTTTTATATTATATATTATAATATATATAATTAATATAAAAAATATAATTAATATAAAAAACAAATAAAAGATGGGATCCAGTCAGTATTGTCTAATTCTCTCTCAGTGAAATTTTAGGTAAAGTAACATGATTGGCTAAAACAAGCTCTTTCTGTTTTGTTATTCTAAACCTAGGCTAAATAGAACTGAACTTTGGTGCTACATAAACATCCTTCCCTGCCACTTCTTACTAATTTTGGCAAAGTCCTCTGGAGTCCTCTCGAGTGTGGCTGTTGACCAGTCTCTAAATTAGTTGCATAACGCAATCGTGTAAAAACAGAGGCACATTAAATCCAGATAGGCCATAAATCAGATATGACATGTCTGTGTCATATATAGCTTTTATTTTACCTGTGGTGTGAACGTAAAGTGTCTTCTCTGTTTTTTTATTTATAGTATAAAAGTTTATGGGAATGTGAATGCCCCTCATTTTTGCTTCTGGCTCAGCAGTTAAGAATTACACAATCAAACAATCAGCAGCTTTACTGCCAGCGATTTCCCACAGAGTGAGGCTGGCTGTTAACCGTTCCCTAAATTAGAGGGTCTAGGGACTTTTCCTGTGAGGCCAGACTTTCTTGTGGACTGTATGTTGTGGCATCCGGAACTGTTTACTAAACCGAAATAAACCGAAATGAATGTGGCAGAATAAACATAGATTCAGGCTGAAAAACAGAGCAAGTGAAAAGGAAGTCTACAAAACATGCTGTTCAAAACTCTCTTGGTATGAAAAGTTGAGATCTTCCAAATGTATGTCTGACTTTAGTTTACATTTTCATTGTCTGAACAGCTTTTTGGAGTCTCTTCATTTTCATTTCACTCGTGTATGTGTCCTTTTTTCTCAAGTTTAGCAGAATATGATCTCACATCTGAAAACAAGAGCAGCTGTGTGTTGGATTGAAAGAGCACTGTTTAGTTCCTGGGTGTAGTCTGAGCTTGTAGAACTGGCACTATGTGAGCTAAGTCGGGAGACCTGTCTAAGTGGAAAGTTGTGGCGAACACTCGGTTCTTGTGTGAATGTTTTACAGCTTGCTTGTATTAAAAAAGTGCTAAAATATAATTTATGCTGTATATCTGTCAGTTTTGTTTCCACAAAGGAGATTTTTTTTTAACTGTTCTTTCTTTTTAACAGCCCAGCTGCACCATGGTTAAACACTGTAGATAAGCAAATGAGGTATTTCACACCAGTACACTCCTCAAAATAAAGGTTATTTAATGTTTTTTAGGCTAGCTTTGATTTCAATGTAAACCTATTATGTTATATAATATTAAATAGCCCAACAGTTCCTCTTAATAGTGCATTTCCTACACCACACTGTAGAAAAACAAATAAAGTAATTCACATCAGTAAACTTTTTTATTAGTTGGTTCTAATGTAAATATTTTTTTTTTATATTTAGTTTGTTCAAAAGTTGTTGTTTTTTTCCTCAACCACCTGGCTTCTCCACCATGGAAACACACATATATATATATTTTTTTAAACAGTTTAAAATACTGTAAATGTTGTTTAATGGGTCAGCAATTAAGTTTAGCCGTGGGCCAGATATTTATTTTCCAATCCATTACGTGGCAGGCCATAAAAAAAATGCTGTTTTGGAAAATGAAATGTAATGGGAGTGCTACAGACTAGTAGCTCTCCAGCCCAGAGGGTTGTTGAACCCAATTGCAGAACAGCTGATCTCAAAGCAGGTAAACCCAAGAAGAAAAGAAAAGATAAATAAATGAACAGAACACTCCTCACATGGGATTGAGCCTCTGTTGTCAGGGTCATGGTCCAACACACTACTGCTGCCCCGGCTAGTGAATTGGGACATGGCTGTGAAAAAAAAACATACTTATAAGGAGATAGGAGCCCAAGAACGGGCAGAAAAACGAGAACAGGCAGGAAACTAAAGTCACGCTGAGCGCAACAGAGAGAGAGACAGGGGAGGGATGTAAACAAAAGCTCACCGGAGAAGCGTTTTTTTTTTCATTATCATTCATTATAGTTCCAACAACCTCTCAGGCCAGATGTTTCATGCTTGCAGAAACATGCTTTTTTTTGAAAGACTACTCTTTGAAACCTTATTTAATGGAACTATATGTATATTGTGTAAGAGTTTATGTGTGACCCTGAATTCCGCCCACTTTGTTATATTGCTTTTGGCTCATATACCATAACAACAAGTGCCTTGTTTATACAAGAGGCTGGGAAGGAACCTCAACGAGCAGATTTTCTCCTGATTTTCTCCTGTAAAGGACGTACATGTGTGAGGCTGGCCATGAGTAAATATCTAATAGTGTGAAATATAGCATGCCAGCGTGGACAGAAGGAAACATGTTAAGAAGTCCTGTTTCATTATTTATGAAGCTTGACTGCAGAAACTGATGTCTGAAAGTGCATTCATTCCAGATGTTGGGTGGGCTGACTCACTGTGATAGAACTTACTCACCCTGTCAGTTATGTCCAGCAGTAAGAACTTAATTTATACATGTGGCTCAAACACAGTTATTGAATAAAAGAAATAGAAAAGACGTAAGAGTCCTGTTTGTGTCCAGTACTAATGATACAATGCTGTTTTTTGGGGTATTTAGCTCTGGTGTGGATTCTCAGCACTGCAGTGACTCTCTCTGACATGGTGGTGGTTGTGTGCTGATCTGTTGATGCACCATTTGTGTTGTCCTTCATCAGTGGTCACAGGATGCTGTCCACAGAATGCTACCCAAAGGACATTGCTTACAATATTGTCTGTATATTTATAGTTGGTGTACTATTCTCAAGCCAGCATTGAGATTAAGTTGTTTAACCCTAGAACACTAATGTTAAAATTAGTAACACCATCATTAACGTTGGGTATACAATGTATGACCAGTTTTGGAACCCTTATTTAATTTCACAACATTATACAACATCACATAAAATAAAAAAGGTACCATGGATGACCCTATAAAAAGCAGGAAAAATATTGGAAAATCAGTAAATCTTTAACAGGTAAAAAAAATAATAATGCTGGGAAATTGGTCTTTGGTCCATTCCTCACATTCCATGTGAGAGCCTGATTTATACATATACACACATCAAAACCATCAGGTAAATTACACCCATAAAATATCTTACTCTCTCTCACTAACGACTGATGAAAATCACACGAATTAACATTAATGACATCAATGATCCCTAAAGCTACACAAAGTCCCATGCAACTCAGACACCAGCAACACAATAAAAATCACATGGACAAAATTGTGTGGGTGAAAAAATCAGCTGGCGTTAGCGTTCTAGGGTTGAAAAAAAACATCACTGTGTGTTGCAATACCCCACCATATCACTGATTTTTTTTTTTTTTTTTACATTTTCTCAGATTATTAGGTCTTCTTGAACCCCCTGAGTTCTTGTCTTTGCAGAAAACATTTCAGAGCATACAAACATGAATCACGTGGGGATTTAAATTCCCAGAAAATACAATAAAAAAGTAAATATCGGAGACATTCAGTAATTGTGTGTACAAAAGCTTTTCATTACAGGCTTTAATGGAGGAATCAGGCTGGTCCTTGGTCACATATGCTGCCCACATTGGAGAATCCCTGAAGAAGCCAGAACCCAAAACACTGGGTAAGAAGAAAGATACAGATTTCTGAAAAGAAGCAGACCATGGGAAATTCTGTTGGGATGATTCAACCAATTGTCTGCTTGAATCTGGCCTTTGTCCTCAAGCCATTGGCAGATGGTAGTAAACACAAATGTTGGACAGCTTGCTCAGATATTAGGTGCCTTTCATTAGGTCCAGATTTTATAAAGCTGGTCCTGACTTGTCTTGTTTATCACCAGATATGTGTAAGTGTATGTGATGGTTCAGCTGGGGACAGGCTGGAATCTACAATAACACTGTATCTCCAGCCACACTAAATGTAGAGTACACTGAAGTTGGACAAAATTGTATTTATTTAATTTAGTCATGTCCAGTTCTTTTTTTATATAATTTTATGTTTTTTTCCCATTTTCTCACCAATTTACATGGCTAATTACCCAATCCACTAATTAGGACTCCCCTATTACTAGTGATGCTCCAACACATGTGAAGTCAGCTGCCACCACCTCTTTTCCAACTGCTGCTGACACTCAGCATTGCCGAGTAGCATCACAGCGCACTCTGAGGAAAGCGCAGAGACTCGGTTCTGATACTCCAGCTCACAGATGCAGCCTTGTGCTGAGCGACTTCACCCTTTGGAGTGATGTGGGGAGAGAGCAATGCCAATTGTGCTCTCTCAGGGCTCCAGTAGTCGATGGCAAGCTACATGAACAGGATTCGAACCTGCAATCCCCGGATCAGTCATATCTAGTTCTATCTACTAATTCCACCTTCCCTTTTCATCACATGCTGCCAAGATGGGTCACGTCTGGCGCATGTTTCCTCCGAGACACATAAAGCTCCACCACATCGTCTTGAACTGCTGCAGAACAGAACAGCTTCTAACAGCTCAACATGGTTCAAAGACAAGGCTTGATGCCAACAAGCGCTAACTCACATCAATTAACAGATGTCTGTGTTTACTAGAATTTGCACTGAATGATGGGGAGCAGAAGGAGAACATCCCACAGATATTTATGATGAAGTTTATTTTAAGACACTGTGAGACCTTGGCAGCACCTTTTCTTTCCATGAAATCCTACATCTTTTTTTAAAGTACCTCATTACGTTCATTATAATAATGTGCATATTGTGTCCAAGAAATATATTTATCTTCATTAGTCCCCAAGACATGTTTTCAAAATGTGTCCAGTTTGTTTGGATGTTTCTTTAAAATCATTTCATCTTGAATTTTGTGGTAATGACTCTTCTGTTAAGGTTATATTTATTAATAATTCTCCTCTCTACCGATAAAAAAAAACACAAGCCTGAAGAATGATCCGTCCACTCCCATGCTTAGCAGATAAATATGTGTTCTTTTTCATGAAATTCTGTATCTGCTTTTAACTTACCTTATTGTATAGCTTGTAAATATTTGCTTATTTGCTTGGTAAGTAAAATATATTTAACTTCATCAGTCCACAATACTTTGTCAGGGTTGTTTAGATGTTTTGCCTTTTAAAATAAATGCATGACCTGATCCTCTGATTAAACCTGATTCTGCTCTACAATCTAATTCTGGCCTAAACCCACTAAAACATACCATACCAAAGCCAAACCAAAGGTTTGTGGACACTCATCCAGTGTTTCCTCAGAAATCAAGACCATTAATTTGCCGTCCCTTTTTGCCACAACGACTACAGCTTATACTTATACTAATCTGGGAAAGCTTTAGGCATTGGAAGAGGGCTTTTAGGATCTGGAAGCATTCAGCCACAAATGTTTTAGTGAGGATTTAAATAAATCTATTTCCAAATATCCTTAATGTGTTAAAAATATACATTTGAATTTAATGTATGGCCAAGAAATACACTGATGGATGGATGGCAAAGGCAATGGATGTCTTTTCTATGAGTACAATTAATCAAATGGCTAGATAGACTCAAATTGTGGGTGAATCTCAGTGTCATCTATATGGCTCATGCTGTTCTCTGAATCTTAGATGTTTAAATTTAAATTTAACTAGATTTGAGTTGGATTTTGTCCATATTTTGCCTCTATTCTTTTTTAGTGTGTGTTGCAATAGCAAGAGAAAAATACATAAGATAATGATCAGAATAACATTATATATTATAATTTATTTCTAGAAGCAATTTATGAAGCTGTAAAAGGATCAAAGCCAAATGCAGGAAACAATATATCATCGTATTCCCCTGGAGGCAGCCTGACAGGGTTTGTTATGTAACCCGGTTACACTATACACACATTTTCTGTAGGAATTCATGTTAAAAGTGTGCATATGACTTTAATTATTTACAGGGCACCATTTTCAATTTCTGTGCCCAAACCCAGACCTTTCTGCATCAATTTATAGGTTTTCAGGATGAAAGAACATTTTCCGTTTATCTCAAATATGTGTCTTCTGAGATGACTGCGCTTGCTCACCGAAGATGCCGAGGTCCAGTTAGTGCTCCTGGGGGTTTCTGGATGAGTAGTGTATTTGACTCAACTCAACAGATTCCCAAAGAGAGTTTTAATTAGTTCAGCATCAGTGGGAGAACGGCAAAGGAATTTTTATGATTTCCAGCTGCACACTTTGCCACATGTCTTCGGAAATATGTAATCTCAGCCTATTGTTACACTTAACACACATAGGCACTGTGTGTTTTTTATGCAGTTAGACCAAGTTGTAGCTTTGGGCTCTTTAAACACATTTTTATGGACCAAATGAGAGAAAATATTTCCAGAAAGTTCCAGTGAGAGATATAACTGTAATGAGAAAGCTGTGATGGAAAGCCCTGTGTTCAGAGCCTGGCTAAATAAAAATTACTGAAAAGCTCATAAGGTGCACCACTGCTGCTAACACCTGGCCAGTTATTTATTTTTAATATATTTTTGTTGTTGTTTCAGTATCAATTCAATTAAATGCTGACAATTTAACATTGATTTCCAATTTAATTAAGAGACTAATTGCTAGGTTGAACAATATTATGTCATTATGTCATACTTTTTACTTAAGCATCTGTGGCATAGTGCTGCATTTTTGGTTATTTCACCTTCCCATTATTTGTTGGAATTTTTTACTTACTTAGTTATTTATTCAGCTAACATATAATGTTACAAGGCATATCTACATCCAACACAATGAGACATACAAGTGGGTCATAAGGAAAAACGTGTATATGTGCAAGAATAGGTAAATAAGTATATTTTTCTGTTTATATTCATACTATATTCTTACATTTTTGTTGTAAATGCATAAACGTTGCGCAGGAAAACCCCTTTTGATTGATTAATCATGATGAAGCAATGGTGATCACATCTGACTCTGGAGCCCATCTAAAACACGATTCAAATGATCAGATTGTCAACAGTTAAAATTAGCTAACTATAAATTTGCTAAATAGTTAGAATATAAATAGAGATAAATATAGATTTTGCCTTTTTATTTATATTTACTTTATATCACGTTTGCTATTTATAGGTATATGTTTGAGTAAATTAAACATTGTTGTTTTATTTATAAATAACAATACATACCCAGCTGGCACACAACCGAACTTCAACGTTGAAATGTGGTTGGAATATGACTAAAGTAATGTCTGTTGTTGTTTCAACGTTGAAATTTTAACGCTGATTGTTCAATAACGTTTAACGTTTAATGTTCAATGGTTGTGCTAAAGTTGAAATTTTAACGTTGGATCAACATAATGTCCTCAACCTTCTGCCTTTTGTATCAGCCTTTTACATTTCATTACTATATAATTTCTGTTTTTTATAATTTATAATTTTTATGAGCTATGGTTTATTAAAGGTTGAACGTACGACGTTGAAACAACGTTGCCATATCAACGTTGATTCATTTTTCAAAAACAACGTTGATTCAACGTTGATTCAACCATAACAGATACGTTGATCAATGTTGATTCAACGTTTATTCAGTGTTGAAATGTCAGCTGGGTAAAATCAAAACAAAAAAGATGCAGAGCTTTCCGACCTCAAATAATGCAAAGGAAACAAGTTTATATTAATAAAGAGTTCCAGATATTCCTGCATATCTGGTAAAGAGTTTTTGGGGGGTTGGGATTTAGTGTTGTGAAATCTGGCAACCCTGCAGCGCTGGTGTATTTGAGCGCTGCGCTGCGGGGAGATCAGAAAGCGCAGCGGAGGCTGAGGATCGCTTCTGCCATGTCTGGGTTCTGGTCCGCTGATAAGGAGCTGGAGAAACTTTCCGTCCTGCTTTTCGCTCTTTCTCAGCTGATCGATCTGGATTCTTTGTGTAAGAACTTGCTGAACTCTTACTGACTCCTCTGGAGAATAAGTTAAAGGAGTTTTTTTTCCGGTGGTCTGAGGAAGAGAAATTATATTTTAACTGCACGGAGTTAAAATTCCCTGTTATCTGCTGAAAGTCTGATGGAGCAGTCTGGATTTAGTGTTGTGTTTTTTCTTATTGATTATTGCGCTCAATGACAGTGAGTCAGTGGATGCCACGTTCATTTGAATGGCTGCAAATGAATGTTCACCACATGAAGGGACCAACCACAGGTAAGAGTGCTGAATGTGCATGATGGGTGCAAAACAAATGCTTTTATAGGCTGGTTTACACTTGACTTTTGGGACTGAAACTTCTTCTGCATCTTGTCTGAAGCCTATTCTGCTACTGGATCGTTTTTACAGTGGGCTGGACTGCCTGAGTCTCGAGACTAGATTAAAGGAATTATGGTTTGAAAGTGTTTGCACTTTGCTGTTGTTCTGCACCAGGCTCTGGAAATTGCCCCAAAGGAATATCAGGCTGCTGTCAGTCAATTATTTTGGATTTTGGATATAATTTTTCCTTTCTAAATTCCTTAAAAAAACAAATATGATGGGGAAACATATACTGGGTATTGTTGTACTTTGTTTGTTGGCATGGGAAGTGTGGGGATCAGAGACTAGCCCAGTTGACAAACAAACTGGTCCCAGACGGATGTCCAGACTAAACAAAGCCCAGCAGCGACCGGGCTTCCCAGTCCGAGAGAGGATCTCCAACAGACAGGAGGAAATGCAAAGAGACGAAAGCATGCGACCCACCAGGACCGGCCAAACCAGGAGAGTGCTGATGCGGAACAGTCCCATACAGGGTGGGGCTCGAAACCCAGTCCAGAGGGACAGCAGTCTACCTGGAATGCGGGCTGGGGTGTCCCGCATGCCCACCAGTGCCGGTTCCCCCAACCTGTTGGCCACATTTGCTGGGAAGAACCGTGTGCTAGTCATCTCTGCCCCTCATGAATCTGATGGCTACTACAGGCTGATGATGAGTCTGCTCAAGCCAGACGTCTACTGCGAGCTGGCAGAGCGACATGTGCATCAAGTTGTGATGTTTCACCAGGAAGGCGAGATGGGTGGCAAAGTGAGGCGTATAACCAATGAAGGAAAGGTGATGGAGGAGCCTTTGGATACTACGCTTATCCCCAGGCTCATGAACTTCCTCAAGTTAGAAAAAGGCAAATTCGGAATGGTGCTTCTGAAAAAGACTCTGCAGGTTGAGGAGCGTTACCCATATCCAGTCAGACTGGAAGCAATGTACGAGGTCATAGACCAGTCCCCAATGAGGAAGATGGAAAAGGTCAGGCAGAAGGGCTTTGTGCAGAAGTGTAAGGGGGCTGGGGTTGAGGGGCAGGTGGTTGAAGGTGTCCCTAATACTGGTACCCAGCTGGAGCGCAAACCCTTTAGGAGACCCATCCAGACAACGACCACCCAAGCTACAACAACAACAAGGCCTACAACAACTACCACGACTACAACCACCACACGTCCTACAACGACTACAACCATCACACGTCCTACCACGACTACAACCACCACTACAACCACACGACCCACCACTACAACCACCCGTCCTACCACAACAACCACACAAGCAACCACCATCACCCAGAGGACCACACCATCAACCCCTAAGACCACAGCGGAAACTCAGTACTACAATCGCAGAGGAGATCGACGGCAGCCTAAAAAAAACACCATCCAACCCACCACCCCTTCTTACTCTTACACCAAAGCCTCCACTGGACGCTATAGGGACAACCACACTGACAGGAAGGACAACACTCACAACAGGTACCCCGGCATCCCTCAACACAAGCCCAGCAAGAAGCCATCCAAGAAGAAGAACGGAGACAATGGATTGAACAATGGCTACGAGGACAAGCACGGCATGGGCAAACCCACAGATGCTTACCCTGAGGAGAAAGAGGTCGAGGTCATTCCCACCAAGAAAGGAAAAGGCAAGCAGGACAAGACCGAGAAAAAGAAGAAGAAGGACAAATCAGACAAGCTTCCCAAGAAGGACAAATCAGAGAGAAAGGGAAAAGAAGGAAAGGGACATAAAAAGAATGGGAAGAAACATTCCAAGACGCATGAGAAAGAAAAAGAGGAGTACCAGAAGCCTACAAAGAAACCCCCACCAACTAAAGGAGCTCTGGCAACATTTTTGGAGTATTTTGAGAACAGAAGACGACTAATTGTAAGCATGGTGTTAAAATAACTTAATAATAGATTAGTACTGTGCTTTGGCTTAAATCACTTATATGTAGTCTTTGCTTGTAGCTCATTACAGCTCCAACAGAAGAGAACAGCATGTATGTGCAGCAGAGAGACGAGTACCTGGAACATGTGTGTGAGATGGCCATCAGAAAAATCTCCCTTATCACCATCTTTGGCACCTTGACCAACAGCACCATGAAAATTGACCATTATCAGCTGGGTGAGTCAAAGATTCTATGTTATACTGAACTATGCACTTGTACCATAAAGGAGTAATGTTTGGGCATTAAAACTGAATATTAAGGGCTCTATGAAATACTTTTTCTGGCTAATTCTGTTTTATTTTCTAGGAAATTTTAGTTGTTTAGGTTTTTTTACAGTTTAAGAAAATAAATTGAACAAATAAAAGCAATAATAAAGTAAATAAATTTAATGCACATATTACAAATATAAATAAAAGTACAATTTGAATTTAAATAACGATTGCAGCAGACCTTAGTAAGTGCAGAAGTTAAAATTAGCTTTAGTGAATACGATTATACAGTAAAGAAGTGGCATAAATCCACTCATGAATGCACACAACAATATGCTGTCGTTAAAAAAATAAATTTCTGTACATCAGTATAATTACCCATATATAGCTGAATTTAGCAGTTTAGACTGTGTTTTTTAGTTTTCTTGCTTTTGGATATTTTTCTACACCAGCTAGCCAGCTTTATATGTCTGTTTGCTGTGAAAAAGTTTTCATATAGAATTTCTTTTTGGATTTTTGAATTCTGTGTTTATATCTGAATTCCACTTTTATTCCTCAATTCTGTGATTCCGAATGTGTTTTCTTCATTGCGAAAATCATATGGCCTTTATATTGCAATTGCACACATTGTCAAAAGATTGTGCAAATGTGAAATATATTTATATTAGGGATGCACTAGTAATATTATAATTATATGGCCAAAAACTGATCAAAAATGACAATATAACACGTTTGTCGTTCAGTGAAACCACTAAATAATTTATACTGAGCAGTGGGGGGGGAGAGGCGCTCTGTGTAAGTGTGAAAGCAATGGTGAAAAAAGTGGTAAGAAAAGGAAAACATGCTTAAACACGTTCTGTACTTTAATTTTTTTTGGTGCATCCCTTCTTTTTTTAAATTGCAAATTAAAGACTTTTTTTTAAGATTTGCTTCTTAAATCTTCAAGATTTATAGCCCTGTTTTATGAGTACTGTATACATGTCCTCTATTGCGTAACATCTTGGCATGATCCCGCTGCAAAAGAGAGAGAGAGAGAGAGACAGTGCTATAATTCATCTTCACGCTTTCTTTTTCTTCAACACACTTAGAAATTATATCTCTTTCTCCTGCCCTGGTTATCAGCCATAACAGAACCTTATTTGACCTGCTTGTTGAAGGAAACTGCGCAGGTCCTTTCTAAAGTGTTAACAAACGCACTCTTTGAGCTTTCCGCTTTCTAAGTGCCAAAGTGAACCGTAGCCACCGGTGGACAGAAGTCAGAGACATTTACGAAATACAGCAACAGCTCCCTGATCTGGTCTGCAGATTGAAATGTGTGTGTGTGTGAACAGGCCAAGGAGGGACTTTTTCAGTGGGCCTTTATTTTGTTGTCGCGGATTAAGAGATTTTGAGCGATACCCCAAGCAAGAAGTCCCTTTGATCTGACAGTTGGCCAGTGGTTTGAGTAGAAGCAGAACTTTTCCAGCAGACTGTGGCCTCACATGACTTGTAGAAAGCGTAGGAACCTGGAGTTTGGAGTCTGAGAATGGACCAAGTGTGTTTTTTTGCTGAGGATTTCTCCCTGATGAACCAAATGGTGGTGGGGGTAGAAGTTCTGAGTCTATTTTGGCACTCATTCGCTTTACTTTGTTACACCAGACATGGGAAAGAAATCCGTTTCCCTTTCTAGCCGATATTCATTATTCTTAACTGGGAGCGGCTGAGTTCACCAGGAGCGAGGGAGAGTCATATGTTGGCACAGCAAGTAGCTTTTATGGCGAGTATTTATACCAGTGCTGGGGAAATCCATGTTAGCTTGTGCCAGTGTCTAAAATGGACGAGAGACATACAATCTATGGGTTATTATAGAATCGTGGGAACATTCACGTCGCCCAACTAAACCTTTATATTAAACCTTTATACTTTACTTCAATTTTTCAAGCTTTAGATATAGAGATAGATAGATACTTTTCTGGACATCCAGTAGCAGCAGGTATACACAGTACACAGAAGTTCCCAAAAAAGGATAAGATAGTATGATACAGATAAAAAATAAAATGAAAATATTAAAATAAAAAAAGTATAAAAGTAGATTATTTTTCAGTGTGTGTGTGTGTGTGTGTGTGTAATGAAGGTAGTGCAGTTAACACAACAGTAAAACAACAATGAACACCAGTTGCTCTGCATATTAAAAAGGCAAATGATGTCAGCTATACAGAATCTGCAAGTACGCAGTCATATAATAATTTAGCTGTGCAAAATGTAACCATGTAAACAGCGGACAATAAATATAATAAATCTCTAATAATTAAGCCAAATGTATATTTGAAGCAAAATTACTACACAAAATATTAACTCAGTGATTACTAACACACACAGTTCTGGATGTTCTCACTCCAGATTCATACATTCAGCTTACATTGTACATTAAATAATAAGTATGATTTCATGTTTTTGTGCTTTCTCTATAACTCTATAACAGTCAAATCAAACATCAACTAGCATTAACTGCATAGAAAATTTGTTTTCTGTAGAATATGTAATGACAGACATTAAAATATATGATATGCCTGTCCCTGTATTGGAATTAAACATGTGTATAAGGCAGTAAGATATGTCAAACTTTTAATCTTATACTTTTGTATGGTGTAAAATGTCAACTCTGTTTCTGTCAACTTTGTTAATGGTTTAAATTTGATTGACTGATAAGTCAAATATTTCCATGCTTGAAACTTTCCTGAAATGGGAATTCTAGAAATGGAACAAGAAAATGTATATGTGTAAAATATGTATATATTTAAAAAAAAGCAAACAAGAAAACACTATTTGCTGTAAACAAAAAATAACATTATATGATTCATTTAATCTATTTTTAAAGTTTTAAAATCAAATTAAAATATTGAAAAACACATATATACAGTACATATATGTATATAGTCTGTCCCTGAGATAAAACTTCATCATATTTTCATCATATTTTTTATATAGTCCCTTATTGATACTGCTGTCTTATGAACCATGGCAAATAAGTGTTACGTGAGAGACATTATGCCCAATATCATATTCCACACATCACATGGTTGTATGAAGATAAATTAAATGATATATGAATTGACTGTAAGAGTGATGTCACTGTGATGTATTCACTTCACCTTTTTGCTTATACTAAGCTTATGAGCTTTAACAGCCTGAAGTAATCTGGTAGTTTTTGCTGCCTGTAAGAATTGCTGAAAGTGATGAGAGATGACATGGCTGATTTCACTGCTGGTGAGTCATTCAGCAGTTACGTTTTTGTTCCACTCGGTCACCAGTCTACCCCAGGTTTTCATAGTAAGGGTCATTCCTAAATACGCTGTGAAAATGACTGAATGAGAAATGAGACTGAAACAGGTGTTTAGATGACTCCACCAGTGTGCAAAAGCAGCGGTTATAGTGTTGTTCACTCTGTTTTGCATTATTGTATAGAATCTGTATATGCTGGGTTGTAATAGTGTAGTTATTAAGTGTAAGTTAGACCTCTGTAGTGTTGATTCTCCCCGCAAGCATGTTGTCTCCACTTATTGGTAAAAGTTGTCTGGGGCAGGAGCAAGAAAATCAATACAGGAAAAAGGTTCTGTGTTCCAGAGATGGTATTTTTTAAAAGTTCTAGTAATTATTTTGGTAATACACAATGTTAAATTGTTTCTATTTAGCTCAATTTTGCCATATAGCTCAAACGTGAGGAATATAGCTGTTATTTGGGTTGGATCAAGGTTGGCTCACATTATCTCTACAAACTAACTGCTCTGGAGTTCAAATCAGGAAGGACTAAGACCAAGAGACTCAGCATATTAGGCTTTTTCATTGTTGAGCCTGAGAATGTTTTACTGTGTTACTATTTTACTACTATCTTTGCTATCATAACGACAGGAAAATTATGCCTTATGCACCTTGAAACACGCAAAAGGCATGTACAAATTCTCTTAATTAATCATGACTGTGTTTTGGGTGTAATGTGAAATAAACCAATCACTGTGTCACTTGCCATTTCCTGTAAGAGCCAGGTTCTCTCTGACTTTGGTGGATTGCTATTTTAAGCAATCTGGTGCAGCAGAGGAAAATGAGAACAGCAATTTGTTTTTATTCTGTATGGGCTGTGGGTGTATGAGCCGTGAGAGTTGCCAAGATGGCAATGAATGCCTGATAGTTGACTGTTGTCATGGTTCAAATCAGTCAGTGGCGCACCTATGTATTCCATTGCCAAGATAGCAGTATACCAGAAATTTACCCAAACACACCTCAGTTTCAGAAAACCAAGCCCAATGAGCAAGCATAAGGTGTGAAAATAGACTGTTCGCCGGGTGTAGAATAACAATGAGCATGTGGACACACCTTGTACAGGGTGTAATATAGGGCCCTGAGCCTCAGTGTATTAGGCTCTGCAGCCAGCCAGTAAACTCACAAAATAAGACAGAAATTTCATATAAAACCCAGAATTAATGCCACTGCTTTTTTCTCAGTGTGCTAAAAGTCTGACCTTTAGTGTGTTATGGTTGCTTTAGCTAGAGTTGATTCTAAATCTTAATTATTTTATAGTTGAGTCTGAGTGTAATGGTTTGTTTTAATGATGCTTCACATTGTTATCTATTTTCAGAGTTGATTCTGAAATAGATAACAATTTCATGTTGATTCTGTATGTTAAGTTGATTTAATGTTGATTCAGAATACCAGTGTGTTAAGCTGCATCAGTGTTGAGTCTGAGCCTTGCTGTGTTGACTGTGAACCTCAGTGTTTTGGGCCTTTTCAGCTTTTTGAGTGTAAGTCAGGGCTTTGGGTTTTCCAGTGTTGAGTCTGGAGTCAGCATGATGAGCTGTTTTAGTGCAGAGTCTGGCATGTGTTGGGGCGTTCACAGACTGCCAGCGCACTGTGGCTGGTCCCAGTCCATCAACAGGCATCAGAGACAGAGCGGAGAGGAAGTGTGTCTGGCTGAATGGGCTGTGGTTATGGAACCACAATTAAAGACTTATTACTGTGGGTCCGTGCAGTGCTGTACGGCTACAGTAGCCCTTCTAATTGGGTACATGCATCAAATACAGTCTTTCATTTTCTTGCTCAAGGGTGGCTATGATGCAATTCAACGCAACAGGGCGTTTTATGTATTTACTATTTTGAGGATATAATCAGCAGCGAGCCTGAAGCCTGCAGTGAATGCTGTTTTGGTATGTCAGTAGCTGGATTATATAAACTGTGTGTGCTTAAGACTGCTAGTTGGTGAAACTTTCCTGTGAGGCTAAAAATGAAGCATCCAGAGTCCAATAGTGCATAACTGACTGTGCCTGGGTCAGTCTGTTATTCCACAACAGGCATTGCATATAGAACATGGAAACTCCACCCAGATAGGGACTTGAACTCAAGACCCCAGGGATGACGGGTAAACCATGGTAACCTTCAAGCAACCATGCAACCATTTAGTCACCAATCTCATCATATCTGCACTAAGCTTCATGAACATTTCCTCTTTACTGTGTGTTGGACAATCCAATCTGGATCACTGAGAGAATCTAACTCATTGGGTTTGGCAAAGTAACGTTTAATTATCGCTGTTTATTGAAGATTTTGAGTTAAAGAGGACGAGAAAATACGATCTGTTTGGTTACAAACACTCTGCAAGTTAAAATAGTTCCATTGCTGCTCTGTTTGTAGCTGCGCTGTTTGGCTTGTAAGCGCTGCATTGTTGCTAGGTTACCTGTATGTGGCGAAGTAAGACATGGGGAGCTTCGGTTAGAGTGCATTACCAGCTGATAATGTCCCTCATAGAATGCCTCTCAGCCAACCACATTACAGGGTCGGAACTAACTCTACCTCAGAGAATGATCAGTTCAAAGACATTCATTGAAAGCCCAATATGTTTATGATATTCCTCTCTTTAAAATAGTATGTGTATTTAAACATCTGAAAACTGTTCATTGTAACTGTAATATATAGCTACATAATGTTTTTTAAATATTTTTTTCAAATGCCTTTGTATTTACTGTCAACAGTAAATTTTATACTATTACTGTACATTGTTTGGGCCATGAACACATTGAGCCACAGTTGTAAAAAGATACGATAGCTTGTTTGGTACATTTTGAAGAAGGTCCACTCTTTCCTTCACATTTATCACATTTAGCTTGTCTCGATTGGAAGACATGCTAGACAGAGAGTGATAATTTGATGCAGCCAACAGTAGAGAGTTAACTGAGCAAACCAAGCCCAACCCCCCAAAAAAATATGCTTCATGCTCACGTTAAAGAGTCTGACACTCCATCATTGTCTTCCGAACAAGGAATGCATGCTGGAAATCCGAGTGAGAAATTCTTTGAATTTTGAGGAAGGCAAAACAAACACTCTGGCTTGGCTGAGTCTTCCTGCACTGTCTCCCACATCCATCCAGTCTCCATATGCACTCAGAGGGTCTTTCACATGAGCTGCTGGGTTTTTATCTGTCTCCTTTTGGACAGGAGGAAGCTCGTCTCCCAGAATAAACACCCCAGTACTGCTATTTCAAAGAGCTGCAGTGCTTGTATATAATGTAGCGCATGTCTGGTGATTTTCCATCCAGACAAAAAGAAAAGGCCAAAAAGAAAAGTCTGCCTTTCCTTGAATAGAAGCGATTTTTATTAATGTATTAATTTATGTATTAAGTGATGATGTGATGTAATTTATGAGTTTATTTGGTATGCAAATTTGTAGATTTTGTAGATTTTTTTTGTAGATTTTGTGTTACTTTGCATCAACTAGTAAACTTGCACACCCTGGGGTGCACTTCTGGAAAGATTAGCGCCAAAGAATTACACAGCTAAACACGCTTGGAGGAGAATGCTAACTTGGCTGCAAATTTTGCTATGTCTGCAATAAGCTAGCATTATACTAAATGAGTTGTTGACAAAGAGACCATTTGTAAGACTCACATCCACATTTTCACATTATTTTCAGTCATTCTTGACTGTGTTTTAAATCTCTTAAAAACCTGAACCATATACTAATTACCAGAAAACTTATTTAAAACTTGAGTGATAATTTGACCTATTAGTATTATAATTATTATTATTATTAGCAGTAGTAGTAGTGGTATTTTATTACATCGTTAATAATCATTAACATTGTTAACCTTAATGATTTATATATCTGTATTTTTACTATCAGTTTACGAGATTCATTTGTTCTCCATGCAGAGAATGACAGGACCATGAAGGGTCTGAATCAGCAGGACCTGGTGAACCAAGCCCTCATTACAGAGCTGAGGAAAGAGTTTGGAATGGTCTACAATGATTTCTATATGGTGCTGACTGATGTGGACATGAAGTGGAAGGTAAGTGCAATCAGCTGGATTAGGCAATATGAAAATGACCATATTTCAAAAATAGGAAAAAATTAAATACCTTTAAAACTGTATTATACCTAAGTCAAAGCACAAATACAGAATTGTATTGAAGGAGAACTCCGGTGTGAAATGGACTTTGGCTCTGTTTATTATAACATGATAAAAAGTATTTACCTTTGTTGAATAGCCTTTCTCCACTCTCCCAAAGCTTTCTGAGATCAAGTATTTTGTGCACTTTTGTGCCCAAACAGGCTTTTGGAATGAGTGAGATGGGGGCATATTTTGACCTTGCAGATAAATTGCTTTTTACACTGTTATTCAGGCTCAAAGTAGCTCCACACTTCATCAATAGAATCCGGAGAACCCTGGCATAATAAATCTTTTTTTTTTTTTACAATGTTTATCTTACTTGTTGTTGGTTCTTTGCTTTCTAATATCAACAGTAACTAGATATTTGTTTAGCAACAGCAGGAATTCATGCATTTTTTAAAGAATTCATTTTGCAATCTGCTCAACTCTCCTACCTATTTGTTTGTGCTCAAAAGTTGACTTATTGTGATTTAAAATTTAACATGGTGGCACCTGGAGATTTACCTACGGTAAAGGATTTCTCCTTTAATAACATACCAATATGTTTTTTTATTTGCATAAGACATTTATTTTGGCCTAAAACAAAACATCATTTAAAAAAATAATTTAACAATAAAGAGGTATATGCATGTCATTAAGATTTTCTCTTTAAGATCTAGTGCTGTTCTCTTGTTTTAAAACTTTATCACCATAGATATATTTGGCCATGTCTAGAGTTTTTACATTTCTCTGGTACCTCTGGTTTATAAACAGCAGATAAGATCAGCTGAAACTCTGATTGCCTCTGACTTTCAGTGAAGACCAGTTTCACTACAGTGCTTTTTAGTGCACGCAGAAGAGCCTGAACCAGTCATTTAAAACTGTATAATGGCAGATGTCATATTTTCTGCTGTGTTGCACAACACTTACATCACATTACATTTTTGACAGCGGTACAGCTTTCATCCTCAGTAGTTCTCAGTGGCATGTTTATGAGTGCCAGGGTAAAAACGAGGGCCTGTTTGCACACAGCTGGTTCATACAAAGAGGCCAGTGTGTGGTCAGGCTGCTGAGGCGGCAGAGTGTGTAGTGTCTTAAAACTGCACTGAACTGGAACCGGTCAAGATGTTCTAAAGCTGCTTAAACTCTCAATGAAAATAGGTTTGTGCAAACATCATCATTTTGGAAATGGAGAAATAAGGCATATTTTTTGGGGGGTTAATTTGATACCAGAATAATATTAATGTGCAATTTTAATATTGTTACATTTAGATGTGTAACAGATTGCATACACATAAATAAAATGCATATAAGTTTTAAGTAGCCTACTGAATATTACATTACTGTCACAATATCACATTATGTCGACTTATCTTACAATATATGGACATAATCTCAGTATTAATCATTGTGTTTACTTAGCAAGGAAGTCCCTTTAAAGTGAATGAGCTGATATGGCAATTATTTATTTATTATTGTTTTGTTATGTTTTATTTTGTTTTTAGTGTAAAACAATTTATATTACAAATTCAACATCTGCATATTGTTAATTATTAAAGGTTCATTGCTCTCTAGTATTTTAGGTGTTCATCACATGTAGTTATAAAAGTAAAAAAAAAAAATTAAAGTTCATAAAATGATTAATATTGTTTGTCATGACTGTTTTCCTGAATATTAAATGTTGTTTTTGTATTTTAAAATATAACTTTTTTTATTTGCTATATAGACTACATACTCTTAATAAATGTATTTGCGATGTTACAGACACAGTGCATGCACACAAATATATACATTTGTAAAGTTTCTTAAATCAACACAGGTTTAAAAGTTTATATTAGCTTGGCACCAACAATCCAGTATTTGCCATAAAACTGCACAGCTGGTCATGCTTCACATCCTCATACAAAGAACACAATTGCCAAAAAAGCTATGATGTGAAGAACTGTGATATTTCACTCTGTGTCTTTGGATGCAGTCCTTTCTTGAACAGCCTGTTTATTGTGGTTTGAAGAAAAATCTTGGGAATTCTTGTGTGTTGCGTTGTTATGATAGGCTGCATGCATAATTTTAGGTTTGCCTTCTTATTTTGGTTCGGTCCAAACTGGACTAAGTTCTCAGTGGCTGAATTTCAGTCCCTTTTGCTGAATTTGCATCTTTTTCTTTCTCTGTCCCTCATTCAATTCAGCAATTTTATGAAGTGCCCATTGCCATGAAGGCTGTGTTTGGTTACATCGACACGTTCTCCTCTCGCATCCGAGAAATGGAGCAGCAGAAGCGAGAGGGGGTAACGTGTAAAAAAGAAGACAAGCCACGATCCTTGGAGAACTTCTTGTCTAGGTAGCACAATCATTTACTAAAGGTTGAACCTTTGATTGGAATCTCTACTGTACTTTATTAAAACACACGCCTCTCATATTGTCTAAACTGCCTTATGTCAATCTCAATCTATATACTCTTACAAAACTTCCATTGGTAATTTGATTAATTATTTGGATTTCTCCAAAATGAGGGCCTTTACCAAGTGAAGAAAACAGTCAGATGCTGAAAGAAAAGAACAGGGACATTGTTAAGATTTGCTTAACGGTGATTTAATAATTTAATAACCCAAAATTGATATTTTAATTGTTATAGAGAGGTACATGCAAGGTAAATATTTTTTTCATATTTTGCACTACTTTTTTATTATGAACATTCTATATACATACACTGGGGAAAAACTTGATATGGTATGAGTCACCATTAAATACTGTAAATTATGGCCAGTTAATCCCTTGCATGATATAAGCAGGCACAGTATACCTAGAGAAGGTAGTACAGGGAAATGACTACACACTGACAGTGAGTTTCAGTAAAAGGGGGCCATCCCCAGCGAGTTTATCAAGGTTTCACTGCCCCACTAAAAAGAAAAAAGGCCGCAAACAATTTTTAAATGTTATTTGAGTGTGATATATTTACTTAAAATTAACTTAACCGTTAATCTACTATATTTTCCTTACTACAACAAATTCATTCAGAGTATAGTATGTATATCATTCAGTGTATATACACTTAACACCTGCAGGCTTGCTAGTCATATTTGATAGTTTACAGTGTAAAATAACTGTATTTGTGCAGTAGCCAAGTTAGCCTAGATTCTATCACCACCACTGTGAAGAAATGGTGAAATTTTCCACAATTAACCAATTATCACATTTCACACCATATCTGCCATAATTTACATTGATTTTAGATATTAATAATTTAATTAAATGGAAAAAAAGATGTCCTGGTGTAATTTTACTTTAATGATTAAAATGTGAAGTTACAATTATCTCAAAAAAGTAAAAACATCCTGAATTCCTTTGAAAGGCCACTCTAATTCCCAAAGTTTTTGGCTGCATCATGTCATTACATTTCATTACTCCCCTAATGCTCCTAATGATCACTGTGGTCTCAGACATGTGGTCATGGTTACAGTCTGGTAGCTCTGTGTGTTCTGTCTGTGTGATTTCAGGTTCCGCTGGAGACGCAGGCTGTTTGTGATCTCGGCTCCCAACGATGAAGAGTGGTCCTATCAGCAGCAGCTCTACGCGCTGTCCAGTCAGGCGTGTAACCTGGGTATGCATGTCACAGTGATTTTACTTTTTTTTTTTCTTTTATTGAAAAAGTACATATTTGTGAAATATGCCTATAAATAGTTATTTTCATGTCCAGCTGCTGTACAGCTCGGCTGAAAACAAGAAAAGACAGCCCTCCAGTTTACAGTATGAAGATGAAATCTGCCAGGCTAGTAAATCCGTGCACAGATAAAAGAACGAGCTAACACTGATTTTTGGTTGTCAGTCAAGGATGATTAAAACCAGGCTTTTTTTTTTTTTTTTTTTTACTGTAGCTCGGACTTAGCCAGGCCTTGTAAAGTCAGTTTTTTTGTAGCCTTGAGATTTCTCACTCTTTATTATTTCTAAAGCTTGAATTCTAAGTGGGTCCCAGATGACACTATTGGCAGGACTATTAGTGAGAACAGGCTTGACTGTCACTTTGCCTGGTGTTCCAGTAATCCTGACAGCCACATGCCTTGGGCTAATAAATCTTAGCTGCACACACATTTGAAATGTGGCTCTTTAATTATGAGTAATGTGTTGCGCTCCCATCTTGGGCTTGGGTAGATACTGTATGGTGTGTGAGATCTCTCTGCATTTTATAGCTGCACTTGCTGTTCTTGCCAGTCCCTTTCCCGATGGCCGAGGACATGACCCTAGCGTTTGCGTGGCCACAATCAGAGCAGCTAATGGTAGGGTCTGACGCTAGGGCTGTGCTGCTTTCAGCCTCAGGCTGGGATCCACAAGAAGAAACACTCCACAAATAATGACTGTGGAGATCCTGGTACAAAGATACTGTATCGCCTTTTAGTTGCTGATTTAGCAGTGTCAGTGCTTTGGTAAACGCTGTGAAGGAACTGCTTTCTGCTCCCTTAAAAAAGGCTGTCAAAATTATTATAAAAATTAAAATTTAATCCTTAAATATATACTGTAAAAATAAATAATTTTAAATCACGAATGCTATTTAAAATGGAGAGAAAATATTTTTGAGACGGCATAGTGATCGAGCATAAACACCGTAAAACTCACATTGAAGCGTTTTTTTTTTTTTTTTAAGATTTTATTTTCTGTCAGTACTTGGAGTTGTTGATCTGCATGAGACACTGTAATCCGTAGGTAAGGTTACATTCGAATAGAAGTTACTATTGTAAAAGCTACGGTGTGGTTGCACAACAACTCAATATCAATATGTGTTGCAATAGAAAATGTTTTAATTGCACATTTTTCTTCATATCTTTATATCACTTATAAGAACCTTCCGGAGGGCTGCACTGAACCTGCAGTAACACGCTGGTATTCTGAACTGTATAATTAAAGAATAGAGTAAATCACAGACATGTTTTCTACATGTCTTATCAGAACGATCTAACCAATGCAGTGACATCAATCTATTGTTATTAAAAATCAGTGATTAATACAGCTCTGACAATCAATGCTAACACTGTCATCATCAATTAGGGTCTGAGAATGACCCCTCACACAAATAATACCTGCTCTATTAAGCATGAGTTGTGTATTATTAATGTATTTAAATAGTTACTGTGACAGGACTATCTAGAAGCCCATAGCAAAAGATCCCTCTTAAAAACTGTGGATGATACTTTACAAATTAAAGCACTGAATTAATGAATGAATGAATGAATGAATGGAAGTTGTAAAGGGGTTGGACAGTAAAACTGAAACACCTGTCATTTTAGTGTGGGAGGTTTTATGGCTAAATTGGAGCAGCCTAGTGGCTTCATTAATTGCACATTTTACCAGTAAGAGCAGAGTGTGAAGGTTCTATTAGCAGGGTAAGAGTACAACTTTGCTCAAAATATTGCAATGCACACAACATTATGGGTGACATACCAGAGTTCAAAAGAGGACAAATTGTTGGTGCACATCTTGCTGGAGCATCTGTGACCAAGACAGCAAGTCTTTGTGATGCATTAAGAGCCACGGTATCCAGGGTAATGTCAGCATACCACCAAGAAGGACCAACCACATCCAACAGGATTAACTGTGGATGCTGTAAGAGGAAGCTGTCTGAAAAGAATGTTCGTGTGCTAACCCGGATTGTATTCAAAAAACATAAAACCACGGCTGATCAAATCACGACAGAATTCAATGTGCACCTCAACTCTCCTGTTTCCACCAGAACAATAAATTATTGTGGTCTAAAACCAGGTGTTTCAGTTTCATTGTCCAAACCCTGTACTTACAGTATTTTATTTCTTCATTTGTTTCTATTTATTTATTTATTAGGAAGGCCAGTTACTCGATTCCTGTTAATTTAAGCTTAAACTTATCATTCGCAATTCCTCCAACATAATCAACACCTTTTTCATACTGTTGCTAATACAGCATTAATGTGCTGTAAAGGAAAGTGCCAGATCCCCAGCTCTGACACACTTAATAGAAGCCTGTGCTGTGCTTCACACTCACATTACTCACCAGGCGAATTTTGGAATAACCAATTCACCTGATCTCTAAGTTTTTGGACTATGGAAGGAAACCAGAATCCCTGGAGGAAACCTAAACAGTTTCCTTGAATTGAGAGGTTCCTACATCCTTCTGCTTATTGTTCAGTGGTGAACTCTGTGGTTAGAGAACTGGGTTTTTGATCACATAAATTCACTGTTGTGCCTGTAGGAAAGGCCCTTACCCTCTCTAATCGAGGGTGAACATAGCATGGTGCACCCTGTCCTCTGACCCTGGTTTTCTAAGCCAGGATGTGCAAAGAAAAAGACATATCTGTACAGTACAGGTATTATTAATGACCCCAAAGGCACATTACATTATTAAGTAACTATGTGTGAAGCAATGCTAACTGGTTGAGTTATTATTAAGTTACAGCAGTAATGAATAAAGGCCTGGCCAGTTAATCATTTTTTAAAAACTTCTTCTTGCACGGTCAGCAAACTAACATAAAGGATTGTAGTAATCACATTCCACATGCTTGGCTGAAACACAAAAGACCTGAGTTCCGTTTCCTCTCTGTCTGACCTGGCATTGATCACCGCACTTGGCGCTCAATTCTGAATAAATAAACTCAATCAGGCTCTGGCTGCTGATCTTGATGAGAATCAGTTCAATTGTATTAACATGCAGCCTGCATACCTTACAGATTACAATGACCAAGACTCAACCATCCTTCTGATTGGCTAATGGGAAATCATGGCGCACTTAGGGGAAATGTAGGGGTTGATTTGTTTTGGCAAATAGACATCTGTAATAACAGACTGTAATGTGTGTATGTATTTGCAGGGCTTCGTCATATTTCCATCTTGAAGCTGGTCGGGACTGATATGGTGGACATGGGTGGAGTGCTGGAGCTGTACCCCATTAATGGTGAGAATCTAGATGTGAATACATCTTTTAAATAACATTAATTGAAAATAGTTTATGTAATAAAAAATTCAACAGATTGCAATGGTTAGCAAATCTCATAGACCCATATTGTATTAACAACAGAAAATAAACCATATTTTTTTCCATTAATAGCTAAAATGGGTTCCTTTGACGTAATGAAACATATCTGCCCTGCTTAAAACTTTTATGAACCTTCTAAAACTCTTTAAAAACGCTTTTATTGTTTATAGTCATTTATGCCTCTGCATTCACAATATGTAAATTAGTCACTCAATAATACTCCCCTTCTGGTGAGGACCAACCATCTGTGTTTCACTGCTATCAGAGGCACATGCTGCTGCTGCAGCTCAGCCAATCATCTCTCCCTCCTGCCCTGTCTCTAAACCCATACATCATCCAGTGGGGCCCCTCTCAAACTACACCTCCCATTTTTTGAGCAGTTTAGTGCCACTTTAATTGCAGGAATAAATGTCAAAAAGGTTTGGACAAAGGCAACAAAAAGCTGTAAAAGTAAGTGATACTAAACAGCTGCAATACCTGACTTTTTATACCAGACTCAGACTGGGTATAAAGAAAGTATTTTAAAGACTCAGAGTCTCTCAGAAGCAAAGATGGTCAGAATACTGTGTCTAAAATTGTGGAAGACTTTTAGAAAATGTTCCTTAATGTAAATTATGAAGACTTTGGATATAAAGACATCATGCACAGTACATAATATCATCATAAAGTTAAAGAAGAGTATCAGGAGAACTTTCTGTGTGCAACTAAAAAATCGAATGCTGGTGATCTTCATGTCCTCAGACAGCACAGCATTAAAGACAAGCATGCTTTATTTTACTGGAAATCACTGCATGGGTTTAGCAATTTTTCCATAATTTTTGTCTGTGAACACAGCACACCATGCTCTTCACAAATACAAGCTTAAATTAAAGCTGTATCACAAAAAGAAGAACTCATAGGTCAAAGCAAATCTTCTCTGGGCCTAAGCCTGTCTACGATATTTACAAATCATTGCATTCTGTTTTTGTATTTATATTTATTCACATTTTACTTGTACCATTTGTTTTGGAATTGGGGTTGTAATCCAAAGCACTTACCAAAGGTTTAGAGTTTTCAATGATGCAACTGTTTAAAAATAATGCGACAGTATTAGAACCTAATGAATGAACAGACATGTATGACGCTACTATGATGCCTTGATGGATGACTGCGCGTGCTGAACTGGTGCATTCGGGCCATGCTGTAACCAAACGAAAATAAACATGTAGCTAATTCAGCAGCCATGTGTTCAGCTCCTGGTCTCAGGGTCAAATTAGAGCTTCTCAGCATGTACTTGTTGACATTGGAAGGCTGTGCTCTGCTATAACACAGGAACAGCAGGTAGGCTGTGACGGACGGACCACGCCCTCCATAATTCAGTCTCTCCTGCTAAACCCGCAGCCCGGGGGGCTTGGTGAGGATCACCACGTTCCCCTGGAAAGAAACAGAAACACTTTATGTAACAAAACTAGGAGTGGAGGACATAATGATATATAAGTAAAAAAACACTTGTGATGTTGTGAGATTATATCGGGGTGGGGAACTCTGGCCCTGGAGGGCTGGATTACTACATAGTTTGAGGTTTTCCAGTTCAGTTCACACTTGATTTGAGTTACTTATTAATTGACAGTTGTAGCAGGTGTGCCATAGCAGGAAAATTATAAACCAAGATATACTGGATTTTGATTCTGGAGTCTTTCTACAAACTGTGCCATTTCCATTACATTATTTTTTATTTTATTTTATTATATATACAGAATAAAAGGTTTGTAAATTATCCAAAATCGTTATGCCTGAATAACTGTATTCTTTTAATTCTGTCATTGCAGTCATAGTAAGGATAAAACATATTGGGGTGGGATTTCATTCTTACAAAGCTGCAGTTCTGCAGTTAGTCAAGTTCCTAAACTCTTTTTCATTACTTTATTTAATGCTGCCTTCAAGTCATGGCAGAAATATCATATTTACGTGATGAGTACACATGAATTCTACCCCATGATAAACTTGGGATTCATGTTAAGCTCTGATTTTACAAGTAGGGGCTGATTTGATTATTTGATTATACCTCACAACACACACGCTGCATAGATGAAGGGTAGTCAAGAGTGCCTATGTTAGCCATATTAACCCGTGCCCACCATTAAAAGTGTCTAAAATGGGCACAATGTGATCAGGACTGGATGTTTAAGTTATGAAAGACCCTTGGCCTAATGGGTTTGGGCAAGACTCCTAACACTATGTTGGCCCACCTCTACACCAATAAGAGTCCTTGGGCAAGACTCCAAACACTACGATGGCCCACCACTACACCAATAAGAGTCCTTGGGCAAGACTCCCAACACTACGTTGGCCCACCTCTACACCAATAAGAGTCCTTGGGCAAGACTCCCAACACTACGATGGCCCACCTCTACAGCTAAAAGCCACAAATGTTAATGTAAAAAAGTATTGTGATTTGAGTCTTTTAAGTTTATATTATCTACCCCATTGCAAACCTGCTGCAGGCAGGGAGATGTTTCCATAGTTTTCAGCATCCCTGAAACCGCAGCCGCTCCCCATGTGCTTGTGCAGCTGCTGCTGCATCGAGTGTCAGGCTTTCATGTGTTTTAAAAGCTGCATCAGCAAGTCTGAAGGATGGCCTGTGTGATGCTTTTAGATCAAACAGCTGTTTGAGTAAGCAGTATTAAAAGGCCTGACTTAAGAAGCGGCCGCAGAAACCTTCCAAGGCTCTCCCGTTTGAGACATGAAAGCAGGCCGAAATTCTGTGGATGCACGTCAGCCTCAGAGAGACCAATCTGCTTTTGAAATGTGCGGACAGGAATTGTTTTCTTACATTTTTGCTTTATGTAAAAAGCTCCACTCACAGTGTTATTGCTCCTTTCTAAGCCATCTCAGTACCTTGGTGTGTCGTGCGGGGTTCTTCTTTTCTGCTGTGAACAATGTTTGGACAGATGGATGAGAGGATATGTTAAAGCAACACAGCTTCTCACCCTCAGTTCAACTCAATGTCTCTTTACCTTCTCATTCCAGAGCAGGCCGCAGAATAAGAGACCTTGAACATTATGTCTGCTTAAAACCTCAGCATATGTACATCATTTGGAGATGTTTTTAATATCAGTGAGCATGTGATCTTTCTTGGTTTGCAAAATATACTAAATACAGCCATATGAGTAATGACACGTTCTATTATTTTTTTATATAAGTTAACATACAATACCAGTCAAAGGTTTGGACACACCTGCTCTGAAGTACTGAAATAAACTTTTAGTGTTGGGAGCTTTGCAAATGATACGGGGAGTCCTAGTAAATGGGTGGGTTAATTGGCTCTATGTCTCATATACCTCATTACTTTAAATTTAAAAAGTTTTCCTTGTTTTCCTTGTGCAGTAAGTGCAGAAACAATAAGACATAAAATGCAACAACAAGACCAAAAATTAACACTAGAAAAGGAAGGTTCGCAAACAAACTTTGGCTTGGAAAAACGCACTAATAACATTGAAGAATGGGTTGAAAGGGTTGATAAAATCCAAAAATATTTGGATACATGGTTGCTATGGAATCCCAGGTTGTTGCTAAGTGAGTGCTGTGCTGTTGCTATGGTTTACCAAGTGGTTGCTAAGGTGTTATATGAATTCATATGGGGAAATATCCAAGCCTAAAAACGTGTTGTACGAAAACCGTACGATATATCGTTCCAAAAAGCACAAGCAACCTAACCGGGTATAGGTGCGACGATCCTGCAAAATTCTGTGTTTCTACATCAAGAGCTGTGGGAGGAGATTTAATTTTGAGTGCAGAATAATTTTCCAAGCCAATCATGGAATTTTAAAAATAGCAAGTTCCAGGCCTGGAAAAGTTTTGGAAAAATAAAAATACCCAAAAAGTTTTGGAAAAGTCATGGAAATTTGGTCCACAAAATTTCAGTTTCAGTTTATCGATGAAAAAAAAATGTAGAGCTAACAAATACATCAGCTCAGAGCTAATTCATTAATTTAGCCTCTACACAATGGAGCTCTCAGGATCTGACACACATTTTATTTTTAAAGATTGTGTATCAGGATTTTTATTTATTGATTTATTCTAGGCCTACTATAATCAATTTGGATTATAGTTTTAGTTGATTTTTGGTTTTACTCTCCATGTCTACACTGGTTTAAAAATCACATGGTCATTTTGCTTTGAAGGCATGGAAAAGTCATGGGAATATCATATAAATTTATTGGTTAAAAAGTGTATGAACCCTGTATGTAACACATGTCTGTGTTTATGTGTTTTATAGGCAGTGCCACAGTGGAGCGAGAAGGCTTATCTGCTACGCTTGTGAAGGACATCAGGAACTACTTCCAGATCAGCCCAGAGTACTTCTCCATGCTGCTGGTGGGAAAAGACGGCAACGTCAAGTCCTGGTACCCATCCCCCATGTGGTCCATGGCCATCATCTACGACCTGGTGGACTCCATGCAGCTCCGCAGGCAGGAGATGGCTATCCAGCAGAGCCTGGGCATGCGCTGCCCCGAAGACGAGTATGGCAACTACGGCTACCACCACGGATACCAGGAGGGCTATCACCAGGGATATGGATACTGAGGGGTGCTGGTCAGCCTGTGACCTTTTCAGGCGGGTTTGTATTTTCCACTGGACTGAGTTTCAGTGTCAGAGGTCACACTCCATACTTCCTCTTTTACTGTTTTTTTTTTTTTCACATTAATCATTTACAGCTGTCATTGTTTCAACATGCCTCCTTTCTCCTGTAGGTTCATAGCCTCTGCCTTACTGAGGTAGTCTAGTGCTCCACAGCTATCGACAGTCTTTTTTTGTAGATAAAAGATGATATACTTTTGTATTTATTGGATTTTTGCTCTGAATTTATAGACCGTTTTAAAGGTCAAAACTTTGCTTCTTGTTTGGGTTTTGTTACTCTATTTTTAATGCACTGTTGCTTATATACTGTGTTATTTATAATGATGCCAATAAAATAGCCCGATTTCAACACAGCTCCACTGGTTTATTTGCAAAACATTCTTTATAAAATAAATAAAGTGTATAAAATTGTAAAATCTGTTGTGCCTGAAATGTGTGGTCTAGACTGGTTAACATTCTCATTACCACATCTCCCCCTGATGGTCAGATTTGCGTTAAGCAAGGCTGCAAAATAATAAATAATAACCTAAAATAATATCAGTATTTCAGGGTATTTTTTCCATAAGACACAACACTAAAAAATATTTCATTCATGTTTAGACTACACTACTACTACAATAAAATAATAATTTAAAATATCAGTTGAGACAAAATAATCCTTAAACTTTTACACACGAATGTAACTTATCAAGATGATTTTGTATAAAATAATAATGTAACTAAATAAACAATGTAACTACAATGTAATCCATTACAATACTATAATGGGTGGTTCTAAAGGGCTCACTGAACACTGAACTGGTACTGTAATAAACTCCACCACTGCAACAAATCCATAAAAGTTACTGGAACATATCTGGAAACAGTTACAAAAGTATTTCTAATGTTTTGGGATGAAACCACAGTGAGAGTCATTATCCTGAAACAGTGGTGGAAGTTCCCAGAAGTGATTGGCCCACCTCGAAAAGTTCAACAATTCATCCTAAAGGACAGCAAGCCTCGCTCACCTCAGATTAAACCAGTGTAAAAAATATATTTTAAAAAATCTAATAAAAAATCAGAATGAGGCTATGCTTGTGTTTAGGGCCCTGAAATCAATAATTATTTATCTTTTTTTTTTTATACATAAAACTGAAACATGATTTATTTAGGCTTGCATTTATTCATAAATGAATACATATAAAATAACAACTTCTCCCCAAATGGAGAAATCATATCTGGTTTATGTATGTTTTTGATGGATGTGTTCATTAGAAGCTTAATAGTCCAAAAAAGGACAAATAATATTCATTTAAAAACAATTATTGTAAAATTTCCAGATTCCTCTAATAAAAATACTGATAGACTGAGCCCGTATTTCTAAATTTAATAAATGTTTACATAGCAGCACCAGTATAACAGTTGGCAGATATATACATATAAAAAATCCTGCATATCAGCATAAGTGCACAACTCCTGATTTGTTCTATTTGTACTACATATTATACTATAATTTCAAAAGTTCTTACAACTCACAACTACTAAAGCATTATAAATTATGTTTCTCATGAGAGATTTATTCCGTAATTTATTTTTTGGTTGATTTATTTGATTATTTCAGGTTATCCTCTGCAAACAGTACAGCATCACCACAACAATCCTGTAATTTACCTGATATGAAAAAAAATGAAATGCATACTCATTTCTAAATGTAGTTTGGCCCAAAATGAGAAATGCAATGGCACAAGAGACAATACAGTCAGAATACTTAAATTATGAAGAGAAAAGAAAAGGATTTAGATATATTCAATACTTTTGATATATTCATCTTTGCTCCCCCTTTGTCATCTTCCTTTACAGTAAAACAATTACTGCAGTAAATCAAGTACACTGTTATATAATTGGTCAGTAGTGGTCGTTAATGGTAATAGGAATGGAGCGGATGTACAAAAGAACCATTAGAATGTGATATGCACTTTTGACAACAGTGCAAGACAGCCTGCAGACCATTGTCAATTTCAGACTTCCTGTTTAATCTAATAATATGCTTAATTCTGCTCAGTAGTAAACACCTAGTTACATTAATCATTGACATTTCTGATAAGTCTGATATCTCATTATATATATATACACCTTAAATATATAAAATAAGCTTTATAATTACAGCATTATAAATACAGGCACATTAACAGATCATTTACAGGATAATTACAGTAAAGCCACAGCAGGTGAAGGCTGGATGGCGAGTGGTTTATAACGACTCAGAAAGACTCTTCTTCAGAATCACTGTCTGTGTTGGACTTGGTTAGTCTCTGCAGCTCCTCCCCGTCCTAAAACACAAACAGCAGAGAGACAAGCAACATCACAAAGAGTGTATAAAGAACAGGGGTGAAAAATGTAATTGTCTAAATGCATTTGAATACTGTTTTTCATTGCAAGCATAATGCAATAAAATATTGCTACATATATATTATAGCATGAACCTAGAGTGTACTATTGCGATTATACCACAGTTTGATTATCACTGTTTATTGAAAGATTTTGAGTTAAGAGGACGAGAAAACATGATCTGTTTGGTTATAAACAGTCCGCAAGTTAAAATAGTTCCATTGCTGCTCTGTTTGTAGCTGCTCTGTTTAACTTGTAAGCGCTGCATCGTTGCTAGGTTACCTGTATGTGGCGGAGTAATACATGGAGAGCTTCGGTTACAGTGCATTACCGGCTGATAACAGCACTCATATAACTGTGATATAATAATCATGATATCACATTACTACATTTTTTTTTTCCTGAGCATACTCCAGATACTGTGTGTAGAGGTATTGTTCTTTTACAATATTCCCTATGTTCCCCACTCCAAACTAGGAGTCCTGAAAAACAAAAACTTATTACATATCTGGTATTGTTTTAAAATGATAAGTAGTTAGTCTGGTACAGCTTTTTTATTGATTCTTTAGAAAAAACTAAATATCTGGATAAATGTGTTGTATCCCGTAACCTTCAGCAGGTATATGACATTTTTGTCATTTTGCCAATTCCTATGTATAAGCTATTCATCAATAATGTATGTATACTTTAATATTCTGCACTTTTAGATGCAGCCAAAGTGTCCAAGTTATTGTATACTAACAATCTGTGCTGAATCTCAGGTGTCATCTAATTTAAATAACCTGGGAACATAAAGTGAAAGCTTTCAATCTCATAACTCTCTCTCTCATAAGTCCAGAACAAGCAACAAGAGTTTTTAAACCACTGCTACACAAAGTCTCCATTCATCTGGCTCTTAACCAAGTTCTTACTCTCTCTAAATATTACATTTAAACTAAATAACAAAATTCTCCAAGGTATGCCCTGGCGGCACTGATCTTCAACTTCATTACAGAGAATCAGGTTTATTTCCACTTTTCCTAAATCAGATTATCTCCCATCCAGTAGGGCCTGGCCTTGTCTATAAAAGAACCTTCTGTTTAAATGAAAGGTAATGAAACCACTGGCACTCCTTTAGCACTATAATTACCATAGTTTAATGTGTAGTTTTAATGTTTATGGCTGAATTCTTCATAACAAGCAAAAATAGGACGCTAGTTAGCTAGCTAGCTTTCCCGTTCCACCTTAAATGGTGCAACAGACGGCAGGGGCTGCAGCATTTAAGGCGGAATGGAAAAAAGGTAATAAAATAAAAGCTAATCAAAGCTAAATTTCCTTCACAGAGAAATTAAGAAATGGAGAATAATAATTAATTTCTGCACCATCTCCCCTTTGTTGTTGGTTGTTCCAATTATTAGGGGGAGGATTTCATCCTTTCCCCTTGTAATTCTGTTCGAAGCGGAAGGGGCCTTAATATGGATGCTTACCCCTCTTGACCTCTCGAACACCTCTCCGTTGATGACCCTGAGCCGCGCCTGCTGCAGAGCGTACTCCACGTCCTTTGGCTTGCTGCTGTGGTAGATAAAAATGGCCAGCAACACCGCAGGAGCCTGAAGAAAGAAGTCCAACGAGGGACGGAAGTCAAAGAGAAAGAGTGAAAGTGCTGTGATGATCACGGTGGTGATCTGGCCCGTCAGCACATGGAACATGTTGTCGCGAAACTTAAGGATGAAGGCCACGGAGAGGCCAAAGGCTGCGGTGACGAAGACCAGCACCACAGAAAAGGTATTGTGCCCGTGCAGCAGGCCACAGTGCAGCACGAGCTCCCGAGAGTCAGGGTGCAGGAGCAGCGTGAGGCTGTTGAAGGCCAGGCCAAAGGCGTACAGCTTGCTGTTCTGGATGAAGATGCTCTCAGCCAGCTGCTCGCCATCCTTAAAGATCTTCTCGTTGTAGATGTTGGCCATTGGTGAGATGAAGCACTGGAGCAGCAGCAGCACGTACCCCAGGCCAAAGCTGTGCAGACGCTGGAGAATCTGACTGTCCCGCAGCTGTTTTGGAAGACCCTCCACCCAGCTGGAGTTGCTGAGGTTGTGCTGTTGCGTCTCCGAGCGGGTGAAGTTGAGGCAGCCGCTGGAGGGAGTGGAGAGGTGTGCCGGGTGTAGGATGTGTGAGGTGTTGGTATGTTGGTTACTGGGTGTGCTTGTGGTTAGTGCCACTATGGAGAGGAAGAGGATGATTAGGGAAGCCCACTGCACCCAGGACAATCGCCTCCTGCAGGAAGAATGAAGCAGGACATTTACATTAATATTTCCATTCTTAGCACCCCCCAAAAAACCCATTCCATAACAGTAAAGTTATTTATCTGCTATTAACATGAAGAATTGGGTAAAAGCCATTGACATGCTATTTATAAAAAAAAAAAAAAAAAACGTTGTCTAATATTCACATGATACACACACCATTCAGACAGACCATCAGAGCAATAATTATGGCTTAAAGTCTATTCATGTAATCAACTAAACTGATATGAAAAAACAGTATTCTATATTTGTAGTAATCTGAATTTTTACCCAGAAAATAGGGTGCAGAGAAAAAGAAATTGGACTTAAAAAATTAAGTAAAGCTTTGTTTTGTCATACAGGTTTTATTATTATACAAAATAAATTACTCAGATCAATCAGTGCACCAATTAAAACTCAATGATGAAATTAATTGATAATACACTGGAGAAGTTAAAAGGTTTAAACACTTGGTTATACATAAAAAAACAACTGATGATTAAGGCATTCTTAGAACGTGCAGCAATATCATTTGTTGCAGATTTTATATATTCCCTTTATATGATATTAAAACAGTATCAATTAGCTCCATACTTACTTCAGAACAATCCGAAATAGAATGGCTGTGGTAAGAATAACAACGTTGGAGAACAATACTGCCATGGCCTGTGAAATAAACAAGAAGGTAAACAGTTAGTTTGATTTAATTACTTAAGATCACTTATAAATCTCCATCTAATAAAAGGATGCATGTTACACTACTGCTGAACTGATGAATTCAAACTTACAGGCTGTAGATAGGTCAACACATAGAAAATAATGAGGTTGTCAAGGAAATACAGGAATGCAGGGACAGCCCACTTTAGACAGCTACCAACAGAGGAACCAGAGGAGCAACATAAGTCTTTATATGAGCGTCCCTCTGCAAAGCAAACACACACACAAGAGAATCAAGCTCACAAATCATTAATAAAACATTACAGGACTCATAAACAAGGGAGTAGATACAATTGATGTTTAGTGAGCGAGCTGGTAAAAACATTCAGAAAAAAACATTGTATTAATAATATAGTATGTAATTACTAGGGCAATGAATGTCATGATTACCTAATACTCACAAAATCAGCACAAAAATGAACAACAGAAAAATCACTTCACAGTCTTAATTATTACAAAGTCACACTTATTTATTTGACTTGTGTAAACAGACAGTACATTCATGCATATGCTGAACTACTGTGACATTAAACAGGTTTGTTTCTTCCAAAATGCTCACCTCGAATAATCACTCGCAGTGACATCACTAAACAGAAGGCAAGCTTGACAGCCTCTGCCATTAAATTCACAGAGGCAGGGAGAAAATCATACTTATTCTCTGGAAAAACATGAAATCATAAAAAAAGATCATTAGCAGGCCATGAAACTCAAATATAATGCCTCTAGATGAGGAAAAACAAATATTTCTAATACAAACAAACATACTAATAATCATATTTAACATCCCCTTAAGCCTAGCAAATTATCCAGACTAATTTAGTTATCTCCAGAAGAAACCAGCAGTAACTAAAACATTCATAGCTGAAATTTTAGGAATACAGGATTTTGTTTGTATGTACACTGAATTAAATAATCATTTAATCTCTTACTTCTCTCAACAAAATGCGAATAAATGTATATAATTTCTACAATGTGATTTTCTGGATTTTATTTTTGATATTCTATCTCTTACTGTTAAAATTAACCTACTATTTAAATTACAAACTGTTCGTGGCTTTGTCAGTGGGCAAACGTACTAAAACAGCTAGGGATCAAATAATTCCTTTGCTGTAACAGAGTACTGTATTCGCTAATTAGAACTAAATGAGATCAACAGTAAAATGACAATTATACATCACGCTTACCTTCATTTTCAGAGAGTTTGAGCAGGATGATTCGACTGGTCCCCAGTGTAATAAAGCCCAAGCCCAGAGCCAAGGTGTAGGCCGAGGAACGCGAGCACAGCCAGGAGCGTGGACAGCAGCAACAGCAGCGTGAGGAAGAGGAGGAGGAGGATGGAGGAGCCATTCTGAAGAGGTGTTTCTGTAGCTGAAACCAGCAAGGAATAAAAAAACACACACTTACTACAGTTACTACTACAGTGGTGAAAAAGCAATACAACATACATTTTTTTTTTAGAAAGGTAAACGATAAGGAACTGGAAGTGAGATATGAGATTTGAATAATAAGCAGAACCTTAATATATCCCTGTTATCATTTTGATTCAGTTGATCTGTCAACTAAGATGTTTGTGTATGACATTTGGCTTTGGCAAATGTCTAGCACCAAAAAAGAATAACCATGAACTGAATGACCCTTAACCCTGTAACAAAATGATATATACGATGCAAAAATGTAGAAAGTGGCATATATTACACAAAAGAAACTGCACTGCACACTGTTTCTATATTACTAATCTGTGTAGGGTTACTAAAGGGTAAAAATTGTACACTATACATTCAGTGTAATTAGCTGCTGTCCAATCAAAAACATATATTTAATTTTGTCTGTTTTAAATGTTCTACATTCTTTGAACCTGGTACTCTGTCTAATAATTCTGGGCGAATAGACCAATAGAAATGTTCCAATTAAACAGAATAAACTCTTATTTTACCCAAACATCCATTCAAAATTAAGAACATTTTGCAAACGTGCAACAAACTGTGCAACATAGAGCTAGAACACTATAATAAATACTATAATTTCAGCAGACATGAGACAGTTTAACAGACAGGACACACTCTAAAAGTGTGTGGTGAGGATAAGGTGCTGAGATATGTAACTATCATACTGTAACATATAAATATAACGTACTGTAACATACAGTAACATCTAGATATATGTTGAACAATGTGTTGCACCTTTATTTTGTCTATACTGTACTGTATCTTCCATGTTGCACTGTGTGGTTCTGGAGGAACGTGGCTAATTTCATTGCACTGTGTACTTGTACTTATTTGGAATGACAGTAAAAGCCTCTTGCCTTGAACATAGAAAAGTGAATTTAGCTAAATGACGTATGTATATATGTATATATTTCTGATTTCTATTTTTTAACCAGATAACACGATAAGTATAGATACTGCAGTAATGTTAATATAAACAGCTGCTAGTCTGTGTGTGTGTGTGTGTGTGTTAGTATTGATTAGGCTGGACACGCAGACTGCAGAGGAGCCCAGCACACACCCTCACTAACACTAACACTGACACTGAGTACAAATAAAACAAAACACAGATAAATCCTTCAGTAAATTAGCTAAATAACAGTGTTTATGGTTTTGTTTCTACCTTTACCTGTCAATCAGCTGCTCTCCACTCTTCCCAATTTCACGCCGACGCTACTGCGCACGCGCACGGTGAATCCGGCGTCATCGCCCCGCACTTTCACAAGTAAAGTCCCCCTTCAGATCAGCTGTAAATAAAATACAGATATTTTTGTTTCGTATACATTTTTTAAATGTTTATATTTATTAAAAAATCATACAAATAATCTAAATACTACTCTAAGTTATATCTTACTAATTCCTATAAGTTACGTGAAAAATATTCACGTAAAAATAAAAAATATTATTTATTTAATTTTAGATTTTTTTTTTATTTCTTGACATATAAGTGACCGTGGTAAATATTATTTGTATATTTATATAAGTTTGTGTTGTAAAAAATAATGTTTATATTTTTAAAATAAATCATAAAACTTATCTAAAAACTACTGCAGAATATACTTTACTAATGCCTTTATTTTATATTGATAAAAATATTATTTATTTAATTTATTTCCCCACATATAAGTAAATGTGGAAAATTTATATATTGGGGTATTTATATATTTATATACGTTTGTGTTGTATAAATAATGTTTATATATTAAAAATAAATCATACAAATAATCTCAATACTTTTACAGGATATATTCTATTAATTCCTATATTTTATGTAGATAAAAAAATATATATATTATTTTATATAACTTATTTCTCCACATATAAGTGACTGTGGGAAATTATATAGGGAAAATATACTGTAATTTAAAATAAAAATAAAAACTGTATTTTAAGATATATTATAATATTACATTTTATTTGAAAATACAAAACATGCAGTCAACAAATCACAAAATAAATCAATGAAATAAATAAGTTAGAAGCATTTTTAGCTTCAGTTGAGTTACACTATATTGCCAAAAGTATTCGCTCACCCTTCCAAACCAATTAATTCAGGTTTCAATCACATCCAATAATACTAACAATATTTAGCCTAAACAGTAATAAGAGCACAGTAATGAAAAAGTGGAGATACTTTAGTGACGGTGCTGAATTAGTAGTTCTAAATCATTGGTAGAGAGAAGACAGTAAAGGACGCTAGAGAAGACAGTGAAGCATAAACCACAAGGGTTAAGATTCTCATTAGTTTTATCAGAAAATATAGCTGAATAGCTGTGAATGTTAGTCTGCTTGTCTCTGAGTCTGTTTCCTGAACACAAATTATAGTCTAGACAAAGCTGAAAGGATTTCCGCTGGGGAATCTTCACTGACAGTGTTTAGTCTTAAAAACTAAACCCTGTTTATAATTTCTTTTTGGAGTCTACATGTTTAATATCCTTGTTATTCATATTCTAAGTCTATGTAAGAGTTGCTGTTATTTATAGCAGCACCAGCAGGGGATACAATAGAGCTTTTCCTGTAAGGCTGTAGAAGCCTTAACAGACTGTTGCACCTATTCCATCCATTTATTTGACCCTTCCAGTGGTAAACTGTTAAGCAATGTTGGGTGATATGACATAAATGTGACATAATTATATTTTAATAATACATATTATTTTTATATATTAATTATACATAATTATACTAGAGATATTCAAGATATGGATAAAAGTACAAGTGCTACTCTTTATTCTTGACATCCATAATGTGTTCAGAAAAGCATATCATAATGTCATTATGTCTAATTATAGCTATAAACAGTGTCAGATCATTTGGCTCAGCTCTATATTTGTCTAAAATAAGTTTACTACTGTATAAATTAACTGAAATAATGTGAATACTGCTAAAAATGCATTTGTTTTGAGTTATAGTTGCTTATGCTTAAATTTCAGGTTTTCCTTTGTTTATGTGACTTTATTGCGGAAGCATTTTATTACCAGAGCTCCACCACTTTCTCCACCACTTCTGGGCATGTCAGTGACCTTCCACTTCTAAATCCTAACAGATGTGCAAAGTACCTTAGGGGAATTTTCCATCAGACAATGACGAAATTCCAACTAATTAAATTTTTCTGTCATGCAAGGTTTGTGATGCATATCGCTGTAACCATGCCAGTAAAAACATCACTGATCAGAAATGTGTTCCTGCTGACGGTAAGACAGTATGAGGTTCTTCTTGGAATTTTTTGACAGTTAACAGATTTTGCAAGATATTTTATACGAGTAAGACAGTCAGAGCCTCTGACAGCAGTGTTTTAGTTACTAAGTTACAAAGTGTCTTCATCCTTTTATAATCACTCACCCACACTTTATTTAGACAGTGTTGTCTCATCTCACTGCCAGCATTTCTTTATTATTTATTATTATTTATTATTTAACAATAAAAATTATTATTATTTATTGTATTTATTTTGCAGTCCCTGGTTGGTCACAGCATTTTAGTGTCATACCCGTGTGGAGCTACTACATCTGTATAATGTCCAATTTGATATGTCACTTATTTCTAAGTTACATTGATGACAGTCCAGTAACTTTACCCATGTTTTGGTCAGTGTTTATTGACTTTAACTTAAAAAAGAAAAAATCATTTGTCAGTTAATGTAATGCATCATGTCATGAACATCATAATACTACACTACATATGTTAAATAATATAATACAATATACAGTAATATTGTATTATATAAGTACATATTTTAATGCCACAGTCATCAGCTTGTTTTACAGATTTGAAAAAGTATCCAAACATGTAACAAGAAAAAATACAAGAATAGACAATTTGCTATTATTTCTGTTAGTAACAAAAACTAGATTTGAGGAAATTCCTAGTTTTACATTTTAGGGCAAATTCTATAGAAACAAAGGGATACATTAATTGAGCAATGTGAAATTATCAGAAAATAATATCACTATAAATTCTTAGATATAGTCTAAGTAAAGATTTCTTTGGCTCATAATGATACGATATAAAACCATTTTCTAAATGATTTATATGGGACCATCTACAAAAATTCTACTAATATTAAGAAAGGAAAACAAGCATTAAACATCAACATGGTCCTTCTGAGGTGATAACATGACAGATCTGTCCTATCTGCTTTAACCACAAATACAGTTTCTTTTCTTTTTTTGTGTGAACATGATGTACAATCTTTCTGTCCTATTTGTTCAGCTGCGTTTACAAATTGTCAGCACAAGTGGGCGTGTTTTTTTTTTTTTTACATATTAACCACCGGCTCTCACTACAAAATGAAAGTGAAAAAAAACAATTGTAGATATCCTCTGGTGATATCTAATGGAGAATTTATTGCTGTTACCTCCAATTATTATCACATGCTAAAAATGTCTAAACAGTAAACAGGAGATACATTAACATTTAGAACATGCTACTCTTTAATCTTTTAGTCCTCCATCTCTGAAAAAGTGAATGACGTCATTCTTCCAGGCAGTGAGCACAAATACTGCTGGTACCTGACTACTGACACGTCCCCAAAAGCTACAGTGTCACCTTAACAAATTACTCCTGAGCTGCATTCAGAAGGGTTCACTCATTGACTTCTTCATTATTCACTGTGGCATAACGTTATCCAAAAGCAGCGTGTAAGACTGATGAAGGAAAACATGCCAAGATGCATGAAAACTGTGATTAAAAACCAGGGTTATTCCACCAAATAATGCTTTCTGAACTCTTTAGCTCTTCTTAAAACTCTATAAATATGAACTTGTTTCTTTGCATTATTTGAGGTCTGAAAGCTCTGCATTTTTTTTTTTTTGTTGTTTTTTCAGCTATTTCTTATTTTCTCTGCTAAACGCTCTAAATGTTGTAAATGACCATATTTTTATTTGGAATTTGGGAGAAATGTTGTCCGTAGTTTATAGATGAAAACAACAATGTTCATTTTACTCAAACATATATCTTTAAATAGCAAAATCAGAGAAACTGATTTAGAAACTGAACTGGTCTCTTATTTTTTTCCATAGCTGTATATCGCTAACTAGCGGCTAATAAAGTTAGCTTAGCTAACATAGGTAGTTAGCTAACCTAGCTAGGTGGTGTTAGCTGGGTTAGCTAACTAGCCAAATACCTATGTTAGCTAAGCTAACTTCATTTAGCCATGTTAATCATCTGTTTTACTCTATACAGCTTATAAAATGCTATCTGCATGCTAAAATGTTTAAGGTACATAACCTATATGTACTTAATAAACATTTTAAAAAGAATACCGTACGTTTACACAAATGTACTTGTCTTTGTGTCTTTTTACAATATAATTATTTTACCATTTGTAATTTTACAATCTTTAATTGAATGCAGTAATGCCTTTTAAATTAGTCTAATATTAGCTGTGATCAAAATAAAGCAGGTTTATTAGGTACTGTGATTAAATGTAAAGTGTAAACTGTTATAGAGCAACTTACTAGCTAGCTACTGTACTGTACATTTCATAGTGTTCTTTTTACAATAGTATTTTTTTATAAGCTGCTACTGATGACTAAAAATAAACATGTGGTTTTTGATTGGTGATGAAAGAGCAGAGTAGAGAGTTCGTTGCCCGGGACAAAATGTTGAAACTCTGTGTGTCTGTGTGTGTCTGTGTGTAGGTGGGTGTGTGTGTCTGGCTGTGGAAGATGAGACAGGAAAGACAAAAAAGAGGGAGGGAGAGATAAAGCTATCTGCAGTCTTTACTGAGGGATCAGAAGCTTCTGCTCTTTAGAACAGACTGGTCTTACCTGGGGCTTCCATGCTGAGACATGAGGCTCTACTCCAGGCCAGAGGCTCCCTGTGCTTTGGCCCTTCTGGCGTTTCTGACCGGCTGTGTTTCAGCAGTGGAGAGGAAATACTATATTGCTGCTGTGAATATTGACTGGGATTACAATGCTAATGGAAATCAGAGGTATGGATTTATCTGCATTTTTTTTTAATAATATCACAAATTGATTTAGTTTAATTGTGCTTTTTCTCCTGTTATTTAATTTTGTGTTTCATGTTAAATAATGATGATGAATTAAAATTTTAATATTTTAGCTGTTTTTGTTGAGTTGTATTTGTATAAAAGCTGTCAAATCGGAATTCTCTTTATTCAGCAAATACTGATTTATTTAAAAAAAAGTAATTTATTCAATTTAGAGTCAGTTTATGGATTTTTAAACATGTCATCTGTAGAATGGATTGTAGAGTAGTGTTTCTTTTGTGCTTTTGTGTTTTTAAAAATATATACTATAATAAGTATAGTGCTGTTTAAACATCTTAGGAACTAATCTCAGCAGTGTTTTTTTCTTTCAATATCGTCATATAATTTAAGATTATTTCAAGGCTTTGGCTCCTAAATGCATTAATAAATGGCATTTTGATTGGACAAGAGTTGTTTTGCAGTTGAATAAGTTGTTTGCAGTGAGATTTATAGACAGAAGACATTTTCATACTATATAATGATTCATTCATTAACTATCCAATATTGTTAGAGGTAAATTCATACTTAAAATCTATACTTTATTTTTAAAATGACACAATTTAAATACAAATGAACAACATAAACACAGCAGTCAGAATGTATGTCCAGTAAATGTATGTCTACTGATATGTTAAAAAACACAGTTGACAGCTTCTTTAAACTTTAGACACTGTGTAGAATTGTCAGTTTCACCAGAAGCTCGCCTGATTTGCCCTTTAATACATTTCCATTATACACAATTGCACTACATTGTTTATTATTGTATTATGTTATTATTATCATTATTTTTTTTTATTCTAATGTCATTCATTTTGAACAAGTGATCATGTACTGCACACATAAATAACTTTATATTTTTTAAGTGATTTTATATGTGTATAAAGACTTTTAAAGCATTTCCTTCTGTTCCCTGTAAATCGTTGTGGTTATTTTCATGGCTTTACAGGGGTGGTCCCATATATAGAAAGACAGTGTACAGGGAGTACGATCAACATTTCAAACAGGCCAAGACTCATCCTTCGTGGTCAGGTATTTAAGACACTGATTCAAGTCTGACTGATTCTCTTTTTAACATGACATCACTGTGTCTTCCTAACACTTACAAAAAAATACACTCACGTCAATGTCAAAGTGAATGTCAACATTACTTTAGGTCCAATACATTCACAGACTTACTGACTTATGGATAATGAATAATTATGTATATCTTAAGGGCTGCTGGGACCCACGCTGAGGGGTGAAGAAGATGACGTCATCACTGTCACTTTCAGAAACATGGCCGATCATCCATGTAGCATCCATCCGCATGGCATTGCTTATGGAAAACAGTCAGAGGGTCAGTAAACTGATGTTATAATAACTTACTATGCTGTGTTTTACAAACATTATAATATATAAACATAATCCTATGTTTCTAGCTGGTTAAGCATTGACCTTCACTGTAAAATTGTGAGTTTACCTACCAGTAATTCAATAGCCATCACAATTTGCTTCTCTTTCTCTGGGTGCATAGGATGGCACCACCTCTCTCTCTCTCACTATTACTTAACACTTAATAGTGCTATCCAATTCAGACATTGACTGACTGTCATTTAGTGATCTCCTCCAAGCGTGTAGATCTTTTGAATAATGGACAGCATTAAAAGCAATTCAAAAATATGTGATGGCAAAATCACAGGAAGCAGATGATATTTTTCAGCCGCAAAGTGTTGGTGAAATTGTGTAACAGGATAGTAAAGGAGTAGGAACAGCCTAAAACTTATTTTATACACTATTTATTTGCATAAAATTTGCATTTATTTATTTTGTCCTTATTATACACTCATTAAGGCTTTAACCAGCCAGTAATTATTAACAAGTCATTAACAGGCTACATGTTACTACTGTATATTATTAAGCAATATCTAGACCAGGGGTCACCAACATGGTGCCCGCGGGCACCAGGTAGCCCGCAAGGACCTTATGAGTAGCCCGCAGGCCTGGTCTAAAAATAGCATTTTTGTTGCTATTCTTTTTTTTTTTAAATCACAGTTGCATTGATGTAATTTTAGATTATATTACATTAATATTAGCTTAGAGATAGCCTATAGTTTATATATTATTATACAATATAATGTAATATAATATGTAATATTATATTAAAATATAATATAAAATGTAAACACTTGCAGAGATTTATAATAATAGTGTTGCCTATTGATATCTGTGTCTTCACATAGATGAATGTCATTAATTATTAATAATAACATATAATTAAAGGTAAATTGAGAAAATTTGTAATTTCACGAGTGTGTATCAAACTGGTAGCCCTTCGCATTAATTGGTACCCAAGAAGTAGCTCTCAGGTTCAAAAAGGTTGGTGACCCCTGATCTAGACTGATCTAATACGACTTAATAAGAGCATTTCAAGTGCTTACTTTAGCCTAGTTACTAAAGACTGTACTTATAACCAGTTAAATACCTAGGACTACAGAATTTATAAGACCATTAAAATTTTAAGAACATTAAATGTTTGTTACATTGTTACTCGTTATTTTAAGAATATTTTTTCAGCAACAAGTTGAATAACTACTGTGATTTACTGAACATCCAGCACAAACAGGTCTTTATTTACCTTTTTCATACATATTAACCACAGGTTGTACCCAAGTCCAAATCGACAGCAAAAAAAAAAAGAACATTCGTTTACTCAACACATATCTGCTTCTATTTCCCGTTATATGATATAACTCTCTTCCTCTCTCCTCAGATGAATAATACTAAACATTTCGCAAAACATTCATATTTCTCAATTTAAATCCTCAATCTTTTAGGCTCTTTATACTTTGACAACACCTCCGACTTTGAAAAAGAGGACGATGTCATCAGTCCTGGCAATGAGCACACGTACTCCTGGGAGGTGAGTCCTGATGTGGTCCCGAAAGCTACAGACCCTCCCTGTCTCACCTACATGTACATCTCCCACCAAGACATTGTCAGAGACTACAACACAGGCCTGATTGGGATGATGCTGGTCTGTAAGAAAGGTAAGTCACTTAAAGGTTTATTTTTTAAGCGTCCGTGATCCTCATTATTGGGTATTACTTTCAATGTGTGTGCATTGCATCATCGGCCCTGTGCTCTGTTACTCTTTCGGAGATCAGAGGACCTGGTATCAGAGATAAGACTGTTTATGCTGAAGGTCAGCGTGGTATGTGTTTTTTTGCTCTGCAGGCAGCCTCAGTGACTCTGGAGATCAGGTCCATTTTCAACAGGAACTGGTGCTGCTCTTTGGGGTGTTCGACGAGAACAAAAGCTGGTACAGCAAAGGAGGCCCTCCAACTAAAGAGCATGTGAAATACACCATCAATGGCTTCACAAATGGCTCTGTTCCAGGTAAGTTAACCACTGAAGACTAAAATAATATATTAAGAGAGAGTTTTATTCACCAACTTAGTTTACTTTAACTTTATTTTCGGTTACCATAGCCTGTTTGGCTATTCTAGTCTATTTAAATGTTCCCAAGAAAGCTAAAAACAATATACAGTAAATGTATTATTAAAGGTACAACATACAAAAGGGAAAATAATACAAATTTAAGACACATCATCTTTAATTGTCTTTCTGGGAGATTACTTCAACAATCAACAGCAAATCAGTATATGTTTAAATAACCTAACTGTTTATCTGCTGCATTTTTAATTGTACAAATTTCCAGTAGCAATAATTGTGGGTGTGTCCTCACTAAAAAATTTACAATTTAAATAAATTTTTAAAATCGTTTTTCAGATTTTTTTGTTTATTTGAGTCACCTCTATCTCTCAGTGTTGGTCAAATGGAGAAGAAATGTCTCAATGTTCAAATTATAGTTTTTTTTTATTATTAAGGCCCTCATTATTTCCCACTATTGTTTTCATAATGTGACTTTTCAAACTAGAAAAAAACAACACGAGGCAATACAATTAAATCAACTAAAATGAGTATGCAAATGAGAATTCTACCACCCAAGTGATAATGAGATAACAAAATGAGATACTATAAGTGTAAGAAAAGCAGTCTGGATCCACCAACAGGCTTGTACATGTTGAACTGAAACAGATTTATCAAATATAAGATTTTGTGACTTGAATACCACACTATAAAACTTTGAACTAATGATAAATATTTGGTTTGGTTCACATTGTTTAATTCTGATGCATTTTTATAGGTTGAATTGGTTCTCTGTTCTCTGTTCATTTCCAGATCTAAGTATCTGTGCCCATTCCAAAGTTAGCTGGCACCTCCTGGGTATGAGCTCAGAGCAGGAGCTTTTCTCTGTGCACTTTAATGGGCACGTTCTTCAGCAAGGTGGGCACAAGGTGTCTTCAGTTGGCCTCATCAGTGGCACTGCCACCAGTGCACAGATGATAGCAGTCCACGATGGACAATGGCTCTTGTCTTCGCACATCAGCAAACACTTGGAAGGTAAGATCTGTTTGCTGATATAGAAAACATGTAGGCATACCAGTAGATCTTATAGATAGAAGGAACCTACTCTTTTAAATGAAGGGTTTTTAACCCTCAGTATTTAACCCTCTTCCTAACTGTAGTCATTAATGCATGTTTGCCGCTCTAGTTGGTGTAATGTAACTATGAGGGTAAAGAAATGGGAGCTTATGAAATTTACTAAGCATTGTGTAAACCTGTGTAAAAGTGTCTAACTCATCACACACATGCGTCAAACTGCACTGAGTTGTTAAGTAATCAGAAAAAGACTTCCCTTTGGGGTTCCTGTTGTTGTATGACATGCTGTTTTCTTTAAAAGTAGGTAAAAATTTCAGTAGGAAATGATTAAACTCAATTAAATGTTTACCTTCAGACAGCCTGTACCTGTTTTACGTAATCTTATTTATTATTAACTTTTATGTCTAATTTTAGTTCTTCTCTTAGTTCTTTATTTCTTTAATTATATTATTTATTATATTTTATATAGTTTTGTATTATTGCTTTTTAACTTTTTTAATTAGTTATTTGTATTGTTATTATTTTTATTCTAATTATTATGTTTTAATGTATTTTTATTGCACTTGTAAAAGATAGTTTTAGCTTAATTTTAACTGTTGTTTGTTGTATTAATCTTATTCTTATTCTACTCTTTTAATTTCTTATCAATTAAAACAGGTTTTCTTAATTTTTTTATTGTTATTTTAAAATGAATAAAGTTATTATTTTTCAGTCCCTGTTTCTCGGCTACATAAAAAAAATGAAGTTCAATGTACTTCTGAGTCAAAACAAAGGTTGATTGATTGATTAATTGATTGATTGATTGATTAATTGATTGATGGATTGATCTAGTGAAAATGAATGTAACAAAGGTTTTCATGCTCCTTCAGCTGGAATGCACGGCTTCTTTACCGTTAACACATGTGAGAGGTTTCCTGCACCTAAACGTCAGCTCACTATTCAGCAATCACGAGAGAGCCAGGAGTGGACTTACTATATAGCAGCTGAGGAGATGATCTGGGATTACGCTCCAAACATGCCTGAAAATGTGGACGGGTAAACACACCAAGCACGATTAAACTATTTATTTACAGAAACTCTTTTGTGTTAGCTGCATTAACTAGAATGTTACTCTTATTCCTCTCTAACACAGGGATTTCCGGTCTACATACCTAAAACAGAGCTCAGAACGAATAGGTAAGAAATATAAGAAGGCAGTGTTCACCCAGTATCAGGATGAGACATTTAAAGAAAGAGCAGAGAACATGCAGAGGAAGAAGGAGGTGGGAATTCTCGGCCCTGTGATCAGAGCTCAGATCCGAGACATCATAACGGTAAATAAACTGCAGCAATACGCCTAGCCTGATAATGGCGTGAGTCAGGAATGACAATCATTTAATCTGTTTTTCTGTGCTCACAGATTGTGTTTAAAAACAAAGCGTCGCATCCGTACAGCATCTATCCTCACGGACTGACTATTGATAAAGCAACAGAGGGAGCCAACTATCCTGATGGAGGTCAGGAGAATAAACTTTTTTTTTTTTACATCACTGTAAAATAGTAATTACTAATTTTAGTGTCTGATGTGAAGATACTTTTCTATACTGTACCATTATTACTGTTACGCAATAAGAAGAAATAAGTCAAACTATGTCAAATGTGAAAAATGTAAAGGTTTTTACATGACAGTGTTTAAATATACATATATATAATCACATAATTTAATTTTATTGAGCTGAATTTAAATGAATTAAGATAATTTCTCTGCTCTGCATTTATTATTTTATTTACAAGAATTTAGTTTAAAAAAGAAGAGGACTACTATACTATCTAAAATTCCTGTGCATATTTTTTCCCTCATCTTATTTCATATAATCTGTTAGGGAACCAGAGCCATGCTGTGCAGCCAGGGGAGACCTACACATATGTGTGGCGAGTTATTGAGGACGATGAGCCTTTAAAGAACGACTCGAGGTGTGTAACCAGGATGTACCATAGCGCAGTCAACACTCCGAGAGACATCGCCTCTGGCCTCATTGGGCCACTCCTCATCTGCAAGAGTCAGTCTCTCAACACCAGGAATGTCCAGGTAACTTGTGTGGTTTGGTCCCGTTCTAATTTATTATCTGATGCTATGATCACCCTTGATCTAAATCTCAGAGGGATATGACCAGGTGGTTTTCTCCAAGTCATTCTTTAAGCACATAAATTAAAAATCTAGGCGCTGCCACTGTGATCGAGAGATTGCTTGTTCAAATCCTGTTCTTGCAGTTTGCTATCAGCTGCCAGAGCCCTGAGAGAGCACAATTGAGAGAGCATTGCTCTCTCTGGGTGGGTACAGTAGATGGTGCTCTCTCCCCACATTACTCCAAAGGGTGATGTCGATCAGCACAAGGTGTCTGTGAGCTGATGTATCGGAACTGAGTCGCTGCGCTTTCCTCTGAGTGCGCTGTGATGCTGCTTGGCTATGTAGTTGGAAAAATAGGCGGTGGCTGACTTCACATGTATCGGAGGAGGCATGTGATAGTCTTCACCCTCCTGGTGTTGGGGCATCACTAGTGACAGGGGGAGTCCTAATGAGTGAGTTGGGTTGGAGTAGGTTGGTTTTGTAAATGAAGGTGAAAATGGGATAAAAATCAGAAATAAATTCTCAATAAGTCTCAATAAGTAAACCATTCATCTTAAATGAATCAGTAATATTCAGACCAAGATTCAAGACGAAGACCAGCTCAAGGTCTGGTTCAATAATAATTTAATCCTGTGATAGATTGTGTAAAGTAAAAAGCAAAATGTGGCCTATAATCTGACACTCCTGTCCCACATTAACTTGGAGTATTGCTTTCTTTTTTCAGCTTAGGTCAGACAAGGAGCAGCATGCTATGTTTGCAGTTTTTGACGAGAACAAGAGCTGGTACCTGGATGAAAACATCAACACCTACTGTGATCCAAAAAAAATCAAAAAGGATGACCCAGAGTTCTATAAATCAAATGTCATGCACAGTAAGTAGTCTAATTTTTAAGTAGTCCAGACATTGTTGTGTATCACCTGCAAGAATTGTACATTAATCTCACTTATTCCCACAGCAATCAATGGTTATGTGTATGAAAGTGGCCAAGTTCTGGGGTTCTGCAATGGTGAGATTGTGACCTGGCATGTTTCGAGTGTCGGAGAACAAGATGGCATCCAGACAGCCACCTTTTATGGCCACACATTTGAGCTGAACAACAGAGAAGAAGATATCCTCAGTCTGTTTCCCATGACAGGTGAAACCATCTCCATGAACATGGCTAATGATGGTGAGTATGTCTTCATTTGTCATGATTTTAACAAAAAAATGACACCTTAAATGAAGTGATATTTGAATGCAATTCATTCCTCACAGCCATGCTTCAAAATGGATTCTCTGGACAAACATAAACATACTTTTGACATAGTGTCAATAATGTCAGGTGTTTATATCCATATTTTGATATAAAGTCCTCTACCACTGAGCTGTGTTCTCTGGAATGATGGTGCTCCATCTAACACTAGCACTTTGGTCGCTGAATGCAATCAAATTCTCACAGCAATGCTGTGTTCTTCCAACAATAGCAGAAAATACTATTTGTGATACCATTTATTTTGGAAGTGAGCAGGTGCCTCAATAAGTTAAGCCTTATTTAATATAAAATATTTTGTGAGAAAAAAGAACAGCTCTCTTTCGGGCAGACAAAAGTGAACATACTGGAACAATACTAATGCCAGGCTTAAGTATATCATCTCCATATTAAGCTGTGGAGAAGTGGAAATGTGTTCCCTGGTATGATTGTGCTCAACTCTTGCCACTCAATGCAATCAAATTCTCATAATTCTCATCACAAAACATAAGAATTGAATGTTTCTGAAGTTGATCTACGTTTATCACATTGCCTTATTGTCTTATTACAGGAATTTGGCTCCTGGCATCACTGAACACACATGAGACCACCAAAGGAGTAAGACTAAAGTTCAGGGATGTTGAATGCTTTAGAGATTATTATACAGATAATGACAGTGCTGAGGAAGATATAGCTAATACAGAATCTAGCTTTTCTGTGTGGAAACCTAAAAGCGAGGCAGAAGTGATGAAAGAAAAAATGAAACCAACAGTCATTAAAGAGGTGGCTGTTGATGAAGAAACGGATGCTTATGCGGATTATCTTGGTCTGAGAACATTTAGTAACACTGGAAAGGGAACAAATGATATGGAAAAGGTGGATCTCTCTTTCTTGGATCATGACGAGGGAGTACAGCTTGAAGACAATAGTACCTTTATTTACAGTGTACCTGCTCTTGAGTCACCTGTGAACGTCACAGAGATCCAGGAGGTGGAAGAATTTGTGCTGTTGGATGAAGGAAACCAAGGGGAAATTAAAAGTGAAGAGCATCCAGTTGAGTACAGCATCTCAGCTACAGTTCTTCCTAGCAACATCACTCTGGAACTGCTGGAGAACAGCACTGAGAACGTAACGGACGAGGAGGACCAAATGTTAAATAACACTAGAGTCAGCTTCCGATTGACAAATGAGACAGTTCAAGACTCAAATACCACCCAGTTAGAGACAGAATTCACAAATGAGGATACTCAAGATTATAATAGCACTCAAGAGGACTTAAGTGTTCCAATGGATGTGTCTCAAAAATTGAATACCACCCAGTTAGAGACAGAACACACAAACAAGGATGCTCAAGATTATAATAGCACTCAGGAGGATGCAGAATTTAACCAGGATATATTTCAAGAACTAAATACCACCCAATTAGAGATGGATTTCACAATTGAGGATGCTCAAGAAAATAACAGCACTCAAAATGACTCAAATATTCAACTGGATACGTTTCAAGAATTGAATATCACCCAGATAGATTCAGAATTTTCAAACAAGGACCCTCAAGGATACAACAGCACTCAAGAGGTCTCTAAATTTCCAATAGATATGTCTCAAGAATTGAATGCCACCCAGTTAGAGTCAGAATTCACTACTGAGGGTGCTCCAGGGCACAATAGCACTCAAGAGGACTCCGAATTTCAACTGGAAATGTTTCAAGAATTGAATACCACCCAGGAAGAGTCAGAGTTTGCAAATGAGGTACCTCAAGGATACAACAGCACTCAAGAGGACTTTCAGGAATTGAATACAACCCAGCTGGAATCAAAATTGAAAAATGATGATGCTCTAGATATCAACAGCACCCTTGAATACTCAAAAGACTCAGAACTAAGTGAGGATATGAAAAGTACAAACACATCTCAGAACATGACATCATCTGACTTCGAGTCCCTCCCTGAACATAACAAGACAACACTTCAAGTCAGGAAGCTCTGGAACTCATTAGAAAAATCCAGCTCACAAAGTCAGGAAATTACTTCCCTTTCTAATGACACTTCCACTGTTTCATCTTCAGAAAGCTTTGAGAGCTTTTCAAATGGCACGTGGGTCAATGGTTCAAATGGCACGTGGGTCAATGGCTCAAATGCTACAGGTACAGAAGTCAACGTTTTGCCCACTGAAGTTTTAGTGCCAAACAGCAGTTCAGAAGAGGACATTTCAGATATTCAAGAGGACCAAGACGAAGTGGTCATCTATCTGAAGAACGGCAACAACACCGAGGCTATCCTCACCAACCCTCTGGATCTACAAGGAGAAAACTGGAGCTATGAGGGCAAACATAAGCTGGTGCCAATGGAGATATCAAACGACATCATAAAATACATCACAGACGAACCAGCAGGCTCTAAAACAACAAGTGACGCAAAGGAAGAGAAGAAGATAGTTCTTAAAAGGGTGACACCACTGAAAGGGTTTGGCATGAAGACCAAAAAGAGGGTAGATTATAAACCGCAGCCTCGCAGTGCCATGTCTCCACGAGGCTTCTCTCCACGGGGATTTGCTCCAGGAGAGTTAACGCCAAGAGGAACCAGACCTGTGTCTAGTGAGGAGAATCTGCTCGGGAAGTCCATAATCATAGGCGTGCCCAGGACAGACTTCAATGATTATGAAATATATGTTCCAAAACAAGGACAGGAATATGATTTTGACAACATCCCAGACCATACAGAGGAGTATGAATATGTTGAGTACAAAGACCCATATAAAAAACAAAGGGAGGTACAGAATTTTGCGCTGGATAGCATTTCTAAATACACTTTGCAAATGGATGGCAAGGGCAAGACCAGGACCTATTTCATCACTGCTGAAGAAGTGGAGTGGGACTATGCTGGCTATGGGCAAAGGTAATGTATTATTGAAGTTAATTTTTTAATTTACATAGTTTTACTTGCATACTTTTGTTTGTTTGATGGAATTCATAAACTTATTGTCAAGCAAATACAGTAGTTGCAGCCAGAGAAAGTGGGCTACCAACAGGAAAGAAAGTGAGTGGGTAGTGTCAGACTCTCATGGAGTAACTCTTTTCTTCTTTAAAGGAGAGAAGATAAATCCGCACAAAATGGAAGACCCACACAATTCAAGAAAGTGGTGTTCAGGGAGTATTTGGACAGCTCTTTTACCACCCCGTACATTCGAGGAGAAGTTGATGAACATCTGGGCATCTTGGGTCCAGTCATCAAGGCAGAAGTTGATGAAACCATCATTGTAAATACACTTAATCTTAGTACTACCCATCATTGACTTTCATTTACAAGCAGAAAATTACAGTACTATGAACAAATTCTCAATAACAATCTGTCCTCCTACTCTCTAGATAGTGTTCAAGAATCTTGCCAGCAATCCACACTCCCTGCATGCTAATGGAGTGTCATATGGAAAAAATATGGAGGGACTGAAATATGAAGATAATTCCCCCTACTGGTACCGGCAGGATGATGCAGTACAGCCCAATGAAACCTTTCCCTACATCTGGACGGTAAACGCCAAAGTCGGACCACTACAGAGTGAATCCGACTGTCGTATATGGGCCTACTACTCTGGAGTGAACCCTGTAAGTACAAATATGGCCTCCTCTGCCTTGGTGCATTAATTCCAGCGTTCATTTCGGGTTTAAAATAATTGGTTTCTTCTTCATACAGGAGCGAGATATACACTCTGGCCTGATTGGACCTCTTATGGTCTGTAGGAAGGGGACACTGAATGAAAATTCCATGGATACAAGAGACTTCATGTTACTCTTCATGACATTTGATGAAAGCAAAAGCTGGTACTACGAGGACAACCTGAAAAACCTTCAGAAGACAGAGAAGAAAGCTGCCAGAGATTCAGAAATTAGCAATAATCTCAAATTTCCTGGTATGAATCCAAGTTTTTATGTGTTTGCTTTACTGGGTTAATTCTCAATACTTTAGAATATAACATTTTAGTATTGAAAGTGGTTCTATTTAACTATACTTGATTAAAATACCTGCAAACAACTGGTTAGATGTTATATTTTATCGTTGTTACAATCCGTGCAACTCTTGAAGCAAAAGTTTACTGTTCAATAATGGCAAAGCTGTTCTGCACTGATACAATATTTCATGAGGAATGATTAAAGGAAAATCTTGGTATATTATTATAAACGTTTAATATGTGATAAAAATAATGTTAGGTTTGTGAAGTGGGAACCATAACTCTAATGATGCGCAGTACCAGAAGTTCTTAATCCAGCCCACATCATTTTAAATTTAGTTGGTCAGTCCTTTATTGATAATATTCTGAACATTTTAGACTAAAACATATGGCCCAATCTTACTTGTGTTAACGTATCTAGTATTAATATTTTTAATAGGTGTTATTTCTCCTGTAGCAGGATTGATTTGGAGATTTACGTGATTTTGTTTGTACAACCATAATACTGTATATCTGCGTAATATTATTACTCTACCCAGTTAGTAATTTCCATGACTGCTTTAAGTATTGTGTAATTTACCACAACACGGAGACTCCTCAAAAACAGTGACCGTCAGCTGGGCAAGCTTACACACGCAATAGTTGAATGCACACACCCATAGACTACATCTCGACTAATGACTTAATCATTGTTTTCTTATTTTTTCTCTCTCTCTCTGTTTTCAGCTATTAATGGAATTATTTACAGTCTGAAAGGACTCCGCATGTACACTAAACAGCTGGTAAAGTGGCATCTTATTAATATGGGCTCTCCCAAAGATTTCAGCAGTATTCACTTTCATGGGCAAACTTTTGTGAGCAAACATACACGTGACCAACGTCAGGGAGTCTATCCACTTTTACCAGGTTTGTCAATGTTGCTGTTTTAATTTTTGCTGATTTTTTAAAAGGTTTTTTTTCTTCAATTATAATTGAGTGATCTTTTCTTTTGCACTTCTGCTGCACAGGAAGCTTTGCAACGCTGGAGATGTGGCCTTCTAAACCAGGCCTGTGGCTGCTGGAGTCTGAAATTGGAAACTCTCAGCAGAGGGGAATGCAGACTCTGTTTTTAGTGTTGGACAATGGTATTGAATAACAACATTTATTCATTTTAAGCTTTATTTACTGTGAAGTTTATCATAACTACTTCTAGATTAAAGCTGCAGTCCCTAAGAATCCATTAAAAGTACTTATTAGTTGGTAGGGGCCATCCAAAATATAGAATTTTGATCAAATCCATCCTGGCATGTCCGTCTATTGCACTGATTTCATAGATACATTTAATTACCAAAACAATATAATGAAAAACACAGATTTTCACAGAGCAATTGTATTTACATTATCCTGCATTAAACGTACCATTCCACAAGCTCTGTGCAATTACACATTCTTGCCAGAGGGGGCTAGGAATCTCTAAAACCCCAAAACTTATGGACTGTTGTTTTAATTTGTAATTCAAATTTAATATATAACACCTCACACCTTATACGGGGCATTATATAGGCATTCTCAAGCTGACCCCTGTAATAACACTTCACATCATATTACATACTGCTATTCCATGACTTTTGGCATGTCAGTATATACTGTAGTATAATGTTCTTTGCTGGACAATGAAGCCTTCGTCTTTTGTTTTACTTGCTATGCTATACAAGCCACCATAAAGTCCTCACTGTACCCACTGTCTAACTTTAATAAGATGTGTTGGAATTGATTAGTGTTTTTAATTTCATTTAAAAGCTTTCTTTCTGTTCTTATGTTACAGTGTGTGGGCATCCTCTGGGTCTTATTTCTGGGACTGTGAAAGACAGCCAAATAACAGCATCTGACAGCAGAAGTAAACCCACACCCACAGTCCTTTCTAACACAACATAATCAAAAATCATAACAGAAAACACATTTAACAATGCAACACTTTTCATTCTGTCATTTCAAGGTTACTGGCTGCCAAGTTTGGCCAGACTGCACAATACAGGAAAGTACAATGCATGGAGCACAACAAAGTCAGGAGAATGGATTCAGGTATTGTCACATAATAACAGTCTAAAACAGTGGTTCTCAAAATGTGCCATGTGTACCACTGGAGGTACAAAAAAGTGTCTAAATCAGGGGTCTCAAAGTAGCGGCCCGCGGGCCACATGCGGCCCGCGACGCGGTTTCATACGGCCCCTCACGGGTTAACAAAATAAACATACATCTGGCCCGCAATTCAATTTAATTATTTATGATTTATTATGTTCGTTTTCATATTTTATCTTAACTTGTATTTTGGTGTGTGTGTGTGGTTTTTGTTTTTTTTTTTTGCTTACGCTGCGTTGCCTGCTTTAGTAGTCTTCAGTAGCCTTCAACAGTCTAACCTTGCAGCCGTGGCGTGTCCACTAAACTCCGTAGTTATAAACATCCTGAGGTTAGCAGCGCGCTAACTGACCTGTTTATAATGTAATCCGAGCAGTGCCTCCGTGACGCTGCTCTAAACTGCTGCTGTTAGCTGCTTGGGCTGAAAGATAAACTGTAGAGAGCTGTATTATCCGGTTAGTGGGGTTATTTTATTTCATACACAGAAGAACTTACAAATTTTTAAAAACGCTCCAGACTGGCTCAGCTGAGCCCTGTAGCCCGTGGCTGGGCTGCAGCTCTGACTAAGCAAAGACTGCGGGCTTGTGGTGCTGCAGCTGCAGCTCCGACTAGTGGTTGGATGAGGAACTGCTAAATCTGAGGAAATGCTAAATCTGTCACAGCTCACAATTTTTGATTTTATATTTATTAAGCCTTATTTCAGTATCAAACGTTTTGATCAAAGTTTATATAACTTATAAATTAAAAGGATTTATGTTAATAGAGCAACAAGCAACCATTTTTCCATGCAACTGTAATATTTGATTGAATAAATAGTATATTGAGAGTTATTTAACATTAAGGAGTAATTACATTCATTTTGTATTACATCTGGTTACATTTTCTTATATTTATAAGTTACATCTGGCCCTCAGAGGACAGCCAATATGCCAATGTGGCCCTCGGCAAAAATGAGTTTGAGACCCCTGGTCTAAATGGTAAAAATGTTTCTAATGTGTCAAAAGCAAAAGAATAGTGTTTTTGTCAGGCAACCACATGTAGGGAGGACAGTGGGGGATGTTGAAACCTCAGAGTTTGAGTGAAGAAATGGAAGAAAAAGCCTTTTAAACTTTCAGTGGAAGTCATTGTTAAAATACAGTATTTTAACAGATTGGTTGGGAAATCATTCTGATACAATATAGAGAACAACTTCTAGATTCACATTAATTGAGGCATGTGCAGTTCTCTCATCTTTAAATCTGTGATGTTTGAACCTTGTTTTAATTCTGTGCATTTTCTCAAGAAGAGGAATCCACTGCTAATTAGTGTAAAAAAATTAGCATACTGTGGATGACTTATATGTGGTACTCTGAGGTTTTAGTTTGATGATGGGTGGTACATAGTCTATAAAGTTAAGGACCACTAGTCTAAAGGCTTCTACTGCAATAATTTTAAGCTGCTAAGTATTTTAGTAAGTTACATGAAGATGTAATTGTGCTATGTTGCCCAGGTGGACTTCCAACGGCCAGTAGTGATCAGTAAAGTGGCTACGCAAGGAGCCAAGCAATTCTTAACCTCTCACTATGTGCTGAACTACACCATATCCTACAGCACAGACCGCAAGAGGTGGATTTTCTATAAGGCAGACAGTAAAGCTGCCAGAAAGGCAAGTACCTGCTTCAGCACACTTTAATTTCACCATCCATGATTATTGATAACTAATTAGCCTTTTTTTCAATTCTCAAAAGACTTTCGAAGGTAACAGAGAAGCCCATGAAGTGAAGGAGAACATCTTCTTCCCACCAATAATTGGCCGTTTTATAAGACTTCACCCTTCCCATTCATACAATTTTCCAACTGTTCGCATGGAATTCTATGGTTGTGAGTTAGACGGTAAGTAGTGAGCTAATCAAACACCTTCAGTGTTCTTGCATCACAGAGAATGCACCTTGTGCTTCACATTGATTCCCTGTAACAAGGGCCATTTGCATGTGTGCAGGGTGTTCTGTGCCGCTGGGAATGCAGCGCAACGTTATCCAAGACCATCAGATCACCGCCAGTTCTGTTTCCACCAGCTGGTATTCAGGTCCATGGCACCCTTGGTTTGCTCGTCTAGATAAACAAGGGTCTGTCAATGCTTGGCAAGCCAAGGTAGATATTTTAAAATTTAAACTGTACTACCGGTACATGCTTAATCTAAACCCAAATTCAGGTTATTTATCACATATTGGTATTCTTTTCCATTCATAGAGCAATGACATGCAGCCATGGCTCCAGATTGAACTGAAGGCGGTCAAGAAGATCACAGGAATTGTGACCCAGGGAGCGAAGTCTCTACGCACAGAGATGTTTGTGACGGCGTATGTGCTGGAGTACAGTGAGGATGGCAATAGATGGATCAAGTATACGGATGATGAGGACTATGAGCAGAAGGTACATCTCAGCAGACCTTTGAAAATTTAGTTTGGCCCTGTTTACACTTAATATGTAAAACAAGTAATAAAAGACTGTGACAGATGTGCAGTAGATAACGGTAGCAACAGGCTAAAAGGCTTTCCAGTGATAGTTAAAGAAGTGTTTTTCTGTATACTACAAACTACAAAGTAAAAAAGCACAAATGCCCAAAAAACTGAAGAAACTCTAATCTGACTGATCAAACTAACCCATCTGGCATTTCAACGTTGAATAAACGTTAAATAAACATTGAATTAACGTTGAATAAATGTTGAATAAATGTTGAATAAACATTGAATCAGAGTTGAATCACTACCAATCAGATTGAACATTGTATCTCAAAAACACTAAAACAGTAAAACATGAACATGGTGTTAAATTAAAAAGCAGTTACTGCAAATAGAAGTAAAACACCTTTTCATTCCTCCATCCAAACGTTTTCAGAAATTATATGGGGATGAAATGTAAAAAGCTGATTCAAAAGGCAGAAGGTTGAGGACATTATGTTGATTCAACGTTAAAATTTCAACATTAGCACAACCATTGAACATTAAATGTTGATTCCACATTGTTTCAACACTGAAACAACAACAAACATCACTTAAATCATATTTCAACCAGATTTCAACTTCAGTCATAATTGCATCAGATCATACAGTTTTTCTAACAAAGTTAAAAGTGAAGTAAATTTGAGTTGATCTAATTTTAACGCCCTAACTTTCTTTTTATTCTTCTTTGCAGATATTCACAGGAAACACAGATAACAATGGACACGTAAAAAATTATATCTACCCTCCAATATTCTCCAGATTTATCAGGATTATTCCTAAAAGATGGCAGAACTCCATCACTATGAGGATAGAGCTGCTAGGATGTGATTTTGAATGATAGACATTGTAATTTAATTGTAATTTTTAGAGATGTTCTTTACTTGTATTATTGTTGCCTCAGATGATTCTGTATTAAAGATTGTAATTTAATGTAAGAGATGGTCGTGTCTTTTATTTAGGGGTAAATCTAAACGCAACATGCTGGCGCCACCTAGTGGAGATGCTGCAGTTGCAGGTCCGCCTCCTTGTGTTTGATTGGTTCTCAATTACACATGATCCGTCATCAAAATACTGCGGGAACTTTTGATCTACCTTGGTGGTCCAGGGTGCTGAACATTTGCATTTAAATTCTCATTAATGTGTGATTCAGACAATAGCCATGGTTAGCACTGGATATCAGCATCAGGGTTAATAGTGCTTAATAATCTTTACTATTAAATGCTAAAACTATATTATTATTTGATGTATATATATTATATATTATTGTGTGATTTATGATTCAGAAAAAATTAAAGTAAATGCTGAAACTTAAAACAGCTAATATAGCTATTGCGCCCTATACAGACAGGTAGTTATATCAATACATTCAGCTTTTTAACGTCAGTTAAACGTCGAGCTCTTTAGTGCACTCAGAACAGACCACCACCAGACCACCAAGCCACAGACCACCCACAGGTGCTGGAGAGTGTTGGAGAGCAGAGACGGGAGTTTGGGAAAATGGCAATCCCGTCGCCATTGTAAACCAGGGACTGCCCCCTTTATTCTCAAGTCTCTCTCCAGTCCACCTTAAATAGTGCAGTAGAATCACAGTCGCGCCCACAGTAACCAGCGAGCTACTTATGGAAGCCCATTCCAGCCCTTTAAAACAAACAAAAAAAATATATTAAATCAATTCAGTATAATTTTGTGATGTTAATTTGCTTTTGGAAGAAAAAAAGTGTTTTTCTTTCTCAAAGGAAGCCTTTACATAGCCTCTGTACAAACTAATATCACCTTAAAATAAAGACTTTGTGTCTCAAAATTATTATTTAGCTAGCATATAAATAAATTATCTCAAAACAATGGGATAGCATCTGAATGATATAGTATGTCAAAATGCGATAGCATCTCAAATCTATGATTTAAGTTAGCTACCTTATAAAAATAACTTGTCTCATAATAATTAGTATATGAATGACTTAAAATGACTCAAAATAATGCAATAGCATATCAAATCTATAATTTAGCTACTATACAAACATAATAACATTTAAAATAATGAGAAAGCATCCCAAATCTAAGATAAAAGAGTCTCAAAAAAGTGTCTATATGAAATAATTAGATATTGTCTCAAATCTATCATGTAGCTACTATATAAAAATAACATCTCAAAATAATGAGAGTATCTGAATGACTTGTAATTGAAAATAATGTGATAGCATATCAAATCTATGATTTAACTACTATATAAAATAATAACTTATCTTTAAAATAATGAAATAGTATCTGAATGGTCATAGTCATAGTTTTGAGATGCTATCACATTTTTAAATACTAAGTATTTCAGATTCTATCTCATTATTTTGAGATGTTATTATTATTTTAACACACCAGCTAAATCATTTAAAAAGGGATATTAGATTGTACATAAGCTATTTAAAGCTTCACTTGAGAAAGAAGAAAAAAAATATTACCAAAGGAAAATAATAAATAGTATTTTAAAATTATAACTTATTTTAAAATTATGCGAGTAATTCTTATACTTAATATGTTTTATAGGGGGTGAGAATGGGCTCACACAGCAACTGCTGCTGTTTTTTAAGGTGGAACGAATAAGTCCAGCAAACCCGCTCCAGGCTCGTCCTCTTTCTCCCACCGCCGACCCACTCACTGCAGAACGGGGTTCTCTGCGGGGCGGCTGGTGGAAAAAACTTCGGGACGAGGACAGATAGAAGCTTCAGCACAGCGATAAACATGTGTCGGCTTTGGAAACGGTCGGACTGGAGGATGGGTGATGGTGTTAAACCTCTTTTTTGAGGAGGTAAGATTTAAGAGACGCTGAGGAGAAAGTTTTCAGCTTCTTTTCCAGCACAAAGCAGCTAAAAGTTAGCGTTAGCTAGCATACCTACCTAACCTACCGAGCTCACAGACTCGCTAACCCGCTGCTCCACACTCTCTCAGTGCTCTAAATCTCAGCAAACTCGCTTTTAATATGTGGAAAATATCGTGTGGTTGGTTCTTATTTAAAAAAATGGTTGACGGGGTTTTAAATTAAACATTTTACCACAACAATAGGCGAAAAGCGAGCTGTTAAAAAAAGCTAACGCGGCTAGCTAACTTAGTTACATTTACCGTTAACCTTAAACTGCTCCGTTAGCTAACTAGCTAATTAGCTAGTGCTTAAGAAAAGTATACGTTCGCTAAGCTAGCTTAATAATTAACGTTAGTTACCACGAAATAAATATATAAAATATAACTTACAGCTCTGGAAAAATAAGGAGAAATCAATATTTGATGGAATAACCCTTGGAGCATGTTCTCCTCCACCAGTCTTACACACTGCTTTTGGATAACTTTATGCTGCTTTACTCCTGGCGCAAAAATTCAAGCAGTTCAGTTTGGTTTGATGGGTTGTGATCATCAATCTTCCTCTTGATTATATTCCAGAGGTTTAACGTTAAACTGCCCAGTAAGCTAGCTAACTAATTCTTTAACACAAAAAAAAATATGTAAAATGTGCAGCTCAGGAAAATATTAAGAGACCACTTCAGTTTCGAATAGACGTGTGTATGAGTAAAATTAACATTCTTGTTTTATTCTATAAACTACAAACAACATTTCTCCCAAATTCCAAATAAAAATATTGTCATTTAAAGCATTTATTTGCAGAAAATGAGAAATGGTTAAAATAAAAAAAAGATGCAGAGCTAGCTTTCAGACCTCAAATAATGCAAAGAAAACAAGTTCATATTTTTAATCACAGTTTTCATGCATCTTGGCATGCTCTCCTCCACCAGTCTTACACACTGCTTTTGGATAATTTTATGCCATTACTGTTGCAAAAAATCAAGCAGTTCAGCTTCGTTTGATGGCTTGTGATAATATTCCAGAGTTTTTTTTAATTTGGAAAATTAACGCATCGATTTTAAGTGGCCCCTTTTTTTTAGTATGTTTTACTCTTGCTCAATTACACAACTAAAAGCCAATTTGTCATTTAATATTAACCATGCTAATTTCTTAACAGTTGTTAACGTTATCTATAGTGCTTTTTTGTCTATATTTATGCCCAGAAAATGGTGCACGAGTTCATATAGAAAGACTTTGTAGGACTGACTTGCTTTGTATGTTTGGGCACAAATTAGCCCTGATTAAACAGCCTAATAGGTGAACTTAGTCCAGGAACAAATGCTGCATTGTGTGACCAGATGGGTAATCCTCAGGGATTTTTAATGAAATACATCAGCTGGTCTCTGGGGGCCTCAGCTGGTCTCTGCACACAACACGGTGTTGACTCATTATCTGCTTTGATTCCCTTGGATTTCCTTACAGAATACACAGAGGGCTGTTCATTTTTTTGATTTGGGTGCTTGTCATTTCCTCATGAGATCTTTTTTTTCTTCCAGGTACATAGCAGTGTCCCACTATGAACAGCAGCAGGAATGGGACAAATGGCACAGGGGTGGGGAATGCCACTGGGAGTCTGGATGCGGAGGGGACGGTGGTGTTGGAGTCAGCCTCCATCATAGTCATCGCCTTATTCATATGCGTTGGGAACCTGCTCATCGTGGTGACGCTCTACAAGAAGCCCTACCTGTTGACACCCAGCAACAAGTTTGTCTTCAGTCTGACGTTTTCCAATCTGCTGCTCTCTGTGCTGACGCTTCCCTTCGTGGCTGCCAGTTCCGTGCGGAGGGAATGGATGTTTGGTGTGGTGTGGTGCAACTTCACAGCCTTGCTGTATCTGCTGGTCAGTTCAGCTAGCATGCTCACACTTGGAGCCATTGCCATTGATCGGTGAGTAAACTGTGGTTCAGTGCTGATGCCATGTGTTTTAAATTAAATAATTAGTTTAATAAATACTCTGGTGGTAGAAGTCAGATGTACACTCTTGGGAAACGCTGTTCACGCTTGGATAAATATACAAATGTGGTAGATTTTGTAGGTCAAGCTGGTAGGCCAAACATGCCACATGGCTTAAAGAAAGCATTGCTTGTCTGAATTTATGGAGGCTGTGTTCACGTGCCATAATCCATTTAGCATTTGGTAATGGCTAGACTAGGTTCAATGGGTTCTCTATGTTTGTGAACAAGATACACACTGAGAGAATCAGACATTCAGTGAGTGCCTTTACTCAAAGCTAGGAGTCATACTTTTGGGAACTTGTGATTTACAAAGAGGGTATATACAGCAAAGATGTTGTGTGGACATTATTTTTGCCATCTGGAAGAATTTACAGAAAGCACTCTTTGTTATTCCTTTGACTCATGTGTCTCTTGTAAGGAGCATTTGGCAACTGTTTTAATTCTTATATTCTTTCATGATTGTAGGTATTACGCTGTGTTGTATCCTATGATCTACCCCATGAAGATCACAGGAAACCGGGCCGTTGTAGCAATTGTTTACGTCTGGCTTCACTCCTTGGTGGGCTGCCTGCCGCCTCTCTTCGGGTGGTCCACGTTCGAGTTTGATCGCTTCAAGTGGACCTGCACGGCGGCCTGGCACCGAGAACTCAGCTATACTGCCTTTTGGATCACATGGTGCTGCCTGCTTCCCCTGGTAGCCATGCTAGTGTGCTACGGAGTTATTTTCCGTGTGGCTCGTATTAAAGCACGGAAGGTGTACTGTGGGACGGTGGTGGTCGCTCAAGAGGAGTCCACATCTCAGAAGAACGGTCGAAAGAACTCAAACACCTCCACCTCGTCCAGTGGCAGTCGCAAGAGCCTTGTGTACTCAGGCAGCCAGTGCAAGGCTTTTGTCACCATCCTGGTGGTAATAGGGACATTCCTAGGCACCTGGGGTCCTTATGTGGTTGTGATTGGGACGGAGGCGTACTGGGGAAAAGACTGTGTTTCTCCACGGCTGGAGACGCTTGTGTCCTGGCTATCCTTCACAAGCGCAGCCTGCCATCCACTCATCTATGGCTTGTGGAACAAGACTGTACGCAAGGAGCTGCTGGGCATGTGCTTCGGGGGGCGCTACTACAGAGAGTCATTTGTAATACGTCACCGTACGTCACGGCTCTTTAGCATCTCCAACCGAATCACAGGTAAGTGAAAAAGTTGACTGGCTTAATTTGTCACTCTATATATGCCTATAATATGCAAAACCAAATGTATGGTTTTATACTTTTAAGTTAAATTTGGCTGTATATGTTGTTAAGGAGTGAACTGTTCACACACCAGTCTATAAATGGAAACTTAGCTGCAGAAACTGCTTTTTTTAAGATACAAAAAAATAAACCTATAAAACCAATCTAGTAATAGTGATCCTAAAACATGCAGTAGTGTAAACATATTCATACACATTTTATACATTTTCAACAGAATTAGCACTTTTCTTCTTCAGACATGTTTTATCTAAATTGTAAAGAATCAGTGCTATATTTTAGATATGACTGATGCATTTACCCAATTAAAAAAAAAAAAAAAAATCAATTCAGATCAATATTGCAGACAGATTATTATCACATACATTTTTATCTGAACATTTTGAAGCTTATATTTGATGCCTTGACAGGAACCAATTCATTTACATGTCCTCTTCTTTAAACTACAGCTGTATTTATATTACTGTACAAATACTCTATCTGTGTCTCAAATGCATCACACCTGGTTTTCTCCTTCAGATCTAGGAATGTCTCCTCACCTGACGGCCATGCTGGTGGGTGGAGGGCAGCTTCTGGGTCCCAGCAGCAGTACAGGAGACACTGGCTTTAGCTATACTCAAGATTCTGGTATGTCTGCAACACAGGAAGCTCACCCAGCCGTGCACCACTCCAAACACTGATTACAGCAGCTAACAGAGCTTTTATCGCAGTTGGCAAAACTACAGAGCAGAGAAATGTTTTGTTTCCTGTGCATCATTAGAATCTGAGAAGTGATTCTAGACAGAGGGCTGTAGTCAGAACTTAGTCACAAACTGCACAAAGATCATTGTTAATTTGTGACCCCAACATCATATTAAACAAATGTCTGCCATTTAAGATGATATTTAATCTCTGCAGAAACTGTGCCTGGAACAGAAACATATATAAAACATATCTAAAACTACAAATTCTGTAGTTTTTTTAGACTGTAATCAGGATATGTAATAAAGATTTCAAAAATATGTTGTGCTTTGTGTTATGGTAAGACTTGTCTATTTTAGTGATCCTCACTGTTGTTTTCTTCATCCTTCAGCTACAGATGTCATGCTACTAGATAACTACTCAGAAGTCTCCCACTCTACACACTACAGCGGAGTTAAGAGAAGAAGCTCTGTCACGTTTGAGGACCAAGTGGAGCAACCTTGCAAAGGTATTTTATGCATTGTTTTTGTGTCCATTTTACATTTCTCCCCCATCAATTTATCCATGTAATACACAATTATTGGAATAACAGTATGTAAATTGATTTAAGTATTGCCTCAGTGGATGGCTTGGTAATGCTCACACTTGTACACACTTACTCACACTGAAGTTTTCAGGTGTTATCTTGTGAATTAGGATGAACACTGGCCAGCATACTTTTGGAATTGAAATATAATTTACTGGTTTTCGAACAAGGCATGGTAGTTTAAAGCAATGGACCCCAGTTGTCAACAAGGCACCTTGTAGATCCAAGGCTAATATGGGTGTTCCATATAATCGTGTATTCTCATAGCCTGGGTTGAGGTTGACTAGTCCGCCTAAACATGTCCGTAACCATTGCACGCTACCTTTTACACCACATACATTACAACAAGCCATTTTTGGTGGGAGTGGGCGGTAACGGGACTAAAACAATCAGGAGGGGGTTTAAAAAAGCAGTCCCGCACAGACCTCTACTTCAGTCTATTGGATGGAATTTTGTATCCAAGGCACAGTCTTTCTCATCATGTTTGTTAGCATAGCTGGTATAGTTTGGATCCTCATGGTATCTGCAGATCCTTGAAATGTCCTAAAGTGTTTTATTAATTTAGCAAAAAATTCATTGAATCCATCTTCCAAGTGTCTTAATTCAGTTTCTACATTTTAAATGCAAGTCTTGTGATTTAACAGCAGACTAAACACCATCCTTTATGAATTCAATGGGCACAATTTTCAGTCATGTTCATGACTTTCTTTTAGCTAATGGAGACAGCACTGTAGGCATGGGGAATGTACAAAATGTTAAATTTGTGTGCAAATCTGTTACTTTGTTTGAAAATAAGAATCACTTGTTTACTGTAAGGTCTGTTAACTTAATAATTTTATCATGTGACTTTTGAGGTTTTCTTGTGAAAAGTTGAGTAGTATTTAAAAGTCTTGCATGTTTCCATACCTGGTCCAAGTCTTACCCACAATTTTATGTTTTATCCAGGTGACAGCCAGACCGTCCATGTCACTGCGGACATTCACAAGTCTCTAGACAGCTTTGCACTGTGTCTGGCCAAGGCTATAGAGAGTGACGCAAAGCTGCAGCTTTTCGGCGAAAACCCAACGATCCCCAGCAATCTGCTAATCGCACGCCCCTCACAGCGAGGGCCTCGCTACCTTAATGGACAAAGACTTAGGATGGAAAGCATAGATGAAGGTATAGTCAAAGATAATGAGCAGGAAGATGAAGAAATCACCCAGGAGTGCTATGTATAGTGTCTTCGTCTACTGCACATCAAAGTACAGTATGGATTCTGCTCACTGTGCAAATTGCTGCCTTATATTGTACAGAATGTACCTAATCGTGTACACACAGGTCCTTTTGTATAGTTTTTGTAATTCATCAGCAAAGGAATATGGAGGTTTATATTGGTGAATATGGTACACTCTGAGTTTAATCTGGTGTGAACAAGCATCCTTTCCTGGGTTCTCAGGAAAACGTCTCTGTATGAGTAAAAAACAGGAATGTATTCACCTGTTCCCTCGCTTAAACGTTAAAGCAAAAAAACGGAAGACTTTGAAACGTGGTACTCTGCCCATATGCTGACCCTTTTCTTACAAGAAAATAATGACCACTATATTTAGCAGTATTTTTATGGTATAGAATAATATTCCTCACATACTGTATATTAGGATCAATATTATGCTAGATTCTTGTATTATTCTCTTTTGTATGAAGATCCCATATGCTAGCTATTCTTTAAACAGTTAATATTGTATTCCTGTTTACATGCAAAGACTGTAATGTTCAGCCTGGAGGAGTATGGTACCAGAAAGATGACGGAGTGTATAAAAAAAAGGCTGCCATGAGGTGCAGTATTCTGACCAGTATGTGTATGTGCCAATATGGATGTAACTTTGCAAATGTGTACTGCTTGGAATAGATACATGTAGACCAACTGAAATAGCCCAGCAATAGATCTTGTGAGATTTAATGCTTTAAAACAGTCAAAAAACAGTAGCTCTGTACTCCATTCAGTACAGAACAGTACTGTGCAAAAGCCAGAGACTGACTCACTTTCATTTTCTCCAAAATTCAGTCCTAGATGCTTCATGCTTCTTCTGAATGCATTTTAAGATTTTGCTGTTTGCAGTAGGTTTAAGTGGTTGAAGTTTCATAATCATCCAAGAAGCGTCTCAACACTTATTAGCTGCCCCAAATTGAAAGTCACTGCCCTAAATTATACTATATTTAATTTTTCATATAGTCAACAGCCTTATGGCTATATGGCGTAATTTATATACCAAAACTATTTAAGGACATGTATTTTTAGAAGCAATGTAGTTATTGTTGTATACTTTTGTAACAATATACATTTGTTACAGTATTATTTCATATAGTCAGAATTTTTACAGTCCATCTAATTTAGGTAATAAAATATTGTTACCTAATTGTTACCTAAAATTGAAAAAATGCAGTTTAAAAAATGCATTAAACGAAATCAGAAATGTTAATATATGTAACATCAATCACATGTTTTGACTAGAAAGTCTCTGACTTGTGCACAGAACTGTATAATAATTGCACTTGAAAATATATGAAGCCTCTGATGTACGGTACTGTTTATTGTGCATGCCTTTTTGCCCTCAGTGCGTGCCAACTGAAACAAAGAGGTGTGCAATTTTACATTCAAAGAATTCCTGTGGAATGTTTTGGAAAATGCATTGTGAATCAAGTTTTATATCTAAATCCACCAAAATCAAGATTTGTGGTGCTGAACAAATGCCTTTGAAACAAACCAATGCCATAAAGAGATTGGAGTTGGGGATTTCTTGTAATGGTTTATTGCGATCCAAAAAAAACATTTTGCTTATCCATTTCAAATGTAATAATAATTAAATCCTTTTAAAAGGTACTTTTCAAAATACGTTCAGTGTCCATATTTCACAGCACATTCATTACCATAAATACTCATTCTCTCCTTTATACTTCGTGTACAGCTGAAGTTCTCGTGAGGGTACAACTGGTGGACGAGGAAGAGACGGCTCACATTCCTGAATGGTGTGAAATGACTGGTGTAAACCACCGCAGGGAACAAGGGCTGAGGCAGAGCCATTTTTTCGGCTTCCCTATAGTCAGTGGCCACTTAGCAGAGTGCCCTGGCCAGCAGCTGCCAAAACAAATACCATCTGTCCTGTTAGTGAAACATTCAAAACAATGCACTGCCAGCTCTCCTTAAGCAGAACCACTTCAGCTGATAGCAGTGAGCCACACCGATTAAACAAAAGCAACTGCTGCACTCAGACCCGCTTCATTTTACACACGCAGTGCGCTTTACTACAGCCATGTCCGACATTCAGATTCCAAACCCTATAGATCGTACTTGTGCTCTGTAGACAAGGCAGTTAATTTCTGATTCCAAACAAACAGGTCACTCCTGGAAGAACAAAAGGAGAATTCGCAAGATAGAAAATGCCAGTCTGTCTTTACACAAACCACACACTGAGTACAGATGAAAAACTGAAAATCTGAATCGTTTTCAGCAACGAAAACGTAAAGCATGATTTCATGTCTTGACATGCATACTCCATGTGCACAAACATTTGAAGTATTTAGTGATACAATGCTACAAAAAAAAAGAAAGAAAAACTAACACACGCGCACGCACACAACACAAGCTCAACCATTTGCGCAACAAAAATATTGCACTTAAATATTCTCTGAAGCACCTGTCACCTACATTCCTCTTCCCACATTTTCATTTTTAAATATATTTTAATATATATATATATATATATATGTTTATATATTTATATATTGCCCCTGTTTTCATTTTTGTTTTTCATTTTCCCTCCCAGATGCCTTTTACTCGTGTTTGGAGTAAATCAGTAGGAAAGCTGTTTTGTATTTTTTTTTCTTTTTTTTCTTTTTTTAAAAGAGTACTAAAAATGGATCTAACAAGGGGATATTCTACACAATAATCTGTACAAATTGCAGATATTTAACTGTTTCAAAGCAAAAGAAACAGCTTATTGGGGATGGGCGTCACAGCAGGGCTACTGTTCATCCTCGTTCTCCTGTCCGGAGCCCTCAGAGCGATCTGTAAGGAAGAGAAAAGAGACTAGCTGGTGAGAGACCAAACCAATTTGGATGCTGGTTGTGTCCATATTCATTTATTTTTTTAATATTTCTGACTTTGTAGCAGCAGTTACTTCTGAATATGTGGATATCAAAGCTTTTTACATTATTCCAACCTCAAATATGACAGTACATACAGCATTAAATCTGGATGGATGGCTAGTAAGTTAAGGGTAAAATGGACAGAGATAGATGGTTCGCTGACAAGCTGGGTGGGTGGATTAATGATAGATAAATGAAATGGACAGCTAGACAGACAGTTTTTGGCACTTTGGCAATAGTGTTTTTAGATAAATCGATTTTTTTTTTTCGATGCATGGATGTATAAAGTGCCAATTGTAGTCAGAAAATTGATTAGTACATATTTTTCTTTATACGTTATCCTGTCCTAAAGCAACTGCTAACATGAAGTGAGCAATTCACCTGTTCGTATGTGATTGAGTGATGCCAGCATTCGTAGCATAAAGGATGCAGGTACAGTAATGGTGTTCCTTGTCTCTTCCAGCATCAGTTCATTACGAGCGATCACCTGCAAAAGAAGAAAAAGACTACTTACAAGTTGTCCTTTTTGTAGTTAATAGAAACTTATAGCTGAATAAGATTCACAGCAGAATGTTCTGTAATCTGTTAAAATCCATGCTGTTTCGGGGCCAAGCCAATACATTTTTCCCCATCTTTAACAGACAGAGAAAGATTAGCTAGCTTATTTTCTCCTAAACAGGTAAACACTGAGCTTCAGCTAAGGTGTTACCTAACTACTAGTTGTAATGGTCTTTTATTTTTCTTCTTCATTTTAACATTTGAGTGCTAATATTCATACTCGGTGGTCTGCATGCAGCTAAGTTATCAAGGAAGGGAGTATTTGAGATTGAAACATGCAAATGTAAACTGTTATTAGTCAGCTGTTGCTCCATATTGCCTCAATTTAGCTAGAAAAGTTTGTAAAAATGTACAATGCCAATGAAAAAGAGGATTGTGATAGCCATTTAATTTGCTTGCAGGCATTTAGTTCATTCCTGTCCCTTTAAAAAAAGCAACACAGTGGAGAAGAACTAATACTTTTATCTGGTTGTAAAGCAGCATCAGTTCCCTCTCTAATGTTCTCCCATATGTTACTACTGCCAATTCCCACCTACTAGCAAGTGCTGCTAATCTATTAGGCAGCTGAATAGACTTTTACATACAGAGAAAAGGACTGTTCAGCTAAATCTACTTTAGTATAAAAAAGTTTGACAAATATAAAAGTGTAGCAGTTGATATATACACAGGTTCAACTACCCCACAGTTCCTCTGTGCAATGTGACACTGTTTAGCAGTCTGTTGGAATGTGTCCAGTACTGGGAGTTCTGACAGAGACAGAGTCTCATTAGAGGGAGAAGTCCCAGCTGGCTCCAAGTCTAACTGTAGTCAGCTGTTCCCTGAGCTGAAGAGGCATGCAGCTGCCTCTGTGTGTCTCAAACAGAGATCCAAAAAAGCTCCGCCCAACATGCATCCAACTGACTCCTCTCTCTGAACCCGATGGATCAGCCTCTGCTGCCCTCTACTGATTATAAAAAAATATACGCTGGACAAGCAAGTGAAAAGCAGCTAGTAACTTGGTATATATAACTGAATGATGAAACTTGAATGATATTACAACTGATAAGCTTTTAATTAAGCATAATTATATTCCTTAGTGTATGTTACTGATGTAACTTCATCATATATGAATTAATATATATGATAAAAGCTGCTCAATCATGTGCACTAAAATGATAAGCTGCTGAGAGCATGACATTTTACAAATGAAATATAATATATATTACTGATAATCAGTGATGGTTTGGAGAGCCATGTTATCTGCTGGTGTTGGTCCACTGTTATATTAAGTCCAAAGTCAGTGCTTCCCTCTTCTGACAATATTTATGGAGATGCAGACTTCATTTTTCAGCAGGACTTGGCACACTGCCCACACTGCCAAAAGTACCAATTGGTCTTATATAATATTCTAATTATCTATGACTCTGATTTTTGGGTTAAGCCATAATAATCAACAATAAAATAAATAAGATGCGAAAAAAGTGTCACATTTTGAACTGAATTACTGAAATAAAGTAACTTTTCAATGATATTCAAATTTTTTGAGATGCACTAGTATAACCGAGTGTGTGATACTGATGTAACTTGCCACCTTATAACTTTATCGACATCATCGTCATCAGAGTCTTTAAATAACTTGTCCAAACTTTCAAAATTTTGGTCCAAACAAACAAAAAGCCATTGTGAAAGGTGCTGTGAACCATGATCTAACTTAAACACCAAAATTTGGTCCAGATAAACTGAACCTTTATAGTATGAAAGCACTTTTATTAAATGGTTTGGACTTTAGGACCAATTACAGGAAGTTAAAACTTGGTTTGAATTCTGGTCTGAACTTGCAGGCGTGTTTTATATATAAGTGAATGATGTGAGAATGACCTGTCTTACACTGATGTCACTGAGCAGCATGTAACAGTAACAGTATGTTTGTATCTAAGCATATGTAACAGGATCTGCTTCTTGTCACACAGTGGTGAAGCCGCATATCCTGCTTGATAAAAGGCCATGCTCTGAACCAGTTCACCCAAACAAAACCCTTTCATCACTAGAGAGTGAAGTACGGCACATTCTGTACCATAACAAAGTACTTGTGCTAAATTTAAATACCCTCCGTGTCCGGGCATCTAGAGCACCAAACAGAGACATAGGGGTGGAGCTAGAAATGGTAAGAGCGTTGACTTGTCAAGGGCAACTGCAGCAAAATCATTAGAAACCCTTCTTATACAGTGAATTAATCAGGGCAGGGATAGATCTACATTAGAATTAGTACCAGTATTGTTTAATGGACAGTTGGCACTTCCTTGGAAGCTCTAAAAACATCTAGCCTAAACCACAACACAGTCTTTATTCTATGCTATAGTCTAAATATGGTAAGGATACTATAGATTTCCAGAAGCTGAGTTGGTAACCATAATGTTGAGTGATCAGCTGAAGCATGTTCCTTAAGCAAAAAATACATGAGAGGGAGTGCTATAATTTGTAATACTGGCACTGCTGTGCTGCAGTTGTAGGCACGAGGCCCCAGGCCGAACCTTGAGTGTATTTTTGCGATTATACCACAGTTTCATTATCAATGCTTTTATTGAAAGATTTTGAGTTAAAGAGGAGGAGAAAATATGATCTGTTTGGTTATTAAAACTCAGTGAGTTAAAATATTATAATTGCTTTTTGTAGCTGCGCAGTTTGGCTTGTAAGCGCTGCATTGCTGCGTTTCTAGGTTACCTGTATGTGGCGGAGTAATACATGGAGATCTTTGGTTACAGTGCATTACTGGCTGATAATGTCACATTGCAGGGTCGGAACTAACTGTGGTTTAATAACATAAATACAGTAATTATAGATGAATCTTTACTGTACCTCTTCAGCAAGGTCTCTGTTAAACGATGGGGACTGCTCCAGTGGTGACCAGAGTTTGATGTCATAATCGATGCCGGATGAAGCAAGAACTGGCACAGAGCAGATACAATATAAAGTCAGGTACAATCATGTATAAACATTTTACATTTTCTTTTTTCATATAAATAAAATAAATAAATAAAAAATAATAAAAACTCACTGGGATCGTAAGGGTGAGGTTGTAAGCAGTTGACCACATGATTGTCAGCCTCCAGCAGCATCAAGTGTTCTCCCGTGTGCCTGTCCCAGATGAAGATGTGGCCGCAGTCTGAGCCACTCATGACAAAGTTATTCCCCCAGAAGCACGACTCCTTTATCTGCAGCACAGAGGAGGTGAAGTGTGTGAATCTATAACTCCCATAAATACATCACTTACATTTATTATTTAGTAACATTTAATGCACTAAACATTTTATAGCAATGCTGCACGATACAGACAAAATGTATGGTGTGCTTAAAGCTTTTGGATGGATGATGTGATACAGTGGACAGCATATAACATTCCTTATAGATAATAAAACGCGAGAAAATCTATAATTTGGTTTAAATACCTTTCCATTTAATTAATATTAACCTTGTAATAATAACCATTTGCTTTATGTAAAAGTTTTGATCAAGCCTTGTTCCATTCTTGCACCATTCCTCACTCTTGCATCCTATAACTGGAACAGTTCTAATCCTCTGGTTGGTGCTCACCATTGTCCTGGAGTTACGGTGGCCCTTGTACATCATTTTGACTAAAGGTCTTCTGATGTTCTGCGTCTCGCTCTCCTCCATCTCACGCCTCTCCTTCCTTCTGCGGAACAGCTCCTGGATGCGAGCTGCTGCCGAGCGCCTATGGACACACGTCAGACTTGGAACTCGGAGGAGAATCAAGACTCATTGGCTTATACAAGCCAACCAGGCTAACATGCATTTTAACCCATATCCCCTTATGTTAAACATTCTGCCATTTACAAAACAGTCAAAAAGACAAGAAAAAAAGTTCAGCACCAAATCAGTTGTGGTGCTGTTTTCACACTGAACTGAGTAATACTTCAAATGAACAGTTAAGGATCACTCAAACCAACATGATTGATGCATCAATTCCTGTAAATCTGATTAAGATCAAGAGTTTTGTTTAAACACACATGCGTAGCACTCATTTGCTGGGTTAGTCATTGATTGAAGTGTCATTAAAAACCTACCCACACATTTTCTAGGCACACTCAGGCAAAAAGCAATACAGTTAACTTAAAAAACAATGAGCACTGAGCACATCTGTAATACCACTTCCATGTTAAACACATTATCAAACATTTTCATTTTCCAATTTGTGATAAAAAAAAAAAAAATCAACAGACGTTCCACCCCTTGCAGTTAGATGATTTTAGTAGCACATAGACAGCCTTTACAATACCTGATCATCCTTTCACCTACTGAAGAACCTCTGAAATTAAATCTAACAAGAACAACATAAAATCTTGTTTATCTTTATGAAATATATAATATTATTTAAGATGCTCATTTATTTTTAGGAATGCACCAAGATGGAATGTAAGAGTTGATACCACACTGTTGTAGCTAATAAACTATAAACAGTCAAGTAGAAATATTAGAACACACCATACAACTAAAATAACCCCAAAAATAAGGAGTTACACACATAGATATTTGATCTTATTTGGATTTAGTAACATATGTAAACATAAAAACGTATACAAAATAAAATTATTTTAGAATAAACGTGGGTTACAATTAGAGTAAATGGGTTACAAATAAAAAACATTTTCTTTCTACAGACTAAATATTATTATTATATGAATAAATCTTTATACTTTCTTTAACTCCTTTTTCTGTCCAAGTGTGGCTCTGTGCACAACAATTGTGCTAATGCTAACTAATAGCATGCAATAATTTATTCAGTACTCAGTATGTAATTATATTATCAAAAATACAGATATACATATATTGTGATTTTTTTTTATATTTAATTTTAGGGCCACATATGTTTCATCTTCAAAAAACACAAACATATGCATAAAATCTTAGTAAAAGAAACTTTGGTAAGAGTAGGATCTTAAAACAGAATTGCTATCCAGTGATTTTTTGGGTTTTAAACACCAAATTAACCACTGCCTGCCAGTAGTGGTAGTTTAGGTAAACTATCTTCCTGTAAACTATTGATGGATAACTAATCCACTGTTTATACAAATAAATACATATATAATTACTGATGGATTATACATTTCAGCTACCAATATGTTGTGCATTCCTATTTATCAATTTTTATTGTCTGTATTGTAGGCTGGGCTTTATAGAGACAGGATTTTATCATAATACTGTACATGACTGAGCTCTGTGAAATCTCCACATCACTCAGTATGGCACTATATTTTAACTTGACTAATGAAAGCCCATACCTCTGTCCCTGAGCTCCTCTGTACCTGGCTGAGGGGATGAGGATTGGATCGTCATCGCTGTCGTCTGAGTCTTGGTGACTGCGGGAGGGTTGTGCGGGCCCCTGAGTACCCTCCCTGGCTGCGTCCGTCCTCCTGCTCCCCTCGGTTGACACTGAACCTGCTGCTGGCAGATCATCTTGGCCAGCCGGACTCTCCGCAGCCCCTGAAGAAAGGCCCCCTGTGGCGGGACCTTGCAGAGGTGTGCTGCCCTCAGAGCTGCCGGAGGCTTTTTCTGTGCTGCTGTCTGCACTCTCACTCTCTTCTGGGACTGTCGCAGGCCTGCCGGCTGCTACCGGCCCTGCTAATACTGCACAGGGGTGAGAGAGGAGGTGTGTGAGCTTGCTAGCTACAGCACAAATAAATCCCACAAAAAATCATGTACTGTTTCTTAGCAAGAACAGTGAAGACAGATGGTTTAAATGACTACTGCAGTGGCTCACCCTGCTCTGGGCTCCTTTCTGCAGGTTCTTGGCTCTCTAAAGTCTCAACAGGTTTCTGTCCTCCTCCACTCACTCTGGAACCAGACCCTGGAGTACTCCTGCACAGTGACACACACAGACCCACACAGTTATACAAACACAATTACTAAAAAAATCTAATCAATAATGCACTGTTCTCTAGAGTACTGTTTTACTGAGCAGCATACAGACTATTTTTTACGGAAGCATTTTTAGTTATAATTTTATAGATTTTTACAATTGTGCTAAATACATATGTTAAACTATTTTATACATTTTTGCCTTTTTTCCCTTGAAATTGAACACCCAAATATTGGGCATTTGGGCCGTCTGGATGTGTCTCATTATTTCATTGTTTATTATTTTTAAATGTTTTTACCATATGAAAAAGCTTGATGCTTTTTCAAAGTTTTTCAAAATGTGGATTGCTAGAAAAAAGGAAGGAAATTTAAGGAAAAACACAAGTTCGGTGGTCTTATTAGTGTGTGTGTGATGCTTATGTGATCATTTGAATAATGAATAGTTAAGTATCTATTCACAAAATATGAATATTCATATTGTAACTTTCCAGAATATTTAATATTAGAAAGAATTCAAAGTTAAAAGCTGAAATTCTAAGCTTTTAAATGGTATACTGTTTGTGTGCTCTGAGACTGGTGTAGATCAGCTGCTTCCTCACCACTCATCAGTGAAGTCCAGTTTGATGGTGCTGGTGGTGGTACCCTCAGTGCTGTAGTGCAGGCTGAGGACGGGTTCAGCTGTGCTGGACGTTGGAGCCGTGCGAATGGGACATGAACCTCCTCCTCCTCCTCCTCCTCCTCCTCCTCCTCCTCCTCCGCTCCCGCTGCTGCCTGAGCCACTGGGGGTCGCTGGGGCTGCTGGAGACGAGGCCAATTCTCCAGCCACAGCACACGCCTCGCTGAGAGTTTTTTGCATATCACTGCATACGTTCCCTGATGCTTCAGTGCTTCCTAAAATAGAAAATGAGAAACAGAGACGGCGAGAGGTGAGAAGCTGAGAACTGGGATTCTTTCTGTTCAGCAGCTAAAACTGTAAACAAAAAGCAGGATTAAAGGGCCAGAACACTACATTTTTTATATTATTTAAGGTCCACTTATGATTGTTTTTAATTCATAATCCAAAAAAATTCTCATAGAGATTAATAGACAAATTTCTTTCTAACAATTATTATAAACAGTATGTTTTAATGATGTGCCATTAAAAGAAAATATATAATAATATAAAAACTTTGTAGGCACCATAAACAAATTACATGTTTTTGCAAGTAAAATATGTACAAAAGTGTTGTGAAAAAAGGCATAAAATTGTTAAATATGTATGTATGTGTCATGTTTTATGTTTTATGAAGTGAAATATGCAAACTTCTGCATGTACTAAAAAAACAACAACAAAAAAAGACAATTATGATTTAAATGACATGGGTTTATGATGCTTATCGATGATGCAGTTATCTGGTTCTGAAGACAAGAGCTTCAACATCATGTACTAATGGTGTTTATTTTACATTACAGTAGCACCTATTTAACATCTTACTGATACCCTGTCATAAAAATAGGAACTCTCCAGAGAAACTGATAGAAGAAGTGTAAAAGGAACAGAACTGGAACATGCAGTTTGCATTTCAACACACTGCTGCAAACTGTGATGAGTCAGCAAGCAACATACAGACAGAGAAGGATCATTTCAAGCAAGACATGCTGGTTAATAAAACACAAATATCCAGAGCACAAATGATCAGGCGAATCCTGAAGCTTTACATCACATTACATGACATTACATTAGCCTCCTGAAACTTGGCAACTAATATGTGTACATAAGTTTGAAATGTATGTATGTATTGGGCACCATTTGTGCAAGCTGAATAAATCCTACTATATTGCTAAAAGGATATGATGGGTCTCAATTGTTGGTGTGGCCAACTGGACTTTTTTTTTTTTTTTTTTAATCATGTTAATCACTGCTTTCATATTGTATGGCAACAAGACTGGCAAATGAGCAATTTTGCAGACATTTTGTCTTTGTTGCTTGTTCAAAATGAAAAAACTTTAATTTTGTAGGATTTCAGAAATGTACAGCAATTTTAATCCTTTAAAAACACAGTTTTTTTATTTATTGTTTTCTATGGTGGACAACAGGACTTCCTGTCTCTTCTTACTCACATTTTTACCTAGTTTCCATAATCTAGTAAGACCAAAGGGTTTTAAAGGCCTGGACAGTAGTGCAGGAAGGTAAAAGATAAGATGACGACCCATCATCTTTCTAGGAATCTGAGCCGAAGCCTCTGATCTTCTGGTTACTTCAAACAACCAGGTTTTGGAAAAATATATAGCACACAAATCAGAATGTGCTCATCTAACTTTTTATATTGTTAAAATGGAAAGATTTTTTTTTTAACCAAAAAAATCCACATAAAAATGAATTCAATACCATTACATAACCCCTACATTCATAGACCAAACATCATGTGTCCACTACAAGGGCATATGATAAAATAATAAAAAATATATAAAAACAAGTTTTCCTTTGTCTCATGAAGATTATGAATATGGATGACCGAGAAAAAGTGGGGTGATGGGTAAGAGTTGAATACTACCGATGAAAGGAACCGAGCAAACCCATCCAAGAATACTTCTTTCTGATTGGGAGGTAAGTAAGGCATGGAGAAAGTCCATAGCTCCAAGAATATGAAATACACCCAATAGGGTATGGGCAAGGCAAAGACTAATAACAACAACAACAACATTTGCCTAATCTACCTACTAAGAAGCCTGTGAGTGTAAAGTATCTGCTCATTGACCCATGAGGTTTTGGAAAAAGCTTCTGCAGCAGAAAGCCCATTCTCACTCTGAGGAACTGGCGGAGGACATGGTTATGCATGCAGAGTAACGTAGCTGCACCAATCAGATCTGCCACACTGACAAAAAGATACTAGAAAAGAGGAAGGGAAAGAAAGTGGAGAAAGGGGAAGAATGACGCACCCTGCTGCTCATCCAGAGTCATGGATCCGAGCTGCTTGTTTACCACAGATGAGGGGGAATCTGGAACACACAAAAATATGTACTAAACAAACAAACAAAGGAGATACAAAGAGTAAAGGAAGGCCTGACCGAGATCTACACACTACCATCAAACACAGCAACACCACTGCAATGCAGGCAGGTTCCAGCAAGTGCCCAGCAGAAAAAAACATTACACACATCCATCAGCTAGGAAGCCTTGATTAAGGACTAAAGGCATTCACAAACAGAGCATTTTCATGTTTAATTTGCCGCCATTTAATTTTGATCAGGTGTGCTAGAAAGATTTAAAACCCTTTAAATATAGTATGCATAGTATGTGATTCTTAAAAACAACAGGCCAGGTATATACACACACCAATCAAGCATTTAATTTACCACATCCTTGTTTCTTCACTCATTATCCAAATTTTAAATCATATAACATAATTATAGACTGCATTTATTCTGTTTCTCTGCATACTTTATTTTTCTCCTTTCACTCTGTTCTTCATTGGTTGGGACCACCACAGAGCAGCTATTATTATGTGGGTGGTGAGTCATTCTACACAATACAGTTACACCAGCATGGTGGTGTATGAGGTGTTGGTGTTTGTTGTGCGGGAATGAGTGGATCAGACACAGCAGTGCTGCTGTAGCTCTTAAACACCTCAGTGTCACTGAGAGATACAGATAACAGAGCTTCTGTCTCTGACTTACTTTATCTAAAAGATGACAGTGCAGCTAGCTGCGAGTTTATAACAGTGGACCATGAGTGGACACAGTGTGTTAAAAAAAAAAAAGATAATGGATGTAGAAACAAGAGGTGGTCATAAATGTTATGCTTAATGGGTCTAAAGCACACTTATAAATTCAACAGTAAGCTTAACAGAAACAGCATTGAGGGAACACTTTGCTCATTCACAAGCAATTACAAACAAGTATTACTATTTACTTAACTATCTGCAAGAAATGTGCCACAAGTGCACTTTTCCCATCATCTGCATGTGTCGTTCTGATTAATAAACCACAATATTAGGACCATGACTGATTAGGACCTGAATGATTCTGATATGCTAAAATGCTTTGAAACATGTTTATCTAACAAGCAAGTCTTTATACATAAAAACATAAAAACACAACTTCCACATCCTGAGAGGTATTATAGAGGACATTAATACACAATGGCTTAAAACAAGGCCCAGCAAGACCAATTAAAATACTTGATATAATGACAAAGTACAGAAAAACCGTGCACCAATTAGTGAAGAGTAGAGAAGCTTCAGAACATCCAGATGAAAGAAGAGAATGCTGCCTGGAATATGACGGCATAAGAAAAAGACAGGCAAGGCCAGAAGGTTCATCATTGAGGCACGGACTACAGGAGCTTCAGTCACAAAGACTCAACAGGACCAGCGATGTCTGCATTTAATTCTATGAAGTGTTATGTTTTAATGTGACATGTAGAGTAGAAAGAGAAGAGAAGCTGAAAATGTCATTGAAGAAGATGCACAACTGTGCATTTGAAAGGCCGGCAGTTTAAAAAAAAAATCACTTGCACTTCTCCACAGACATGTAGAGAGATGTGATCTGGTCAGATGCAAGAATACGATTAAGGATGACTTGATTAAGTCCATGTATCAAAGCATTCAACTTTGCCCTGTGATGAAAGGGTTTAGTTCTTATGGCAGTGGTAACTTCCAGATAACATCAGGCTGAAAAAAAAACAGCTTGAAGATTCTCCACAAGGAGGCGCCATCAACACTCACTGCTGCACATTTTATTAAGTGGTGGAAATGAGCCCACAACATGTGCACCCAACAAGCATGGACTTACTAGGATTAATAGAATAATACAGAACAGGGCCTGCTGTCTTTCTCAAAATCATTTTAATTCTTTGATGTAAGATGTTAAAGATATTCCGTATGTAGAGGAAATTCATATCTGTGAATGGTCATGTTTATATCCTGTTTATAACCAGTTTGCAGCAACTTTTGCTATTCGATTGTGAGCGCCTGATGGATTCACATGATGAACGATTGGTTTTAACAGGAACCAAGTCTTGCAAGAGAACCACACTATTGCCACCATACAGGACTGTGCACACAAGGCATGGTACATGGATTCATCCAGCTGGTACCAAATTCTGACACTTCTACCTGTAAACTTCAGCAGAAATCAAGATTTGTCAGATCAGGCTCCGTTTTCCACTTACAAAGTTACACAGTCAGCAAAACACCAACTGAGGGATTATCTTTTAGAACTTGAATACTAACTGAAGTCCATTCTTTTAAAAATCTACATGTGTGTGCGTATATATATATATATATATATATATATATATATATATATATATATATATATATATATATATATATATATATATATATATATATATATAGAGAAATTTTTACACAGACAAAAAAAATCTTAGAGACTCAAAAAAGAACAATTTACTTCTCTGTAATGCATGTATTCTAAAGTAAGAAAATAGAAACGGATAGTCTAAATGTATACTACTGCCAGATACATATATAAAAATGAATGGAATGTACACGGTGCATATAGGTAAAGGTACTGTGGTGCGAGTGGGGGGAAAAAGCAGTGATCTGAAACTCAAAAGCCAGGCAACAAACCAGAGCAATGAGAGAAGAGAAAACAAGCAGAGGGGTGAGGTTAGGTGTAGGGTTGTCACTATTACATGGCTGAATTGAATTAAAAGATACAATTAGGTTCAAATACTTTTTACTTTAATTTCTTTTTTGTGTATTTATGTCTGTATTTGTCCACACCTATTTTGTTTGTCTTTGTAATTTATCCCTGTTTCTGTAAAGCACTCTGAAATTCCACACCTATTTCTTCTTAATGCAGCTGAAATAAGAGGTCATTTAATCTAGTAGCACTTTATTTTTTTTATGTTTTATTGATTATTTCAAAAAGGCCACTACTGTAATGGTGCATATTTATGTAGATAAATGGTAAATTCTGTACTTACTCTAAGCAAAAAAGGCAGCTTGGCAGTCATTTGGCCTTTTTAAGCAGAGACGTTAATAATGTGCAGACCAGCCACTGACTGAAATATGAATGCTCAACCCAGTGGCCTATCAGCTTGCTGGTTGTGCTAAGAGCTGTGGAGGGTGGGTGTTCTCATAAGGGATGCCAATGTTGTTGCAGAGATCTGTGCAAGTGCAGTAGTCCTAAAAATATAATCATGTTTATTTAGGTATTATTGAGCCACATGCTACAGACTATTCCTGAGGTTTTTACCATATTTAATTAGTGACAAGATCTAATTTTACAACTGTAATCAGACCTACCTTTTCTAGTATTTTGATCTTTCTCTATTCATACAAACGGTAGACTGGTCTTGCATGACTGGCGTTGCAAAGATGGCCGCCAAGTGAACCGACTTGCCTATAAGGACTTTGATTTAAGTGAGAGTAAAGAGGTAATTGCCTATTTCAACCCAGTAGCTTCATGTGTGCTGATTAAAAGTCATTAAACACTTTTTCAAAGCTGCTGAAGCACCACCTCATCTTCTCAAACTGCTACTAACATCATAAATCATAAATCGGAAAGTAGATTAAACATATTTGTTCAAATCAAGTTAACAAAGTACTTTATTTACAGTTGGTACATGGCCAACATATGCTCACAATTGTATGAGGTGTCCTAGTTCATCTGTTTAAAAGTCATTAAAATAATTAGCACCTCTTTTAAATTATATAAATATAATGAATAGTGACAGCCCTAGTTATGAGGAAAGGGGCTGGAGCAGAGCAAGGTTCATGGCTAGTGATTGGAACAGTAAGTAACCTGTTGGGGCGCTGGTCTCTGCAGCAGACCCCTGGGCTGGGCTTTCTGAGCTGGAGGCCCCGGGGGCTCTGGAGGCTCGAGAGGCTGGCCGCTGACCCTGCCCGGGGGGGTCAGCCAAGAGCAGCAGCCTCTGCAAACGCCTACACACTAAACTTACCGGCAACCTGTGGGGGCCATATTCTGACAGGAGAGCAGAGAAAGAAAGAGGAGGCCATATGAAGGGTGGAAAGAAAATGGGGGGGGACAGAAAATAAAACACAAGAAGGACTGGTGGGCAGTAAAATCCAAAACAAAAAATACATAAAGCAGCAGCATTGAACAGGTCCCACAGATGACCAGACTTTGCTGAATTAACCAAATCATGCAATAAACGCTCCAAACTATTCAAAACAAAGACACATACGACAACAAAGATACAATCTCTGACATACGCTCCCACATTCACATATTCCAGTGAAGATGCCATACAAAACAAACTTCTCTGAGAAAAAACATAACTAAAGAAGCCAGGCAAAATCAAGAGAAGGTCTCACAACATTAGAAGCTAACATTTTAAAAAACAAGAGTATGTCCACAATGGAAAAGAAGCAGCAAACATGCAGCGAAACAAAAGGTAGGTATAGAAAATATATGTGAATAATGTACGGTCACTTCAATCATTTTTGGTTTCATGCAGAATCATGGAATATAACCCATATGGAGATATGAAAGCGTTAAGAAAATATTATATTTTATGTTTATATTATATTTTAAATATTATATTTAATGTAACATTTGTTAAAATACCTATAAAGTGCAATTATAACATATAAAGTAAGTGCTTTTTTCAGTGGACAGATGGTTATTTCGATGCATAGCTAACTAAAATCTAAAATGTTAGAGGAGAAAATAACAAGTAAAGCAAGTCTTCATCAGCATCTAACATTGTAGAGTTAGTAGAGTTAGCTCATTAGCTCCTCTACAAAAGCCTGTTACCAATAATTTTTTTAGGAAAACAAAGCGCATCATTTTAATCACCATGTTAATGTGGTAAGCTCATCATTGGTGTTCAAGAACTGCAGAGTGTAACCTTTGACAAACTTGTTTTTAGCGTACATAAAACAAAACACACGCTACACTATAAATACAGAGAAACAACATAAATGTACTGTGAATCAGGGTATTCTTACCAGACAACACAGCCTCTGTGGAGGGGGTGGGTGTGGCCGAGCCAGTGGGCGTGACCTCAGCCTGGCTCTTTTGCTCAGAGTCTGGAGAAGAGACCAGAGAAGAGGAAGAGGCGGCGCTCTCCAGTGAGGAGGAGCTGGAAGGGGGCGGGGCTGTCACAGTGGAAGAAGAACCTGAGGAAGAAGAGGAGGAGGAGATGGATTTGGGGAGGGGCTCTGCAGTGGCTGGAGCTGAGGCAGGTGTGCTGGGAGCTTCAGGGGCAACTGCTTCCATTTCCATGGGGCCCTCAGCCCCCAAAGGCTCCTGAGAGGGGATCTCGGAGGCTTCGGCAGACCCCTCTGGCCGAGCTGCAGTACCTGCAGAAAAACAGAGAGCATGCTGTATAATTTTCAGTTATATGTGAAAGTTTAGGCACCCTTACCCAAATTATTTTTTTTTTTTACATTGAGTTATATTCATTTTTTTTTTATTATTATTATTGAGAAGTAACACAGTCGCATGCCAAAAGTCATGGGACAGGTATTAGTCTCCCATGAGTTTTGCCATGTCCTGGGGAAGCTAAAGAATCCTGCAGGAATAATAAAGGATATAATGATGTGGCCTGCAGTGAATGTGGATTTCTGCCGCAGTCATTGTATGTATGGAAAATTCTAGCCAGATGCCACCAGTCACCATCATTTCCACCCATCCCAACGGTGGATAGTATAGTATTGTGTTCCTATTACACGTGATCACTTCCTGTGCCAAGATTTTTGGCATGTCAGCGTATCTCTATTGTTTCTCAATAATAAAAATGCATTTTTTCTCCATTTTTAATAAAAAGCCCCCAAAAAATCACAAATATGGCCTGTGCAAAAGTTTGGACACACAGTTTTTATGATGAACATGTAAGTGGTCAGTACAGTTTAATTAATGACAATATTCACGATTCTATTCTTACAATATATGCTGAGAATAAATGTAATAAATAAATGGGAACAATAAATATAATCATAATGCTTACCACCTATTATTCCCAACCTTTACAAGTAGCCCTCTACTCTTCCTCTACTTTGCAGAGTTATGACTGTTCATGCCTTTAACTAAGAGGAACAGCATAGTTTCATTTTCACCGCGTTCTTCCAAAACGTGTTTTCATAACCAGGACTAATGGAAGCAGGGCAGTCTGTATGCGGTACCTCTGGGCCGAGTCTGTGGACGAGCTCTGCTGCTCTGGGCCTCGCTGGCCTCCTCAAACCAACGCGACAGCATGTCCGACATCCTCTGCATGAGAGACACGTTGGGGCTCTGTTCTCCTGCAGCAAAGAGAAAAAGATCTCAGCACTGCACCACAGAAGATGCTCAAGATGTCAGAATCACCCATAGGAAAACCCCTCAGATCTACGCTCTCATTTTTGGAGACAGTTCTACCAGAGGCTGGGATACAGAAGAGCAATCTCTTATCCCACTCGGAATAATAAACCCTGACTCTCACAGAGAAACTAACAAGTTCCTTCTAGACGGATCAGGCTTTATTGATATTCTGAAGAAGAACTACCAAGAGAGATTAAAGGTGCTTCGACACTCAGGGCAATACACTCATTATGAGGGATATGGGGGAGATTAGCAATAAGAGAGAGAATTCGGCTAGAAGTAGAGTGTGTGGGTGAAATATAAGTAGAACATATTAAGAACATACACAAATGACTCAAAGACAAGCCACCAATTTTGATTATCGTATAGCTAAGAACTGTGGCGAGGAAGTTACTGCAATTTCATTACATTTCATTAAATTCTGAAGCAGCAACAGCAATAATTTTGCAATAGAATGCCACCTTGAAAAATATATTCTGCAAAAATAAAGTGCATAAGACTATAGGGTGCCAGCCCAAGGCTCATCAGCATGTGAGGGCACCTAAGGCTATTCCTTCTGGTCCAAACTGACAGAAGGACTACTGTGGCACAAGTCCCAGAAGTTTAATGATGGTTACAGGAGGAATGAGTCACAACACACTGTAAATCACACTGTAAATAACACTCTGCTGCTTACGGGTCTGTGCAGCTGCAGGCCAGACACAATGCCCATGTTTACATGTATAAAAATAAATTATATAAAAGTTGCATACTTTTTTTCTGGACTTAAGTTTGTCTTTAGATTTAGGGAACAATACTACTTCATATAGCAAATGTGTGCCAAAATAAGCCAATCACAGGGCAACACAACAATGCATTTTTACACCACAGACTGAAGAACAGTATGAAAAATTAGACAGAAAAAATACTTATTCAATTAAAATGACAAAAAGAATCTCAGGATGTACAACAAGTCAACCTTAAATTGGACAGGCTACAACAGAAAAAAAAATGTTAAATTGAACTTCTGTCTGCAAAGAACAATAAAGACAATACATTTAAAAGAAAATAATAACGTTCTCAATAATCATGATTCTTATTGATGCACACATATGATGGGGTTACGATATAATATTAAATAGGCTGTAATATTTAAGCAAATCCTCATTAAATATTAAAAATTGTTGCTAAAACATGTGCATCCCTTCATGACCTTAATTTACCCATAACATTTTCTATAATGTGATAATGCACAATGTTTCAAAGCAGAAGTCTTTAATCTGGTTTTCAATTATGAATATGACAATGAGCTCAGTGTTCTTCAGTGAACTTTCTCATCACTACATCTAAATCCAGAAAAAGACCTTTGATTCGGCATGTGGTAGAACAGATACTTGCAGTATGAATGTGCTCCCAAAATCTGCAGAAATTGCATAAAACCACTGTGTCAACATTGATTTTGATCAAAGGTTTTTTTTTTACAACATCTTGTGGAATCCAGACCATGAAGAATTTATTCTGAGCTGTTCTGAGAGCAAATGAAAGCATTAACTAGTATTAGTATAATGCTCTTTATTGATTGCATATGTTATGTAAGAATTTCTTTTTATTTATTTCTATACAAATATAGTAAAACTCTTTTTTTCCTCCATGTTGTTTGTATTTATCTGTGTGCACTTCTCTCTGGGCTGGTGCGTGTATAATGTTTGGGTTGGTGGTTGGAATTGTGAGGTATGTGGCGTCTCATCTTACCATCTCGTTCTCTCTCGCTCTCAGGGCGGGCACGGGGTCCCGTGTCTGACCAGTCTCCCCTCAGACGCAACCGCTTGACCGGCGGCTGCCTCAGCTGTGGGGAACACACATCAAATCACTGTCAATCACTGTCAAGAGTTCTCCCAGGCCCTTTAATATGTCTCGCCACAGCCTCCACCCTGCTATAAGTCTCTCACTTCACCTCACCTGCTCCCTCTACACAGCCTTCAGCACGTCACAAATCACAATTAAGAAACTAGAGCTAATTAACAATGTCTAGGGGCAGGAAAAACATTGAAGCTTTGATCTGAATGGCACAGAAAGTGCGTAGTCTGTCGGAGGACACCTTAAATGTGACACTTATTTGGATCCTACATGAGAGTGGAACTCTGTCCGGCCAGATGTCACACACACACACACAAACACATTACTCACTGATCAGCTTTCAGTCAGCACAACCTGAAACAACAGGCCAATACAAACCGAGCCATACATACTAAAGCACTGCAAGAACACCTTTAGTGCAACATTGGCCTGACCTCCCTGAAAACTAAGGTCATAGAAAATAATAATAAAATACTAATCTTCAAAAAGAAGTCAACCTAAAAATATTGTGCATTCCAGGAATACTGATAATTATGATATACTGCCTAAGTCTAAAAACAACTACATTCAAATTTTGTCAAAACGTAAAAAAAATTGAGATATGTTTTGCATGACTGCTAATAAGATATGCCAGATCATATTAAACTACTCTCCTGCAGGGTGCGTCCAGTAGCTAATGATTTCTTCGCTTCAGTGGTGTCACAGTACTCAGGTCAGTGTTATTTGTAATCAAAGCAGCCACAGCTCAACAAAATCATTTTTGGCTGCACTCACTATAAAACTAACACTAAATCTTACCTACATATTAATCATCAAATTCTAAAGCTCATTATAAAAACTCCTGTTTGCATAAATGGAACAGACAGAAACTAAAGAACCCTCATAAAAGGAACTCCATCATTTCAATGCTTCCTATATTCCTCTAAAGGAACCTGGCAGTTCCAGATAGTTTCCATAGGTATTTACTGATGCACCAGAGCAGAAAACGGAAAAAGAAGCAAGAGATCCCAGGGCTTCTCTTCTCTCCTCTCTTTGGCTGCCATTGTGCACTACAAGTCTATTTCTGTCACAGCAGTGGAACACAGTCTGCGTCTGAAGCTCTATTTGGAAAAGAATGTGAGCGTGGGGGATCCGGACACCGCTGAACACACTGAGCAGCAGCTGACAGAGGGGCCTGGATCAGTGACCCAGCACATTTTACACCTCTTCCCTTTTTTTTTTTTTTAGACCCTCCAACATCACCAGCTCTTCCATGGCTATCGCTCAAACCCAAACAGTCTGATAGAGGGCCTACAAGGTTGCATGATACAAGAAACAGGCTACAGACAAGCACTTACATTTAGATTTAAATATTTTTTTAAATACATATATATATATATTAATAAGTAAGAAATATTGCAAATGCATTTTTCTCAGATGTGTTTTTATTTTGCAGAGAGTGATGGCATATTAGCACATATCAGCATTTATCAACCTAGTTATTAGCTTTTTTGGTTGCAATGGTTATTACATAACCAACTAGCATTTTAAATTTAAGAGTAAAATATGATGACTGAAGTCTTATCAGTACAAAGGGACTGAATGTGCAAAGTAGTCTTTTTCTTGTTTTTATCCTGCAAATTTTTCATGAAAATTAACCAATATAAAGCATGTTTTAATATTTATGAATTGACATAAGACATTTTAATAAAATTGACTAAACAGGACTATTACTCTTCCTATGGATTTTTCAGGACTATACATCATTATTGCTGTCTGTAATCTATGCAATTATTTTCCAGAGTAAAACAGTTGCTGTGTAAATTTTACATATTTTTTTTAAAACTCAATTAGAACGAAGACTAATAGCTAAATTGAACTAAGAACCTCAGCAGTAGTATAGTCTATTAGCCTTGCCATCCCTGGAATCAGACACAAATTGTATGAAGAGCATAAATATTAGGTTGTGCATCGAAATGAAACTATTTAGAGGATTAGTAAGCAGCAGCAGACTGCTTAATAAACACAAATTCATTTAGATTTAAGTTTTGTGGGAAATATTTGGTTCCCTAAGCTGAAATTGCCATTTTAATTGGTTCTGTCATACAGTTTGCTTGACTGTCTGCTTGCTTATGCCTATAGATCAGTTCAGGACACGCGATAATATAGAGATATAATAATAAATATAATATTATACTGATGATAAAAAAATAGCTCCTTCTATTTACAAACAGTGACAACAAGTTCTGCACCCCCATAAATTACATTTACTCATGCTTCTCACCTCCTCCCTCCTCTCCTCAGACGGACCCTTGAGCTCTCGGGCCTGGTCATCCTTGGGGTCAAACAGGTAGATGTAGTCAGAGGAGTAGCTGACCAGGACCTCCTGTCCATCTCCACTGTAGCATAATGATGTCACGCGACACGACTTGTTGGACAAGTGGGCAGGGACAAATCGTACACACATGCCTGTCGTCCCTCTGCCCATGTAATTACCTGTAAACAAAAATAAGAGGAATAAAAGAAAGATTTAAATTGTTTTTAGATTTAAACGCACCACAAGAATTTCTCCACTCATTCGTTCAGTTCTAAACATGCATTAAAAGTTATTTACTGATAATGTGCCATCACTGTCTTGTCGAGCTGAGGCCGTATACTTTCTCAGCTGGCATTTTAGCATAGGTTACCTAACACTAACATGGTAGCTAAATTTTACACAATTAAATTGAAGGTTCCTGTATGATTTCATGTATGTTTTTAGAACAAATGTTTTAATAAGTTTACAAGTTGCACATAATAATAATGTGAAGCTTCTTTAAACAGATTTATCAGTGACACTTGACCTTTTCCATTGTATTTCAACTCATAAAACCAGCCTCAGTCAATCTGCCTCAAGGTGGTTTGTTAAACATAAATAAAAAGTAATCCTGAAATAGTAAAGTACCAACTATGGTGTGAAATAAATCATAATTTCTGTTTAGCCATAAACCCTTATTAATATTGCAAAACATGCATTTCAGTAAAGTATAAAGTAATAAAAGTAACTGAGGTTGATTTGAATGGACCAGTTCTCAAAATCAATTAACGGCACTGCTGTCATACACTCTAATAGAGATGAATGTTATTCATACAGCACAAAACGTTCTCACCCGTAGCTCTTGTGCCAAGCATTCGTCTGTCGTAGATTCGAACTGAGCTGTCAGAACATCCCACAGCAAGGTAATAGGGCACCAGAGGAGAAATGGATATCGAGGTAGCAGCTCTCCGGCAGTTAATCAAAATATCCTAATTTTGGAAGAAAGGGACAAAGGAAAACAGAACGGAAAAGAGTAAGGGAGGATACGAGAAATTGGGTTAAATATGTAAATGTCAATGGCAATTTTTTAACACCACTGTCTGTGCCAGATAAGTGAGGAGACTGTGTCCTTTGTTTAAAACCTAGAAAAGAACAACATTTCCAGAAAGGGAGAAAGTAGATAGTTTTTTTCTTTCTACAAATGGTAAATCAATCTAATTAATAATGCACAAGACTCGAGTGAGAGTACAAAAAAAAAAAAAAACACTAATTGATTTCTTTGTTGATGTGTGGGGGTAAGGGAAGCATTCACTGAACATGAGAGAGTCAAATTAGCATTTAACTGTAACAGGGCATGTTTTCTTCCCAGGCACTATGAAGTAAATGTAGAAAAATCACATAGGCTTAGGTGGACTATATGTGCCAATATGTGGTTGAGAGAGAATGTCTGACTGGACAGTTAAGTGAATTTTGTATGAGAAACATACATTTAAGTGAATGCATTCTCATACAAAAAGTAAAAATGACTATATGATGTAAAATGACACATAATACAAAAAAATTATGCAATGTCAATATGGATAACTTTGTAGTAATCATATGGAATAGACATAATCTTCTCACATCTTTACAGTCTTCTTTTGTGCAGCTAGTCTTCATGCGCAGATCGAACCACCGAACTGTGCCATCCTCACCACAGGATAAGAAGGTGTAGGGGTCATTTGGAACCGTCATTATCTTCAGAAAAATAAAAATAAGAGATAAAAATAAGAGACTGCTACATTTGAGACAATACTAACTATTCACAGTAATAAAAATGACAAAGCATTCAATTTATGCATATCAAAGCTGAAGCCTGTTCTACAGCTTTCATAATATTTTCTTATTTTATCCTTTCATATTGCTATAACAGCAAAATCTAAGCATCTTAGCAACACTGGTACTATCTACAAACCTCATAAGCAGTTCCATAGTGGCAGGTGAACTGGCACTGCCTGTTGATGTCTGCGCTTTTTTCCGTGTGAGTGTAGTAGATGATGCCGTCTCCTGAGCAGGACACAATCTGCTGATCGTTGGTGAGGGGCATGAATTTTGCGCTGAAGATGTTGGCCCGGTGACCCGAACGAATAGTTGTTTTAACCTGAGGAAAGCATGGTGAGAATATGGATTAAATAATGAAACGAAAATTACTCTGAATATTTATAGTTATCTATAATACAGTATCTCCATTTTTGTTGATATGTACTTTTTGACATAACATAAATCTGACAGTTGTATTCCTACATTACATTTAATTTTTTTAATGAATAGGCAAATAGGAATACCTTCTTCGAATAAATCTATTTATGTTAGATTTTCATTTTTTTTCTTTCAATTTTCTCTCTTCTGTTAAGTTAGCACTTTAAATATACAAAGTTTTGCTAAAGGCTGCAACAATACCCTACATATGACAGTCCACAACAGTCAATAATGTTCATTCAGAGTTGTTTAAACAAACAAACAAAAATTAAAAGTTAAAAAAAGCCAGTTCTCTTCTACTTCATGTTAGTAGTTAAATAATGAATACTGATCTACACTATGTAGTAACTCCAGCAGAACTTAACGCTGGTCAAACACTGCTGAACAAGTAATCACTTGCAGGCTTTGATTCATGAAGCCTTACGAAGGTCATGTAAGAGCCTGTCATATCAATAAAGATCACTCCCAATAAAATAATTCTCTTACATCATCGTTCCTCCTCTGCTCTACTCAATAATCACACTCACACTACAATGTTGAGAGGTTGTGTATTTCCGGGGTTAAGAGGACTTTGTTGGGCACAAAACAAAGCAGAGGATATACATATATTTTTTTCTGTAGTAAAATTTGGTATAAAACAACCTATTGTGGCAAAAAATGGCAAAATAAATGCCATGATAATACACACAATATTCAATAACTAATCTAATTATTTTTACTGATAAATCACAATTAATTATTCCTAAGTCACAATACTACTTTGTGTACTAATAAATTTAAATTTTAATTAATGTGTTTAAATGTGCTTTGTTAACTCTGTATACTTACCTTCCTGTTGTATGGGTTTGTGATAACCAAATTGGTGTCATCAGATCCTGATAAGATGTATTCTCCAGTGTCATTCCAGGATATTGTGTTAACCTGTTTAAAACAGAGAGACAGACAATTTGTGACACTGATTTGACTTAGAATGGAAAAGCTGTGCCATAAAACCTATGCGATCTTATCAGGACCACAAAATGTAATAGCACATTCTGCTACTTCTAAACCTGTAGTCTGGACTTAAGCAGTAACACACACAAACACACCGGAGTAAAATGTACTAAAGCACAATGCAGTTATCAACTGAATCATGGATCAATAGTTCATTAACTCAACCTGCAGAAGCTGATGTACCCTGGTCCATTTCTAGCGCTGAAAATGTTTTGGACAACACATTTCTTTACACTGGAGTGATTCTGGAAAACGGCACAATAAAACTTTTCCTCTGAAACGTCCTCATGCTTAATTCCACTCACCACCTCATAGAATTTGGTATAGATGGCTGAAGAAGATGCATTTTTAAAGATGTTACACATTTACTACCATATAACGTAGAGGAGAGCAGCACACAAAGCAACAGCAAGTAGCAACTGAGAGATTATATGTTTGATCAAATGTTTTGGTCCAAGCTACGGTAAATGCAAAATAGATTAAGGCACTTTATGTAATAATTGGCAAAGAATCTGACAAACGAATTTCTTTACTGCTGGGGTGACTTGCACTTTCAAGCCAAAATACATAAACATATTAGGATTCAATTAAATTGAATTAGTCAATGCAAGCAGTGTCCAACACATTACTTTAAATCAAAAAGGAGGACAGCATAATAAACACAAAAAACACATTTTACATCTACGGTACATAAAAATTACATTTATACTTACTTATACTGAATGTATACAGAATTCCCCACTGCCCCTCTCCCCCATTGTGTGTTAAAATAAGTTACTGTGGTATCATTCAGTTAGTCACTGAGTCTGACTGAAGTGTTGATGACGGAAAACAGGCTGCTCTCTCTAAATGTGGAAAGGATGTGGTGAAACGAAATCTGAAACTTTATCCTCAGCCTGATGATAAGACAGACTTAGCCTTCACTATTCTAGTGCTTCTGTTTTTTCAACAGAACAATTCGCAGAGTTGTAAAATGTATTGTTAAATAATTTTACAATATTTTTAGGTATTTGTGTGACTATATTCTTGGCAATATGACAAAACACTGAGATAAAAACAAAAAAATATATAACCTAAAAATAAATAATCTAATGTAACAAAAAAATATTTATCAAAATATAAATATTTAATGCATACAAAAAATATACCCCAAAAATATTCTTTAGCTTTACAGTAAATAGCAAAACAACAAAAAATAGCCCACTTTCAAGACAGAATAACACTACTATCATGTTATGTTTCTTTTTGTTTCTTTGTTTTTTTTTTAATGTTGGTTAAAAAAGTATAATCGACATTTTTGTGTATAATACGATATGGCACAGCCCTACAACACACTATGTCTGTGTATAGGCAAGAACCGGGCAATATACAGGGGGTTACAAGCAAGGGGTACAGGGGTTATAAGCAAGAAAGCAAGACAATATATTGCAATTTTATAATCAAATGTTTATGAAACAACATTATTTATCAAATAAGAGTAAAAGAAAAGTTACATTTTCTAAGCAATCATACTTGTGGAGTCTGTAAACAGCATTGCTATCTACTGCTATATCAATACATCTAAATTAAAGTCAAATAAAAATTTAAACAAGCCTCATAAGACCAAGACCTTGTAAAACATGTCACCACATAATAGATGGAGGAGGCCACCCTGGGGTTTGTTATCACTGGGAGCTTTACTCAAGTATAAAGAAAGACAGCACCAGTCACAGTCTGGTGTCTATCAGCCTCCAGGTTCAAGCTATTAGCAGACAAAAAAAAGCTGGGCCAAGGACACACACATACACACACACAAAGACACACACACTCCCCTGAGAAGGTAAAATATCAGGCAACCCCGAGAGACACATCCTTCAAGACCTTTCAATCTAACTTAAAATAAACTTAGATAGAAAATAACACTCTGCTGCAGGGGGAAATCAGTCAGCAGGGTATGATCTATGAACCAAAGTGAAAGAGTTTTTAATACTCACACAGCCATCGTGCACATTTAGTATGGCCTCAAGCTTCAGACGCTGCACAAATTCTCTCCTGCCTGCAAATAAAGGGGGGGGGGGGGTGAAATATAGGATAAGGAAAGAAAAATATTTTAATCCCTATTTTTTAGGATGATTCTTACAATTTTATATAGAACATATCACAAGTACAAATCCTATTCATGGTTTTCTCATGGCAGCATCATATGTACCTGGAATTTGGAGGACCAAATCATGGTTATAGCTAGATAACTATAAAACAACCTATACACTGTGCTAAACTGTAAGCTTAGTTTGGTTAGCTAGTACCTATTTCTCTACTGAACACAGGGTATATACAAACATCTATTTTATCAACTTTATTGAGGTGCTTAGAAATTAATATGGCTACTTTTAGCTATTTTTCTACACTGAGGACTGGCAAAGCCAGAAATTTGGTCCCAATTATGGAGGGGCACAATTAAAACTAAATCACGTGACTAAACCTTTAGAATAAAACACATGGGGTGTGACTTGTTTAATGGTATGGAAAAAGAGACTCCACACAGCGTACTTATCATAAACTGATAAAGTGATAAACTTCTTCAGTCCTTTGTGAAAACAAACACAATCACTCCTCTAAATGACGTATACCGATCTGAATGTGACGCAAACTGATCATTCAGAATTGATTGCAGTCTAGTTCTTCAGCTGCATCTGATCTCACCAAGATGCTGCATCAGTTACACGGAGGAAACTGAAAGCCATCCTGTGGTTAGTAATCCTGCAGTCTTTGTATTGAAGCCTTTGTATTGTCAGTCCACATTTAAAGATGGCACGATACCACTTTTCTAAAGCAGACCATGATTTTCTAAGCAACAGCCAGATGAGCATCTAATGTAAACCATCATACTCAATGTACCACCCAACAGTAAGAAACATACAGCTAGATTTTATACAGAATTGCATTACTGTATTCATCCTATTTTTCCTTGAAATATCCCATCCAACCATACAGCAACATTACTGGTACCCTAAAAGAAAGCACATAAATTAAGATCTCTTAAAACTTTTTTTTTTATTCTAATTGGATGCTTTCATTAAATTTTACTCCTAAAAATATTTTAGCACTTGACAATGTAAATCCTGATTTTCCAAATACAAAAAAAAAATGTTTAATTCTACAATCTTATCTAGGCCACATTTGCGATTATCACTATCATCACACTGTAATTTCATGCTATTTCTTGCAATTTGTGTAAGATCTGGAAAGGTCTCACACCAATCACTGGCCTTGGACTAAATTTAGGCTCTGCCCTGTGTATTCCCTGCCGATTAGCAGCAACAGCCCTAACAGCATGCAGCCCAGCCAAGCTAAATACGGAACACACATGATATGCCACCCTTCTACCTTACTAACTAGGCTAATACTTCTACCAGATCTCAAATGTTGTGGACAAGGTGTAGCCTGATGTTACAGCAAAAGCTTAGCTGATTGGTTAGACAACAATAAACACAGCCTAAGCTGACTTCTCATTCAAGAGACAGATGTGTCAGGTCAGGTAACACGCTTCACTGTTCTCTTAAGAGTAGATATGACACCACCTTCTTTAAATGTCAGCTTAAATGACAGCACTACCTTTTCTAAGGTCAGGAATAATTTTGTGTTAAAGTGAGTCATGGTTATAAAATGTTTTGATTGTTTTACAACAGTTTTTAATTATTTTAACAAAGGCTTGCATATTTTTAGACATTTAGACACTGTTTTTTCAGCATCAAATGCATCACTAGGACTGGACAATAATACTACAGAAAATGACCCAATAATGATATGATTATTGAGCACATTGTTCATATTTTTATATTACTCAGAAGCAATCAAAGGCACCTTTGAGTCGGCAGCTACATGTTCTGGCCTTCATAATTGAAAAACAGTGTTCAGCCAAGATACACATCATTTTAAACAGCAGAACCTACTAGACCAGACCAAAACCAGTGCCACATCCACAGCTCAGATACGAAAGCTAACAGGTGCCTGTGCTAAACATCACACTAAAAATGACTTGGGGAGTAGACGCCATCAACCCAACCCCGAGAGGGCAGGGCCTATTGTGCTTTCTCTGACTGTAGGTGCTAATGGCAAGCAGAATAATCTACAATTTTAAATATATACATGTGCTTAACCTCAGCTAAAAACTGTAGAAAATGCTATTTTTTGAAACCTACATACCTAAACAAATCTTCACATTTGTCGTCAGAAAAACTAAGAACAGTGCATCCATTCATTCAACAGACTCTCTCATCATTTATTTCAGAAATTCAGGTAAGCTGTTCATTAGGTTTACCCCAGATCTCAGAGCTTCCACTGATAAAGATGGCCCTGAAATTCTTCTTGACCAAGAACAGTACTCAGGAAGGCAGAAGGAAGGAAAGTTACCGAGTATGCAGAATCAACAATGAGTTCATTTAGGTAGACAGAATCCAAGCCAATGTTATGAGGGCAGGTGAGGAGCTGTGATATGGGTAGGCAGAGGACTGGACAGGTTACAGGCAGGAAAGGTGTAAGAGTTAGAACTTCACTGTGCTTTTTATTTCCCTGTTATTCCCCCGCTAATTTAAACCCTGCATCTGTTATTTTTAATAACAACAACATCACCATCAGAACTTGTTTCCTGCTGTAACATTATTTTGAAGTTGTTAAGGAAGTAGAATTATTAAGACACATACTTCATGTAACATTATTCTTAAAATTAAATTACATGGTAACATCAAGCAATCATGATTAAATTCCCTGGACATACTGAAACAAATCCATTCTTATTTCCATTAAAATGTAAAAAGTACTTCTAGTCTGGGCATCCCTGTCCCAATCAGCACCACAGAAACCAACACAACCCCCTTTAACTGAAGCCCCTCTCACTCCCAGCCTGTTTCTGAAGGACTGACATGCGCAGTTAAAATTGGAGGCAGAAATCAGCCAGCCAAAACACTTTACACAGCGCCCATTTCCGACCACTGACAGCTTCTTTCACTCAGTTGGCTTGTCAGAGGTCCTGCTGACTAAGGTTACTTTCCATGTTGACTTGATTTGATTTCCACCAAAACGTTTGTTGTAGGGCTGTATAATATATTGTTTCAGCATTGTCAAGATTGCAATGTCTGCATGTACAATAGTAAAACTGCAGATGTGCAATGTTATTTAAATAAAAATAAACCATACATAAATCACATCACAACTTGCTAATATTTACTGTTCTCAATTTCCGTGACATACCTACAATACATCTGGTTGCAAATCAATATAGATTATTTTTAGATTGCACGTAGTATTTGGCCTCCACCTTTCTGTGCAGTGAACACACACATACACCATGCCCCCACAGGATTTTACCTCACATAGCCACACTGTCTTAATTTTTTGTATACAGACAGCCCCATTAAAGTAATGCACAAGCTATTGTTTCCCTTACTTCTAATTTTAAATAGCATCCTCCTTACACCTTCTGTCTGTCTAAGGAGCACAAACATAAAAAACATAAAACCTAATACCTATAGCTAATATGTCTGATTCTAAATAAATAAACTAAAACAAGCTTGTGTGTAATGTTAGCTAACCTAGCTGTTAGCTAACTAATCTAGCTAAACTGCTAGCCATGACTCCCATTGCGAGTTTGGTTGCTGGTGGGCTAACAGATGTCAGCTTTACTCTTAATTATCTACCAACACGTCCTCTTAATGTAGCTGTGTTGTGTCCACATGAACACACCACAACATAAAAATTTATAAAACACATTTAGGCTAGCTAGCAAGCTTGTTAGCTAACTACAATGCTAGTCATCCAGTAAAGCTGTGTTTTGCTGTTCTCTCTCTTTCACGTTTGTGTCAGTCTCTCTCTCTCCTCTCTCTCCATTTTCTCTCTTTCTGCAAATTGTTAACAGGCATAACAAGTGTCAATATAAATGCATTTTAAAACAACTACTAACAGAAAACACACTATAGAAATTAGCCAGTTAGCTAGCTAACCTGTTAGCCATGCCCCCCATTGAGAGTTTTGATTTCTTTACTGTTATATGTGGACATACTTCTGAGAAACTGAGTGTAGTTGTGTTGTTTTCACACGAATTGACTAATTACAGCATAAAACCAAACGCATCAAAACTAGCTGCTAGTTAGCCAGCTGGCTAAAGTAGCTAGTTGTAGTTAGCTACAATGCTAGCGTTAGTTAACCTAGCTAGCTAACCTACCGTTACCCAAAAGAGCTGTGTTTTGTTTTCCTGCTGTTCTCTCTCTTTCCTCTCTTTTTTCTCTATTTTCTCTCTTTCCACAATTTGTTATCAATTGTAAAGTGTCAATTTAAGTTCAAGTTTCCTTTTTAAACGACTACCAACGCAAATACAGCTTTAAAATTAGCTAGCTAGCTACAAAGCAACACAGAAGGCAAATCCAGGTCCAGACACTAAAAATCCATTCCGGGATTTCGCCACATCTACCTAAGCGGCGCTAACACAGCCGAAAGCCACATATTAAGTTGTGACAAAACCCTGGGATGGATTTTCACTTTCAGGACCTGGATTTAAGTTACCGCTAATGCACAGCAGTGTTTTGTTTTGTCTTACCTAAATAGTTGGCTCTGACAGCGTTGGGGTCGTTGTAGCCGATTGCGCGCTTCCTTACATCCCAAATCAAGTTTCCAGGGCAGGACATTATTATTAGTCAGCTCTCAGAGCCCTTCTTTTAAGACCAGCAGCATTGAGAAAGAGATAAAGAGACAGGGGGAGAGAGAAAGAGGGGAGAAAGGAAGGATGATGATGATGAATCCACCTTAATCGACCCAGTGTTAATGTCCCGTTCAAACGCCTCTTTGCAGCACTGAATCCGCAGCACTAAACATCCACAGGAGATAAACCACAGAGAGATACTCTACTTCTCCTTCAGGACAATCATTACGACGTTTAAAATAAATAAAAAAAAACAGGGATATATGTCTGTAGTTAAGCCCAGCTGCTTCTCCAGAATCCTTTCCCCTGAGCCCCTGAAACTCGAGCTGCTCTCACTGTAAACCACCAGTGCGCTCTGAAGACCATCAACTATGCGCAGCGCCACACGCAGCAGCTCCGCTCTGTAACTCACCCGGTTAAAGAGGCAGAGCAGGACAAGATACACCTAGAGCAACAGATCATAAAAAACTACTACTACAGCTTATTAAACCACCAGTAAATTACTTACAGGTGATTTTCCAAAAGGGTTTTAAAAGTTTATATCTAAAAGTAAAAGTATATTTTTATTTCTTCTTTCTGCTAGCTTTTTGAAGAAGAAAAAATAAGCACTGCTTAAAAACAGTTGTGACTGCATATTGTTATTCTGAGGCAATAAATGAAAAAAAAAAAACTTTAAATAAGTAAATGCAAACCAATCAAAAAGATGAATACTTGCATGTGTTTCTTTATATATTGATTCACATATACATAATGTTAATGTTATTGTTTAAATGTACTTAAACTGAAACATTTTTAGGATCTGTCTCATTACTATTAATATTTTGTGCTAGTCTAATTATGTTTTCGAGTTATTGTAATTATTTGTTATGATTAGCCGTTATTTTTTAAGATAGTGAGCCATTATTTTAAGATACCTAAGATCCCATTGTTTTGAGGTTTATCACTAAACTGTTCCATTCATTGAAAAAAACTAAATCACAATTTTGAGATAATGTCTCATTAGGTTGAGATATAATCCATATGTTGGGGTACTATCATGAGATACTTTTATTTTAATTATTTTTATCATTACTTTGAGGTACTGTCTCAATATTTTGAGATGCTAAGTTATTCTCTTGAGGTGCTTCGTGTTGTTGTAACAAAAATAACGATATATCTTATATATCTATATCTAATAATTCTATATCTAAAATATCTATATCTAATATGTTTTTTTTTCTACAATATGTAAATATTGTAGTTGCATTGTATTGTACTGAATGTATCTTATTCAATTTTAATCAGTTTCTAATGGTAGAGGTGGGTTACATTAGATGAATCTTTGTATTTTGGCGCCCCCATGTGGCCAGACTGAAGCGCAATCAGAGCCGACTTAGTTTATGCAGAACCTACGTTATATAAAAATGACTGCTAACCGCTAGAGGGAGCCAGCGAGTGAGCCTAAAATGAAAAGGATGGACCTAATGGACCTAATCGGATAAAAACTCACATTAAAAATAATAACTACTTGTGATAACTTACCTTTAATTTTAGAAAGTAGAATGATTTATTTTGCTTAAAATGTGAATTAAACTTCCCTGTACATTTCCATTTTTCTACAACAGTGAGGTGACACAAAAAGAACACATTTAAATAGCTTTTAGCTGAAATATTTAAAATGTTTAAAAATAATGTCTTTGGTGCTGAAATATGCGGTATTATTCTGCTGTGACTAAATTGGTTTATTCTTCAGTGAAAAAAAATGATTAAGCTATTCAGGTGCTCCATATGAACCCATTTATTTTGAACTCACTCGGGAGCGCCATCTGGTGGTCGAACAGACCAAGGCGCCATCACTATTTTAATGATTTACTTTTATTATGTAAACTACTATCAAATATGCTTTATAGATCATTATTAGAATAATGTGCGTTTTGGTCCTTTAATATTATTTTTTATTCCTTTGAGTACTTTTTATAAAGATTTCAGACCAAAAATTTCCTGAGAACCAAAGAGTGGTAACCGCCCATAAACAAATCTGGACCAGTGACTAGATGTTAGGTACAGCGAACCAATGGGATGCTTCAGAAAGTGGGCTGTACCGTGACGCCAGTAACCTTGCGCCAGTTTTCCGTGTCACCGGGCGAGGAGAAGGAGAAGTTCGATTCAGTTTAATGAACCGATTCTTTTGACCTGTCCGATTCAAACGATTTAAACCTCCTACTAAAATGTTAATTAATTGTGTATACAATACAATCCAACAGCATTAAAATAGACACAATTATAGGTCAAATACACAGCATATACAACCAACATCACAAGTACATAAAAAAACAAAATAAAATTTGATCTTCAAAATATCAATAGATTTATGACATTTTGTTATTTTTAATTTGTAGAAAATTAGTCAGTGTATATTATTATTTAGGTCTGAATAAACAAAAATTTGGAATAAAGGTATCTTATTAGCAAAATTAGTTTAGTGTTTATAAAATTTACCTAAAATTATAACGTTAATTAAATTTACTGTACATTTTTTCTTGTGGTCAGATAAAGGGTCATCAAAAATATAAAATATATATTGGACTTTGAGGAGAGTTTCCTTAATTAACATGCTCTCCCAGACAAAAAAAAATCGAAGAAGAGCAAGTATATACAATAAAAAAGAAACCCAAAATAAGTGTTACGTCCAAATGAATCTGTAGTAGAAGCAGTAGTGTTTATTTCTTCTATTAAAGCTCTTAGATAAATTCAGTAACTCAGCACATTAGAATATTCTAATTTTAAAGCATCAAAACTACAGTTAAGCATTAAGTACCAGCATTTTAAAAAAGCAATTATGATTTTATCCATAATTTGGTATGTTTCAAACACTGATTATTTTACTCACATTTAAATTATCATTATTACAAGCTTAAATAAAGTGTTTACTAATATTAATAATAAAAAAAAAAGATTCAGTTGGACTGTGGTGTATCGACTTGATTTATGTGTTAGAAAGATTCGGCTCAAACGAACCGACTCGTTCAGGAGTCGAACATCACACCCGTGTTCCTCCTCCTTCTGGCCCGCCGGCCCAGCAACCATCAGTCCCAACATCATAGCTAGAAGGTCGAAGGGAGGACGGGGCGGTGGGAGTTGTTTAGGTGCAGTTTATGAGCGGTTTGGGTCTGTAAGCAGGTACTCGCCGCGGAGAGCCGTCTCGGGGGAGTGACTCGGAGCTATTGACCGCGCCGTCCTCGCCCGCTTTTGTTTAGTGCTGTTAATTTAGCCTGGCAGCCATGGCTATGGTAGGACTGAGAGCCTCCTACCACAGGGTGCTGGACAGGATCGAGCATATCCTGCCCGCCAAACTGAGACCTCTCTACAACCACCCAGCAGGTAATTCAGATAACTCACTAAATAAAGGCTGGATTTCTGGATTATGAATCGCAGATATAAGCTCTTGACCCTGGAGCTCAGTGACCCGCTTCACCCGGTAGGTTTACTGGGATAGCTAGCTTGTTGTTAGCTAGAATAGTAAGTTAGCTAGGCTAGCTAACCTGCAGAAACTGCTGTAAGTTTAGCTAAGCTATTTGCTATTAATGTGCAGCTGTGTTAGCTTGGCTAAGCTAGTTGTAGCTGCAGTGTTTTTATCATCCTGTAAACGCTGTGTCTTTAGTGGACCTGTCATCGACCTTGTGTGCTCTAAAGCACTGTAGCTAACCTGCGGAAGCCCATTCCCTCCACCTGAAATTAGAAATCCAGTGGGAGATGTTCTAAAATGGGACAGCATTAATTCCAGGTTACTGATTGGGTAACTGCCCGGCCTTAAAAAAATAAAAACAGCAACAACTGTTTATCTCAATTTTAGCATTATGTAAAAATATAAATGTAAAAAGACTTGTTTCATGTATTACTTAATTTTGACCAATAATTAAGAACAGATGTTTTTTCTTTTTTTTTAATTGTGTCAAAATGTAAAATTAAATTCTAAATGAGCTAAATCAGAGTTAGTTGGGGCATTTTTGATGTGGCTTGAAAAAAAGATTTTAAAAAATTACCCTTTTCTGTGTAAGATTTATTTTGTAATTTTATAACTTTTTATCTGTAGAGTTTTGGTTGGCATAAATACAATGCACATCTGATTTTGGATACACCCTTCTACTCTATAAAGAAATTCTAGGGCTCATGTTTTTATCAAGTGTCCCACAGAGTAAGATTATTGATCCATACTTAGCATATTTACTCTGAGAAGTTTGATAATGGGCTCAGATGTGTTTTAAGTCATCAAACTATAGTGGACCCTGACTCCTGGACCCTACCAGACAGGAATTTGACTGAAACTCTTAGCTCAGTGGTTTCCAAACCTGATCATTGAGGCCCCAGTTCAGAGTTTGCCCTGCTCCCAAAACACCTGATTCAACCCATCATCTTATTACTTAGTTAAAGGTGGTATGTTAAAGCAGTAAATCACTAAAACATGCAGGGCAGCGGTCCTCCGTGTTTAAAAGGTTTGAAACTACTGCCTTATCTAAACCTAATAAACTTTAGCTCAGCAGAGAACTGTGAATGTTGGACCCAAAGTTAGCCTTTTTAACCCATAAATTCAGATAAGATTACCACATAATACCTTGTAGTTGCAGAGCAAGGAAAACACATGCATGCAGTGATTTGTTACAAACTCTACATTAACAGCTATATTACCTCTAATGGTGTAAAAGACACATTCCTGCTAGTGCCAGAACTTTATAAGCAAATCGAATCCAGACACTGCTTTTTTGGCCAAAGCAGTTTGTAGAACGACTGAAACGAATTCATCTTAATTAACAGTCAGTCTGATGTTGTGAAACATCTAAACACATTTATGTCTTTCTCTTTTTCCTTCTAGGTCCCAAGACTGTTTTCTTCTGGGCTCCTATGTTTAAATGGGTATGGATGATTGTTTGTGTGTGCAAATGTTTGGCACGTACATTCTAAGGACTTGTTTTGTTGGTTTTCTGAGTGAAAAGAAGTGAAGAAACTATGTATAGATTACACCCTTACATAAGCCAGTTTCTGCACAGTTTGAAGCACAGCTGTATAAATTTTTAAGTTTGTTGAAGTGTGGAAAAATGGCTGGGGATTCAAGTACACTCAAGTAAGCTCACTGTGATGCATGATATTGTTGATAAAAACAAAAAGCAAGTTAGCTACACATAAACACTTCTGTGAGTTGATTATACATTGCCTTTGTTTCCATTCAGGGTCTGGTGATGGCTGGCTTAGCAGATATGACCAGACCGGCAGAAAAGCTTAGCATGTCCCAGTCTGCAGTACTGACTGCCACAGGTAGGCATATAAGCGTGTGTAATGCATCTTGTAACATTTGTTTTTAAATGAGGAGATAATTTATTTTCTATTTTTGTAGGTCTTATATGGTCCAGGTATTCCCTGGTCATCATACCTAAAAACTGGAATCTCTTTGCTGTCAACTTCTTTGTGGGAGGTGCAGGTGGATCTCAGCTCTTCCGGATATGGCAGTAAGTTCCAAGCACTAGAAAAGTTTTAAACATTTGCAGAGTGTCCCTTTTCTCAGTTTTGCTCTACTTACCTTTAGCCCAGTAACCACTCATTGATTGAATGTTTTTTGTTTTTGTTTGTGTTGCTGCAGTAAAAAAGACAAAGAGCTAAAATGTTAATGATTCATTAAAACTGCATTAGCAAACCAGCCACACGTTATTTTCATTATTTCTGGATACGTTTTAAACATTAATCTGTAACTTGTTATTGTGATAAGCAGCTTTTGTGAAATAAGTGAAATTAGGCAAGTTGCTGATTAACACGTAAACCCTGACATATCAGCATTGCACAATGCCTCTTTATCACATACTCGTCATTTATTTACAATGAACAAAGCTGAACATACTGAAGCCATGTTGCATGTTTTAGCTTGCAAAACAAATCAAGAGGTTCTTTTAAATTTACCAAGATATATTACTCTACACTCTTTGAAATTAAAGGTGCTTCAAAGGATTTTTTAAACAAAGCCATATAACAGGAGTGTTCACTTTTTTTTTTCTCTCTCTCTCAACAGGTACAAACAAGATCAGAAGGCAAAGGAGAAGGCTGTGGAGGCTTGAAAACATCATTAGCACATCATTGTCATCCAATGGGTCGAAAGGGAGTCCAAAAAAAAGTGTAAAGTCCACAAAACTCCCTCCCTCCTCTTTTTTAATGATCATCATATGTCCACCTCATTGTTTCATGCCAGCATTTTAATCCCTTAATTAATGTTGTCATGAAGATAGTTGTCATCAGCGCACAAAATCTTACAAGTGATTCTCATTTTCTGTCAAATATTCTGTAAAGAAATGATTGTTGGGAAAGAGATGCTTTTCAGGGTACAGAGTTGCCAACACAGTACTTACTTTAGACGCCACAGCTCATCTAATACTGTTCAAGGAATGTCTCTAAACACAAACTATTTCTTAGGAAATATTTATTAAACACTTGTAGACATTTGTATTTTTAGTTTTTTTTAGATTTTGTGTTTTTACAAAGTCCTCTTTGTAGTAGCACTGGGCATCCAGATCCTAATGCAATTTTTCAACACTCATCACTTTTGACATCAACATGGTCATACTGGAGTCATCTTACTTTGAAAAAAAAAAAAAATAAAGCGACTAATGGACAACTAGTGTGGCTGGATACTTTCTTCTTCTTTGTTCTTTTATTCTGAAATGTTTAATGTCTTTATTGACTTGGGGGTGTTTCACGAAGCAGGATTTTTCAGTTCGAGAAATAGCTGAAGCCTTTAAGGTCAAGCCTGTCAAATGAAAGAACACTGGGACATTCTTGTTGGACAGTTTTTTTTACTGCAGTTATCTGGCTATGTATGGCATCTTACGTTTTGAAATACCCCCAGGTTATAGCCTAGGTACTGTGCTCTCTTGGCTCGTAACATGATAGTAAAAGTGAAATGTTTAAATGTAGATTGCTCTCTGAACCGCTGGCTCTGAGCCCACTGTGTTTTTTTCCCCCCACCATAAAATGCAGTTTACACATGAATATACCGCCTGTATCCTAACAGCAGTTTGTTCACACATTAAACCAGGCTAGTGCCTCTCTTGTTGACTCATATAGCCAACACAATGATAATAAATCTCAATGTTCAAATGCAGCACAAAAAGATAAGTAAAAGCCTGTCAAACAAAAACAAACACCCAGATGTTTACAGATTGAATTGTTGCCCATCGCCCCTTACACAATGCTGCCAGGCTGGAAGGTTAAAGGCCAGCTCTTGCATCCATTGAGACATGAGAAGTCACACATTTCTGAACTGCTGCTAACGCAACACCACTGGACGGTTGACCACACTGGCAATCATCTGAGCCCAGATCTTGGACTCTTAAGCTGTGGTACCATGGATGGCTGTGGTATTGACCAGGCCTACAGTTAAAACATGCAAAAAAAAACTGTCAAAGTGGACCTTTCACTGTTGGGTCTGAATGTCAATTTTCATAAGAAACAAGTTGTGAATTTTGGCATCTTGTTCTACAAGACTTTTCTGGCAAATGTAACATCCTACATCCAAGTGCATCCAGTGAGAAGGGTTTGTTTTGTGTGGACCTAAAATAATATAATATTAATAATAATAATAATAATAAGTTCCCTTGAATTTGAGAGGCACCACTTTAGCCACTCTGATTAAACCCAACTCTTTAAAGACTGTCTGCTTGTCCAAAACTTTCAAAAAGTGTATTTAAACAAACTATAGCAATTACCAAACTGGCTGCACCACGCATACCCTGAATTCCAGTAAAGGGAGCTCACTTCAACAAAAATGTGCATTGTGGACTTTAATTTTAAAACTAGAAATTACAAAGCATCTTGGTGCAGCTTTGTTTAGCCAGCTATGGTTGTTAATGTACATGTAAGGATGAATTAATTGTATTTTGGGACTTTATATAGTTAAGTATTAATTAAATGAATTATTTCCAAAAGGTTTAAATCTTTTTGAAGAATTTTCAAAATAAAAACACCCAAAGCCACACATACTCTGTACTCAACACCTATTCCAGTTTACAGCTAATACCCAGCTAATAGCTACAATGGCATTACATTTTAGTTAGAAGGGTTTCTACCCACTGTTACTTGCTCTTGTAAAGTCTATGCGCAGGTGTTGGCTGATTTGTAGGTCAGGGTAATGAGAGCACAGATCTTGAGGTTTGTCTCAAAATGATGCAGAAGCCACACTCTACCTCCTTGTATTTGCATTGTTCACACACCAGAGATGGTTTAATGCTTAAAACAAGCCTAAAACATAAGGTTAAAAGCAGAGGGGAAGAATAAAATCTTTATTTAAAATCAGTCATGTACATTAAAACTATTAGATTTTTTAGTAAAATCTGGAAGAATCAAGAAGTACAGGACCAAAGTTGTGACTCTTGAGTCACAATGCAGCCAGCTAATAAAAAAACTTTTTACTACTCTAAACTTTGCCAAACTTTAGTAGAGGTACTAAACAGAGCAGAGCAACCTTTCTTACCTGTTTGAAACCCCAAATGCTAGAAATATACCTTAAAAACAAAGCACTCCCCTAAAACAAAAAATAACACCAAGTAAATGTTCATACATAAGAGAATTACAAACCAGACCAACAAAACTCAAGCGCACTGCACAACACCACTCACCCCTCACCCCTCTCTGTGCAATAGCACTTTTGGACCCTGCATTTAAAAGGTTGGCTCCTCCCCCAAACACTCCAGCCAGCACTTTCATTGGATTGGTGGCAAGATTCCTCCTAATTAGGTCAAGCCAGCAGGTCCTGTGAAGAGAGAATCACAGGGTTATCCTCTGTGATTTAATTTCTGTCAGGAAACGACCATGTATGTGTTTTTCACCCTCTGAGAAAATTACAGGCTGAATTACCTATTGTTTTTCGGTAATGTTAGTTCCTCTGAGTTTTGGTACTTTGCGGTTAATAAAATAGCACAACTGCAGATGTGACAGAGAAAGCCAAAAAACTCACTGGACATACTGTTTTATCAATTGTAGTCCGGATGCAAGAGTTTTATCAGTAGAAGTGTGAAATATTTTTCACAGATGTCCCCCTTAGAAACTAATCCCGTCCGGATAGGGCTATTGTTGTTTTGCCATTTGCTTCAAACGTGTGACAGCCATATACTGTATTTTGTATAAGTTTAAGTTTCTGAAGAGCGGGTTTTAGGCTGACTTTGGGCTGGATATTTTTGTTGGACCTGGCAACCCTGGCAGCATGGCCGGGGCGGTGAGGGCTGGGTGGTTGTAGGCGGCATGTAAGTGAGCGAGGACGTGTGGAGGGAGCAGCTTGAGTCATCTGAGGAGATTATGTAGCCGGCTCAAGTTTGACTGTGTGTGTGTGTGTCCCTCTCTCTCTCTCCTAGTAGGCTTGGCCACCCTCTGCGTTGTGAATGCGATGATGGAAACACGGGACACACTCTGCCATACAACGGGAGTTTTATTCTCTCTATTTCCTGTGCATGAGAGTAGCATACAACACAGCATAGAGTGAATTCTGGTCCTTCTCACACACACACATGCAGCTCTCCTCAGCAGTATTTAGCGCGAACTGAGCTACACTTTTTTTCCTCTACATCAAGTTGATAAAACACACAATAAAATAGACATCATAAAATATTTTATCACAAATATAGAGTACTATGTTATGAAAATAAACATTAAGAATATATCTATAGCTATGAAATAAAATACAATATTATACATTACCATAATACATTACCACATGCACATATATATATAGAGACTCCCATAAATTACGTATATTTTTCCTTCTGAACATTAATTTCATTATAACAAAACAAATTCCAATAAAAATAAACAGCTGATGCAATTAAACAATTAGCTAAATTAATTAAACAATTAACCAATTAACCTGTGGCAGTACCTGTGCATGAGAGTAGCATACAACACGGCTCTCACACACACACACACACATGCACAGCTGTGAGAAGAAAAGCACACCATATTAGCTTAACTGGTAGCAGTATCTCCCTTAACTCCACTAAATCTGCTGTACTTATATAAAAAAACTCTCTACACAAACGAACTACCCACACAACCAGAGATAACTTACTCTTAGTACTAAAACACATGTAAGAGTACAGATTTAGTGCACTATAAGTGCTTGAACAGTTTTAATACAGTATTTCATCAGGAGCACAGTAAACACCCACCTCTCCTCAGCAGTATTTAGCGCGAACTGAGGAGAGAGAAGCCCGCGCTGACACTGAAAACTCGCGCGATTTCAAAATAAAAGTCTGCTCCGCAGTTCAGCTTAAAATCAATATTACAGCTTGAAATCGCCCCCAAAAGGAAAAAAAATCACAAGTATAAAATAAATAATACCCAGAAATACAGAAAAATACTCAAAAGGATAACAAAGATAATTAGAGAAGGATTTTATGTGGAATGAAATAATAAAATATTATTTATATTCTCATCCGCTACAATTAGATATGGCTGCAGTCTGTGTTTGGAGTGGGTTCAGGTGTCTGTGTGTGGAAGAAGCGGAGTGGAGATGTTTCCTGCAGCAGGACGCTGTCTGATCACCAGCGGAGGGGTTTAATCACCATTATTCCTAACACTGAACACAACAGCAGCAGCAGGACAACACGATCAACCAGACATGAGACCAACCCGCACTAGCTCTCCTCACAGAAACCCCGCTGCTGCTGAAGGTGAGCGCTCCACATTTCAACCTTTATATGATTTAATGTAGATCTGAAACCAGCGCTGTAGATATTGAAGCTTAGTTTAGCAACCCAGGCGGAAACGCTGATGTGTATCTAAATGACTGAAACAGGAGCCATTATCTCCCGTTAGTATCTTACATTAGCACCACATAGCTGCGCCTAGGGAACAGAGAAAACACCATAATACTCTGTGTGTAGACTGTGATTGAGTGTTCATGGGGCTAATGCAGACTGTGGCTGTCTGAGTGTTGATGCAGACTGTAGCAAGTTAAATGTGGGTAATGTTGATGTAGACTGTATGTAGTGTGGGTAGTCTTGATGCAGACTGTATGTAGTGTGGGTATTGTTGATGCAGACTGTATGTAGTGTGGGTATTGTTGATGCAGACTGTATGTAGTGTGGGTATTGTTGATGCAGACTGTATGTAGTGTGGGTATTGTTGATGCAGACTGTATGTAGTGTGGGTATTGTTGATGCAGACTTTATGTAGTGTGGGTATTGTTGATGCAGACTGTATGTAGTGTGGGTAGTGTTGATGCAGGCTGTATGTAGCTTATTGAGTATAAATGGTGTTGGTTGTTGATAGTGTTCATGCAGGCTATATGTTGCTAGTTTAGTGTGAAAAGCATTGGGTGTGGATGGTGTTGAAACAGACTGAATGTAGTATGGGTAGTCTTGATGCAGACTATGTAGGTAGCTGAGTGTGGATAGTGTTAATGTAGACTGTAGGTAGAGTGGATAGTGTTGAAACAGATTGTAAAGCATTGGGTGTGGATAATGTTGATGCACTGTAGGCTGCTATTTAGCTGTGGAAAGTATTGTGTGTGGATAGTGTTGAGTGTGGATAGTGTTTATGCAGACGGTATTAAAAATGGATAGTGATGGTTATGGATAGTGTTGAAACAGACTGTAAAGCATTGGGTGTGGATTGTGTTGAAACAGACTGTAAAGTATTGGGGGTGGATCGTGTTGATGCAGACTGTGGATAGTGTTGGGAGTGGATAGTTCGGTGTGGATAGTGTTGAGTGTGGATAGTGTTTATGCAGACGGTATCTAGAGTGGATAGTGATGGTTGTGGATAGTGTTGAAACAGACTGTAAAGCATTGGGTGTGGATAGTGTTGATGCAGACTGTAGGTTGCTATTTGGGTGCGGATAGCGTTGGGTGTGGATAAAGTTGCTGCAGACTGAAGGTAGCTATTTGGGTGTGGATAGTGTTGGGTGCAGATGGTGTTGGGAGTGGATAGTGTTGAGAGTGGATAGTGTTGACGCAAACTCTATGTGAGTGGATAGTGTTGATACAAACTGTATGTGGGTAGTTGTGTCTGGGTAGTTATAGATGCAGACTGTATATAGCTAATTGAGTGTGGATAGTGTTTGGTGTGGATAGTGTTGATGTAGACTGTAGGTAGCTATTTGAGTGTGGATAGTTTTGATTCAGACTATATGTAATTAACTGGGTGTGGATAGTGTTTGGTGTGGATAGTGCTGATGATTTTATTACACTGTTGTGTTTGGGTGCATTGTTTCTGTATTATCCACAAAATGTGTGATAAATCACATTTTGGTGGATTTGTGAAATAATCCTTCTATTAAACACTCTCAGGGGTACAGTCTTATGTGTGTGTTCTGTTCTTTTCTTGTCAGGTGGTAAATCCTCTCTATGATCTTTCCTAATGGCTTGGCATTGTGTGTTGTGATGGTGTTCTGCTGTGCTGTAAAATGGCACAGAGACCCAGCCATGGAGGGACACATGCCCAGATTTGCCCCCATCTTCATTCTCTTGGCACTGTCAGGATTTATACTGCTCATATGCAACATCACATCACTGGAGGTGAGTACAGGGTGCATCTCTGTCAGATCAGAACCTTTCCACACAAACTGGTCTCTGCTAGTGCATGAGCTGTTCTCAGGTGCAATCATCCGCTTTTGGCTCAGATCTGTTATTGGTGTTTTTCTATATTCTTACTGTAACAAAGAACCCATTAGTCAAACTATGTAGAATATGGTTGGGTGGTATCAACTTTTTTTATGCTGTCAAAACATTACTGGCATAAACCCAGGGAGATCCTACAAAAAGAGAACAAAAAGAGGAAACAAACACTTGCCTGTGCCCTGCTAACACAGGTAGTGTCTGATAAACTCATGGAATATCAGCTAGGTAAAAGCTTATGGGTTTATTATTTCACTATTAATTAAGTTAAATGTTGTAATATATGTATTTCATATATTATGTAGCAGTTTTCCAATAAAAGCAAATGCACTATAGCAATTACATTTTCTCTTGTTTCTTAGCTTCTGCAATCAGTGGATTATGTCCCACACAATTAATTAAAGGGGTGTGTGTCCTTTGTTCACCTTCAGAATGCTTACATTCACTCTTTATTTTATATATATATGAAGAGTATCGTTATTGCAAAAATACCATGAAATATTGTGATATTATTAATTTAGATTGCCATATTGTTCACCCCTAGTGCAGACCTTCAGTAAGTATATAAGGTAGAATGTGCATTGACACAGGAAACATGCTCATAGGAAACAATGATTGATTAAGAGGGATGGAAGAAATAGTCATTAAATAATCATTGAATATCTGACTAATCTTCATCAGACCACTCATCCTCACTCTGCACACATTTTCTCTGCTTGCAGAAGTGGAACTGTCAGGCAATGTCCACCTTCTACCAGATCCAAAGCAGTATCCACTCCGCCTTTAAAACCCCTGAGACTCTGCTGCCAGTGGATCTGAACCACACATACTGCGCTGGCCTGGGCCGGGAGCCCACAGCCGAGGAGGCCAGAGAAATGCTCTATCTCCTCAATTCCATTTCCTGGCCTGGACCTCTAGTTCCAGGGCTGCCACTTAGGCTCAGCAGTGACCCTGCCCAAAGCTACTTTGTGATCCGGGGCCCAGCGGAGCAGCAGGTTGGTGGTCAGCTGGTGGTAGACGTCCTCATGCTGAACTTCATGGGGCAGCCCAAGAACCACGGCGGAGACTTCCTGGTGGCTCGTCTGCATTCTCCAGAGCTGGGAGCAGGCGTGGCGGGCCGAGTGCACGACCATCGGAACGGCAACTACACGGTGCTCTTCCCACTGCTGTGGGTCGGAGTGGTGCAGGTGGAGCTGACCATGGTGCATCCCAGCGAGGCGGTGGTAGTGCTGAAGCGACTGAGGGAGGAGCAGCCAGACCGGGTCTATTTCAAGAGTCTTTTCCGCTCTGGCTTCCTCTCCGAGACCACTGTGTGCAACCTGTGCCTGCCCCACAAAGAGCAACCCCTCTGTAACTACTCCGACCCGCAAACGGGAGAGCCCTGGTTCTGCTACAAGCCCAAAATGCTAAGTTGCGACACCCGAATCAATCATTCAAAAGGTGGCTATAAGAAAAACCTCCTCACAAAATATGAGACACAGTTCTTCCAGAGGTGAGCTGGCAGTGTGTTTTTGGTGTATTTGTGTAGTTAGTTGGGAATAAATGAGTCATTGTAGGAAACTGTTGCATTTTCTTTCTACTACATTGGAAGAGAAGCATTAATCACAAAAAAAATGTTTCCAGAGCATTCTCAGTAGGACATGACCTTTCCACATGCCCTTGTTTGCAAATCCACAAATATAATTTCATTATTATGTGTGTTTGTGTTATGTGTTTACATAATATACATTTATTCATAGTAAAAACTGTACTTTTTGTTTTTACACTTTTACAATGATGTCCTGTTGTTTTAAATGACATCACAAAAAATGGTACATAAAAAGTACATAATTTAAGGCTCTAGAGCAAAATGTTAAAGTGTGCTCTTGATGAAAATTGAGTTTGTAAATGACACTTTTTCATAGAATGACTCATGAGTATTTAAACTTTTTATTAGCTTTAAAGTTTCAGAATTGAGAAGATGGATTTTTTGTATTTAATGATTTTACCAAAAGATTCAGTTGTTTACTTATCTCATATTTGCATGTAAAAAGCAATTTGTTATAAAAAAAATGTAATCAGTATTTATTGTTTGTTTCAGTGGTGTAAATATCAAAGTCCCCATACATTCCTCAGGGATGGACAATGTGACTGTATTGCCTGCAAGGAAAGGTATGATTTAATAATATTTTGTACAATGTGTAGCTAATAGAAGTTCATTTAGCCCAACACACTGAATACAACATAATGAATTAGTTTGACTAATGATTTATGCCTGATCTTTATTTCTTTCCTAAAGGACCACCCAAAATTAGAAGCAATAAATTCGCCCCTGCTGGATACTACTACCAGGATACCTGGAGGCCTTTGAGTGGGGTAGTTATGCGGCAGTTTAATGACTCCTCAGCCATAACTCAGTGTCTTAAAGGGAAGATTATCTACATGTTTGGAGACTCCACTGTGCGGCAGTGGTTTGAGTACCTTAATGCCTTTGTTCCAGGTAAGATTAAACTCTCTCTTTTACTGTTTTGCCTGTTTTTTTCACATTCCTGTATTTTTCACACTATAAGGGGCAGCGGATTATAAAGCGCATCATCAGTTAACTTTTATTTTCTGGTCTATTTTGATACATAAAGCGCACTGGATTATAAGCCACGTTATGCGACACTAGTGAGGAACAGGGGTGTCGCCATGGTTTCCTTTTAATATTTTCTTAGGTGGCGAGATCTGTTAAGCTAAGCTAAGTAAACAAAACTGTAATTCTGAAAAAAAAAAACATTTTCTTTTAGTCAAACAAGCACTGGATGTTAATCTACACAGATTTCGCTGCCAAAACTGTTTATTTGGTTGAGTAAAACGCTTCAGTTTATTTACAGTAAGCTTAGATTTCCCGAATTCCACTAAGGCTAGCAGCGGTTAGCGGCTAATGCCGCCTGACAGCACTACACTGAGCACAGTTAGCGGCCAATGCTAATACTGCTCCAGTCCAGGGTTCTGGCGGGTCCTTAAAAAATCTAAAAAATGTCTTTTAATTTAAATCTGGATAATTAATATCTTAAATTGTCTTAAATTTACTGTAAATTTGCTGTATGTATTACATTTTTAGATGGTGCGTTTAATGCCAGTGGGAAAGCACGTAACTTTAGCGGCCAGTTACCGGGGAGAGAACTAAGGTTAGCAGAGAGCTAGCTCACATTACACACGAGCTAGCTAATGTTACTAAGAAGAAAACTAAGGTTAGCGTAGAGCTGGCTAACATAAGCCACGAGCTAGCTAACGTTACCTGGGAGAGAACTAAGGTTAGCGTAGAGCTGGCTAACATTAGCCATGAGCTAGCTAACATTACTAAGAAGAAAACTAAGGTTAGCGTAGAGCTGGCTAACATTAGCCACGAGCTAGCTAACATTACTGAGAAGAAAACTAAGGTAAACGTAGAGCTGGCTAACATGAGCCACAAGCTAGCTTACGTTACTGAGAAGAAAACTAATGTTAGCGTAGAGCTGGCTAACATTAGCCACAAGCTAGCTATTGTTACCTGGGAGAGAACTAAGGTCAGCAGTGTTAATATTACCAATTATCTAAACCAATCATCTGTCTCCTACAGAACTGAAGGAGTTCAATCTTCACAGTCCTAAGAATGTGGGGCCGTACATGGCTGTGGACACTGGACACAACATACTACTGAGCTACCGCTGCCACGGTCCCCCCATCCGCTTCACCTCCGTGTCCTCCTCCGAGATGCAGTATGTAGCTAACGAGCTGGACCGGATACGGGGCGGCTCGGACACAGTGGTGCTTGTGGGCGTCTGGTCTCACTTCAGCACCTTCCCTGTGGAGGTGTACATCCGACGACTGCGGCACATCCGCAGAGCCGTGGTGAGGCTCCTGAACCGCGAGCCGGCCACTCTGGTGATCATCCGCACAGCTAACCTCCAGAAGCTGGATCCAGAGTCCAGCCTGTTCAACAGCGACTGGTTCTCGCAGCAGCAGGACGCAGTGCTGCGCACCATGTTCCGAGGAATTAACGTCCGAATGTTGGATGCCTGGGAAATGACCCTTGCCCACCACCACCCACATCTGCTGCACCCACCCCTTACCATCATCAAAAACATGGTGGACCTAATCCTGTCCCACATCTGTCCAGTCAGGAAAAAAAAGAAAAGGAGCTAGCAGAAGACTGATATGTGAAGACTGGAAAGGGAACAATATGATTAACAATATGATTAATATTATTGTGCTTCATTCGATGCTGATTGTTTTTTTTTTTATTCTGAAACAAACAAAAAAATTTACGTGAATGCTTAAATTTTCTTTTTTTCTTAAGTTAATTTGGAAAGTAAATGCTCTTCACATAAAAAGGGAATTAAATAACTTAGAGAGCAGAGTTAAAGCAACTACTGTTTGCCATCAAATGATAAATGCCAGTGAAAACACTCTGTCTTGGTTTAAGTAACCTTCCAAAATGTTTTGATAGGTTTTTATTAAAGACAAAAAAAAGACTATTCAAATAAATCACTGAAAGCCTAAACTTGCCATGACTTCCATGATGAGTGCGTATAAACTTCTGACCACAACTGCATCATGATAATACTAAAACTAATACTAAAAAAGGAGAAGTCATCATTTTTTTTTCTTTGCTTGCCTTTCGTAATCCTGTGCAACAGTAAAATGGGCTGGGAAACAAAGAAATATATGATGGTGTGCACTGTGGGTACATACACCATTTCACAATCAAATGTATTCACTCAGTTTCGAAAAAGGGAATCAGAGGAGATGTAATGGATAGCCAGCTTGCTATATATTTTTATTGCGCTTTTATTAAAACCACGTTTTTGACTACTAAGCAAAGGTTTAGCAGCAACGTGTTAAAAACATGCAAATCAGTTCATTTAAAATCTTTATTTTGTGGCATTAGTTCACTGGTTAACTGGATGTTTCTGATTGCAGCTAAGCACTTTTAAGTTTTTGACAGGCTGTGAATTATACAACCATTGCAGTAAAAAGTACAGAAGCAAGAACTGGAACAATGTACATTTTGTTTGTTTAACTTTATATTATGCAAATACTGAAACGTTGTGTGTTAGTGGCATTCGGGCTTCCACCTCATATTCTGTCCTCATTATTTCAGCGTGTACTGTCTGTGTGGGGGGAAACATCATTTCCTTGCTCATTTAATTCCGTCTATGATAATTTAATTTTCACCGCCTATAAATGTATTTCCGTCCATTACAATGGCTTTGATGTTAATCTAAACATCCATTAGAGGGCAGTTCAGAGTCAATTTTTTTTGAAAAAACAAGCACACAGGGTGTATGGTGGAGGAAATTTATGATAATGTAATTATTATACATTTGAAGTATAAACTCTTCAAAAAGTTAAACTGGAAATTCTTTCCTGCCAAAGTTTCTTCTTTATCGTTTCCGTATGGCACTTATCATGTGTTGCTTGAATTATTTGTTACACTGCTTTCAGAAAACATGCACAATGAATAAAGTACTGCAGTATTCTTAACCATATTTAACATTAAGCATAAATAAGCTTTAACTTTCATTTTCTTGCAGCTCTAATAGTCTCTATGACTAGTCATTTAATGTCAGCAGGTTATCGTGTTACATATACATGTTTCAAGTGTACTGTTCAGTATTACCAATGAAAATACATAACCATAACATAACATAATTCTATACTGATGTAGCATTTGTTGAAAAACGAAGGTCACAATAAAATATTGTTCTGTCTACTGAAATTTGTAGAATGGGGATTATAACTGTTGCGGAAGCTGAGAAGCAGAAGAAGCTGAGATCACTGAAATGATGGGAAGGTGTGATTCCTATAAAGATTATGCAAATGGATAATTTACTTAAATAAAAAGTATTATGTGTATCATACCTGTGCTTACATTTAACCTACCAAATGATGTGCAGTGGCCCAGGGAAACTGTGAAATGCTACATGTCATTTACTGTACTAAGCCAAATTACCTCCAGCTTAAAGCTACATGCCATGTTTATTTTGATTTTATCATGTATTTAATACTGACACTGATGAGCTAATGTTGCACAAAATGATAAAACTCTGTTATGTTCCTTTACCAAATCTGCTGTCAAGTGTTTTTTTGTGTGTTTTGTGTGTGTGAGTGAGTGAGTGAGAGAGATGACCATGTGACCAGTTGAGGAAATTATGGAATACAGTATTCAGTTTTATGTCTTTTGAGTAGTGAAATTATTATTTCTGTGGAAACTCTTCTGGGAATCTGAGAAAAGGCATCATGATACAAAACACCCCGCCACCCCTGAATTTTCACCAGCGACTGTTTTTTTTAAACAAGCACAATTTGGTGGAAAACCACGAACCTGGCAGCTCTGGATGTGTTGAATCTGGTGATTTTAGTGAGGATTCTGTGACACCCTTTTTAGCCTATCAGCTCCCTTCAGTTCTAATACTGCATCCCTTTGGTTTAACAATGTTTGTAAGAGGAGATAAAGGCTTTTTCTAGGAGTTTGCTGTACTGATATCTCAATGTATGCAGTAGCTCTTGTATCAGCGCCATTAGCAGCACCGTGGTCACTCAGGTAATCGACACAAGCTGCTGTAAAGACATGATGTTCAAAAAAAAAAAAACTCCCAAAATGCCAATAATTTAATACAATATTTTGTCTAATTCACACTCAAATACTACTGCAATGCAATGCTTTGTCTGAAGTTAATAATGTAATGTCTGTCAATCCTGTTCAAGAATGAAGATTAATTATGCGCAGTGCATCATAGCTTTCAGCTTGCTGGTGTAGTTTCATTGTAAGACAAAATAACAGAATTGTAAATAGGCATCTAAATCACATCTGAGTCAAAAAAAAAAGCATTAAATACATAATAACGTGAAACTTTTAAAGTGTGAAACAAAATGTCATCTTTTCCGCATTTTTAACAGTCACAGGATATCTACAGTAAAATTCTGAGCCTAGAATGAACATTACAGTATACAAAGTGCCAAGCAAACATGATTCTGGAACCTCTCGAACCTCTTTTAAGAATGCACTCACAGAAATAACAGGCCTCACTGCTGTGCAAATGGGCACTTTGCTCACTGATGCATTTGAAGGTAGGATGCAATTTGCACTCTGAATATGAAATAAGATATGTTTTGTCCTGTCTTACTCCTATTGAAGAATGTCTCAGTATGATTTAGTGCTCTGAGAATAGGCTCTTACTGCAGGTGGCCAATCCAAATGCCTGACCGGCAGCCAGTCTCGAACACAAACATAATAAACAATTAAATGTTTTAAATTTAAAACTTATAAATTAAATCTATGGTTTTTAGAGCTAACAAAGCCTGCAGAGTCTGTGGCCGACCAGCCCCCACCTTCCCTTTCGGCTGGCGTGTTAAGAGGTAAATTAATATTTAACATACATTGTAGTTCTATTTCTAGCATGTGAATATTTGCTTTTCAAGTCTAGAAAGTTGGGTTTTTAGCTCATTAGATCTCTAAGTCTGCGCATGCGTGAACGCAGATATAAATAAGTGAGCAGCATTTAACATAGTACCCACATGATGGCGACAAACACTTTCAAATTGATGCTGAAACAGAAACAGGCTTTCAAAACTCTTAATCAATCCGTTTATCATTCGTTCATTAATTTTCCCATTTTTTAAAAGGGTCATCAAATGAAAAACAGAAAATACAAGCTGTTTTTTGTTTTTATATTCGAAAACGATTTTTTTCCCCCGATTAAATTTGATTCTCAATTGAATAACAAATTAAAGAATGATACACAGATTTTTATCTACTAGCTGATGTATATTCAAAAAAACGGCATAAAGTTTGGATTTTACATGATGTCATGTAAAACCAGGCTATGACTGTCACTGGCTCCCCTTTTCTTGTTCCAGACAATCTCAATCACTAATAATACAGACAACAAATTTGTTTACATTATTTATTTAAAACAGTCATTTTCCCTTCCTTGAATATCTGAAAATAGAATTCCTCCATAGTGCATTACTCATTAAGCAGAGCATGTTCATGAAATGATAATAGATCGCAATAATCCTTCAGGTCAGACCAAACAAACACAAACACAACTGTTAGTTATCTGCTTAGGACCAAGGTTATACTTCACGTACAAACAGTGACCGTTTAATAAGGATAATACAATATTGACAGCAATTGGAGTGTGGTATATCGGATTCAAGATATCCTTTGGCAAACCCTTTATTTTAACACACAAGGCCCTTTTTTCTTAACAAAAACACACAGCATAACTCTGTTAACCCTCTCCGAGTATAATAATACCTTAATAAAACTCAATTCTTTTCTATTCTACTCCCTCTGTATGAAAACATCCATCTCATTACAGATATTCAACCTGCTGCTATTGATAAATAATACCGGTAATTGTACAAAAATAGTTCATCCCTTCACTGGGGTCAGAGGGAGTCAGTGCTTGGGGACTTCAAACAAAGGAGTGCTTAACAAAAGAGAGGGACGTTATTAATAAAAAATAAATACGTTAGTGTGCGCACTCAAAGCAAAACAAAGTATAGAAAAGGGAGTAAATCATGGAGTAGAATAAAAACTTAAAACTTGCTCAGTCTCCGTAATTTGAGGGAGTGTGTTGCCCTTCTTTTGAGCAGAAGGCCTAAAAACAATGTTGTTAAATGATCGTTATCTTTAACTTCAGCAAATGAAGCACATCTCTATTACAGATATGGTGAATTGCACAGGCAGGCTCTTTGGCATCTGTGAGCAGAAACGAGCAAAGTCTCAAGCATCAGAAGCTCTAGTTTTAACTTTTAACACATGTCTAATGAAAGAGATATGCCTGGGCACTGAAAGCAAAAGAAAGCAACCATGAATTATAAAATCGTGGTAAAGGAAAAACAGAGGCATGAGAACATGGTGCTGATATGAATATCAGGCTTGGGTAAAAAAGGCTACAGCAGCTACACATCCTGGACCTTCATGGCATCTTTGGGCCATGTGTAGGTGTCTAGTGTGAAGGAATCATAGTCAGGGCTGTAGACATTAGACAGCACAAAGGCTTCCTTGTCCTTTGGCTCTGGATACCATGAAGCAATCTCTTGCTTATACGCGTAGTCCGCAATCTGGAGAAAAAGAATCAAAGAAAGGAATTTAGAAGGCTGATATGAAAAAAATACATTTGCACAGTAACAGTTTGGTCTATGGAAAAGTAACAGGCAACTGTGAAAAGTAGAACTTAAAAGGAAAATGCTAATAAAATACTAAATACTAATTATAAAGCTATCAGTTTAAGCGTGAGGCATAATTTTTTTTTTTTAGCTATGATTCAAAACCTATGATTTAGATATGCTGATAAGTGATAGCTCAAGTTAAAACATGTGAGCTGGTGACAGAATTGAACACAGCATGCACTTGCTCCTCTGAAAACTGTTGGAAAACAAACTAAGGTGACTACCTCATAGCTGCCATCAAAGCAAAATAAACTAAAGTATAAAACCTGTCCAAGTTTGTTTAAAACTTCCTTGTTTACAGCATAATTGTATGTGTTTTTTCATGGTATAGATGTCTTCAGCAATATTAATTTACTATTAATCTACCAAAAACAAGTTGTTAGAGGTAATAATGGTCACAAACCTTCACAGCGATCTTGAATGACACTTCTCTGATGGTGCTAAGGGGAGGGTACAATCTTCCCTCCGCTAGATGCTCCTCTGTTACCATGTCTGAGATTGCCTGAAAAAGAAGGGAAAAAAAAGAGAAACAATAGTTTGACCACCTCAATTAGAATGGTATTAGGCAATATGGCCAGTCACAAAGATTTTATCAATATTACCACTCAATAAAAACATGTTTCATTACAAAGAAATTAGAGATTTTGTACAGTACACAGTATGTGACCTATATGCAGTATGTGAAATGTATACAAATGCAATAAAAAACATATGTAGCTTGTCATAACTACAGAGAATAAATGACAGTCTATGCCGACTTGTCTAAAAATACCTGCAACCATGTAAAAACATACTGTAGTAAATAACTAGTAAATGTGTAGTAAATATGTTTACTAAATCAATGAAGCGCACTAAATGCTGCATATTTAATTCATGATTCTTCTCTTCACTGCTGAAACTGAGACTTAGACTAGAGGTGTTGCCATGTGGGTCAGTCAGACCTCACTGTACTCACTGCTCTCTGGCTTTATTTTAATTTCTCTAAAGTAAAGACTTCTTTTGTTTCTGTATCTTTTTCTAGTTATTATGATGAAAGTGTGAATGTGCTGTGTGTGTGTTTAAGTGTGTGAATGCTGCAGTAGATAGAGTACAGTGACACAATCAGTTCCAGTTCTGTGGTCTGTTTACTACAAACAAAGGCTTTGGAAATCGTAATTTTCTTGCATTCTTTTTTAAAGCTCAGTTTATTTCTATTGCTACAGACCAGCTCTAAGCCATTAAACAATGACTTGTTTCCTTAAAAGCACTGTCCTGCTTTTTTAACAAATATAATTGTTTTAGTTAATTTGTTCCTTAAAAGCCCTGGCAGTTTACTGTTAACTTTAGTACCATTTAAGTTTACTGGATTTTGTACCCTTTTAGGTTATTCTCTGGACCAGAAGTAAGTTTAAATGGCAAAAATGAACAGACATTTGACAAGTATATATAAAAAAACTATATATAAAAATATTATACAATTAAATTTAGCTAGGAGCTCATATATGACATATCGTCTGTGTTCAGAACGTTTACCTCTGCTGTGGTGAGGAAAATGTCATCTGATATGTGACGCACTCCACAGGTAATGACTCCTAGTGCTACTCCAGGGAACACATATGCATTGTTGCCCTGGCCTGGATAGAAGGTGCGTCCATCTGCAAGAGTGACTTTCTGAAAGGGACTACCGCTGGCAAAGATCCCACGACCCTTTAAAACAAACACAAACAGACAGGTACATTTAGGTGATTCCATATCATGCAATAAGGGGACAAAAGAACATGACATAGTATGTTTTTTGTTGAATAATATAAAATATATAAACGAGTAGGATTAATACTTAAAATTTATATATTTGGAAGTGACTTACAATAACAAATAGTTTTATACCACAAGTACATCTGTGTATGTCAAGTTACCTCAGTGAGTTTGTAACACTGCTCTGCTGTGCATTCTGCTTTGCTGGTGGGATTGCTAAGAGCAAAGATGATGGGCCTCTCATTGAAGGAGGCCATGTTCTTAATGATCTTCTCCGTAAAAGCTCCTCCAATGGCTGCCACCCCTGCAGAAAAGAATATGAGTATATTGTGCACCTATTTGACTACACATTACATTTTGCAAGGTTACATAAAAAAAATCTGCTAATTACCAATTATAGCTGTGGGTTTGATGGTCTCCACTACCTCCTCCAGAGTCTTTATGTGAGGATGCTCATGGGCAAACTCTTCCTTTTCATGGTTGATATGACCTCTGCCCTGAAGATCACATGACAAAGCCAGTGTTTAACCTTCTGCACAATTTAGAGCTCAATTATGCTTTAGACATCCATCAAGTGCCCATGAATAGGCTTTTCCTGGTATAGTGTAGGAGGACATCCATATATTTGCATAATGATGATAACATAAGCATGCCTGCACTGTGGTTAGACAGTAATTCTTACCTTGACAATAAGCCCTTTAGAGTCAACCATCCAGATCCTCTTGGCAGCCTCGGCATGAGGCACTCCCTCCTTAGCCATTGCCATTATAAGCAGATGAGCAATGCCCAAAGCAGCCTGATCACATGATTAACAAAAACTAGTCAAACAGCATCATGCAACATTCACTGGTTCTGAATTCACAAAAGTAGGGTGTGCTTCACAGTGCACAATAACAAAAGAACTAAATCTCAGTTATTAAACACGGGGCATTAGTTCTAAAAAGTACCTCTCCTGCTCCCTGGAACACAAACTTGTGGTCTGACAGTTTATTTTTGGTGATCTTCAGAGCAGCAAGTACACCAGCAACAGCTACTGATGCTGTGCCTGAAAAAAAATATATATAATTTAGCTGTACAGTTGCTGGATTCTTAGTTCCTTCTTTCATTAAACTCAGGCACTCGTATGTACCTTGTATATCATCGTTGAAAGTGCAGTAACGGTTGCGGTACTTGTTAAGAATGCGGAAAGCATTGCTGTTGGCAAAGTCCTCAAACTGAATCAGGCAGTTCATCCCATACCTGGACAAGAGGGCGAGGTTAATCATTCATAAACATATCAGCTCTATTACACTCTTATACACTTGATACTCACTTGTCTGTGACAGCCTGCATGAACTCATCAATGAGGTCGTCATATTCTTTTCCCCTTACTCTTTTGTGCTTCAGTCCAATGTACAAAGGATCATTCAAGAGAGTCTGATCAGAAAAAGTCAATTAAAGACAACACACAACTTTTACAACATATATTTAAAATGTACTGTTTCCTTGAACTGTATTGTCTCCTTATTCAAAATAAAATTTGGCATAATCAAAACCAAGCTGCAAATTGGGCCAATTACATAACAGTCTTAATCCATTATATTTACACTAAAGATGCAAGGATCGATGTCCGCCAATTTTCAATCCAAATATGAGCTGTAGATGCTGCAGTTCATGGTTAACCAGTAGACTGCAACATGGCGCTTGCGCATGGCTAAAGAGCCCAATTAAATCTATCATATTATAGAGAGTTATAGGCAGAATATAGTGTTGTTGATACTGGAGAGCAGCCCATCTCTTCTAGTCTGTCAATTTCAGCTGACACTAGACCAATACAAGAATCAATACTAGAAACTTTCAAACCTCATTATCTGTGCCCACATCCAGCAGCACAGGCAGACACTGCTGAGGAGGAACTCCTCCACATGCTGTGTAAAGAGCCAGCTTTCCCACTGGAATCCCCATTCCATAACCGCCCAGGTCTCCCAGTCCCAGGATCCTCTCGCCATCAGTCACCACAATGGCCTGACGATGTACAGTAAGCATAAACAAGAAATGACAAACAATTCCACATCACATTTTAGTGGGTTTGTGCACTGTTTATAACTCACACACCTTGATGTCATCCTCTGGCCATGAGTTCAACATAGTGGCAATGTGGCCTTTATCATGTATGGTGATAAAAAGTCCTCTAAAAGAAAAACATGGGTAGAGATTTTCAGTGCAAATTTCTATTTAATCAAAATTTTAGTATATATGATAATATTTTGAGTGTCTGACCGTGGTCTCCTGAATGCCAGGCCATACTGCTGGCAGGCCAGGCCCACAGTGGGAGTGTAAACTATAGGCATGAACTCTTCGATATCAGAGGTCAACAGTCGATAAAAGAGCTTCTCATTCCTGTCCTGCAGGGTCATCAGCAAGATATATCTGCAAGAGAGACAATAAGAGGGAGACAAAAAAGGAAGGAAGACGGTGTGAATAAAAAAGGGAAATGTACAGCTTGATATCTGAGATTTTTGTTATTCAGTGTGGTTTTGTGAGAAATTGTGGACTGTAGAAAGGAAATTAAGGTCTCCTCTCTAGAGATTCCTATGCAGTGGTGGAGAATTACACTGCAACTATACACATTCTGTTCGGTATAAACATTTACTTATATGCAATGCAGTTAGTGGTGAATTTCACAATAATAAAAACTGTGTATGGGTTTATCCACCCTGCTTGTATTTTAAACATATCTTACAGTTCAAAAACGTTCTGAAAAATAATACTTGATTGTACACTTTCTTGTAATACTGGGAATGGTGTCTCAGTCATTTCCAGTCTGGGCTAAGAACACTGCTAAATGCAATATGTAATTTGGGTGGAGCTGCAGGAGACCTCTAGTGAAAGTTTAACTTAACATCCTGCAATATTATTTTACTGTGACAGTTCCCTTAATTCTGGTTCGGTAGTAAAAGTAAATTATGTTCTGTTGGTGAAGCTCAGCAGACAAAAATACCAATTATTACATAACGCTGCTTTAACATCTGGTTCCTATTACAACCAATATGAACAATTCTGACTTGGGATATTTCTCTAGAAAGAGTTATGTTGTTTAGATCTCAAGCATTTAATTAAGCAGCAATGATTTGTTTTTAGTTAAGGTAATTTATACTGTTTGACCAGAATACTCAATATAAATCAGTAGATTACTCATGAACTGAAATGTTTGTATATGTTTTATAAACATGTAATAAGAAGACATTACTTGTCGAGTGGGTTGATGCGCGTCTCATAGCTTTTCATGACTCGTAGGACCTGAACGTCCTGAGACAGAAAGCATGGAGGCAACAAGCCATGGATACCCAGTTGGAGCCTCTCCTCAAGGGTGAACGCCATGCCCTGCAAAGCCCAGAACCACACCTTAAGTTAACCACAATTCCTAAACATGCCTACATGCCAAAAGTGCACAGTCACTCCATAATCTGGTTCAAATTAAGAGCCCAAACTGCTAGTGAGTCTGTCTCAAAGTCTGGGCAAGCTCCCAGCTTAGAGGAAAGACATACCATATGTTGAGTCTATTTATTTCTGACCAATGGAAAGGGGGAGTGACTCTCCCTCCCCTATTACGCTGTCTACTCCCTCTCTGTCTCCTACCTCTGTTTTGACTCTGTTGCTCCAACTATTCTTGGTTAGAACCCTTTTGTTTCAGCACTTACCCTGCTTAAAAAGTTTAAAAACAGGATACAGTGTGCAGCTGAAAGCATTTTTATGGAAAGAAAAACTCATGACAATCAAATTTCTTAAAAAAAAAAAACTGATTCATATCCTGCATATCCTGCAATGCAGCTATCCACCATTCCACTCCAAACAAGAGTGCACTGAATGGTGCCATAATGCAAATAACCACTCACTGTAAATAATGAAATATCTACGCTAATCAATACTGTATATACTTATACTACACATCCACAAGAATCTGCTTTCTAAGTGTAAAACGTTTATTGACAATAAGGCTGACATCATTACGCTGACTGTACACATTTAGCAGAACAAGGTTAAGTGTGACTGTCAGGCTTGGTGTGATCTGCAGTCTGCAGAGTTTCAGCCTTAGCTTATCAGTGGAAACTCTGATACTGCAGATATATAGCACCACATAAAACTCATTCAATCATGCATAATGACTGGCAGAGCTTAAATACCCATTCTAACTTCTTAACTCTAATGTCTTAGAGCACCCTGCACTGTCCTGCAAAGCGGAATGTGCAATATGGCTAATAGCATTACGTTATTTAAAGAATATTTGTCTCCTAATAGTATTACACATATAAAATGCACAAGTAGAGTTAGATTTTAAAAATATCAAATGCTACATATATGATTTTTAAGCAAATGTGCTGCACTATAACCTGTTCAACTAGATTAACTTTGATTTTACCAAATTGAAAACCTTTGGAATATAATCAAGAGGAAGATGGATGATCACAAGCGGGGTAAAGCAGCATAAAGTTATCCAAAAGCAGTGTGTAAGACTGGTGGAGGGGAACATGATGCCAAGGTGCATGAAAACAGTGATTAAAAACCAAGGTTATTCCACCAAATATTGATTTCTGAACGCTTAAAACTTTATGAATATGAACTTGCTTTCTTTGCATTATTTGAGGTCTGAAAGCTCTGCATCTTTTTCGTTATTTCCGCCATTTCTCATTTTCTGTAAATAAATGCTCTAAATGACAATATATATATATATTTTAAATTTGGTAAAAAATGTTGTCTGTAGTTTATAGAATAAAACATCAATGTACATTTTACTCAAACATATACCTATAAATAGCAAAATCATAGAAACTAATTCAGAAACTGAAGTGGTCTCTTGTATTTTTCCAGAGCTGTATAGTAGATTATACTAGATATATTTTTATTTTATATACATTTAGGACGGAATGTCTGTGGAAGGTTGTGTGGTCTTTAACCTACCTTATTAAGGTGGGGGTTTCTGGTGATATCATAGCCCCTCTTTTTGGTGTTAACACTGGGCCTGGTGCTGCCGCCGGAGTGGCAGACCCTCAGCCCGCCGAAGAGCAGCGGGGTAGCGGCGGAGAGAGCGGCCGGGGGCGGGCTGGGCAGAGACCAGAGAGCGCCGGAGGTCCGTCTGCAGAGAGCCAGCACACTCTTTCCAGAGATAGAGTTCATGTTTTCTTGCGGGAAAGTAAATAAAATAAAAATTATTATTACTAAAATAGACTTATTTTATCAGTCAGAGGGTTAAAACTGCAAGAAAATAACATAATAATCAAGTTAAACAGATAAATAACAAAGAGCAGGTGTTGTTTAGGAGAGCTGGGTAACCCAGGTTCAAAAAGGAAAAATCCATTCCAGGGTTTTGTGCCAACTGCCTGGGCGGCTCTGCTGCAGCTCAGCCGCCCAGGCAGTTGGCACAAAACCCTGGGATGGATTTTTACTTTTTGAACCTGGGTTACCCACCTCTACTAAATGTTTAGCTAGTTAACTAGTTAGCTTAGCTAGACTACATTCAAAGACAATGCCAAGCTAACCTACGTCATATATAGCCTATAAAACAAAGAAAATAGAGTAGTTTAGTTAGTAACATATGTTATATTATTATTAGACAAAGGATGAGCTCTCCAAAGCTAATAGTTAGCTAGCTAAGCTAAAGCTATATATCTATCTATCTGCAGTAACACAGAAACAACAGCCCATAAACATACCGAATTACCTGCTTTAAACACAGCCTCAGCTTCACACCAACTGCATGTGATCCGTCAGCTGGACCCGCTGCCTGTCTCCTGTCTGCTGTTTATTGCCGGTGGATGTTGCAATCCTCAGTTTCTGCCGATTCAAGCTGCTGCTTTGACATTGAAGCGCTTCTACTTCCCTGTTGCCCCGCCTTAGTCCCGCCTTCTTCTCTCTGCTGTCCAATCACACGCCGCGCTGAAAGTGAAGAGCATTAAAACCAAACACCAGGCCTCCCTACTGTACCACCTTCCCTCTCAGCCAACCTACACACCTTCTGTTTTCAGAGTACAGTAGCTACTAATGTAACCAACTTAGTCAGACAAGGAGACTTGGCCAAGCAGGTCACACAAGCATGTAAGTATGCTAGCTAACATTCCTTATAGGAGCTCAAGACAACAAGAAAAAGAAAAGTTTAGTATTTCTGAACTATTTAAACCATGAAACCCAAGACATTCAAACTGGTCTGATGTGAAATGCATACTCAAACAAAACACAAACAAGCATGAAGATGTTTCCACAGTTTGAGTCTGGAACTCCTTTACCAGCCAAGGAGAACAGCAGATCACACTCTGATATGCTAGGTAACGTTTCGTAGGAGCTCAAGACCATAAGGAAATAAAATTAAAGGAATAGAAAGAAAAACACATTTTGTTCAGCATTTCTGAACTCTTCAAACCCCGAAACCCAAGCCATTCAAACAGGTGAAATCCATACTGAGAAAAAACAAAAACAAACAAGCAAAACCAAAAATAGTACAGCTAGCTCATGATGGTCTGTTAAAATATAAAGTACAGTATTAAGTTGTCGGATTATCTTATTTCTTGGTAAGCATGGGGATGGTTGCACACTTTGAGTCTTGACAGACAAGACAAGACAATCACATATTTTCCAGTATTTCTGAACACTTTAAACCACAAATCCCAAGCCATTCAAACTGGTATGGAGCAAAATTCTTTCTGAAAAAGACAAACAAACCACTTTTACCAGCCAAGAAGAACAGCAGCTTCTAAACAGCAGCTTTTAAACTAGTCTGATGTGAAATCCCTACAGAGAAAAAGAAACAAAACAAAAAAAAAACAAGATTGTCTAGCTGGTTCAGGTGTCGGATCAGCTTATTTCTTGGTCAACATGGGTATGTTTGAACTGTTTGAGTCTGAACCACCTTTACCAGCCAAGACCAGCTTGGACCATCTAAAAGCTGGATATTTCAACAACATTCTGAGAAATAGCTTTTTAACAACTACACTTGGGCACTGGGAGTTTCATTTTAGCATAGTTTAATCATGTGGCTATGTTAAAACACCTATGCCAAAAGTATCAAATTCTTCTCAATAATTTACAACAAATGTTCATATTTTGTCTAATGAGGATTAAAGCAAAAACATGTTTTAATTTTTTATCACATTTGAGATATTAACTCTACATGTAGCCAAATGGTCATTCCAAAACATATTTATTATCTATTAGTTACATATATTATTATCTTTCACAAAAAAATTAGACAAAAGGCAAACATGTAAAAAACCCATTTGTAGCCAAAGTCAAACTGCTGTAAAAAGCTAAATATGTGCAAAGTTAGCTGAAGTTCAGTGTGTATTACAGTCTGACCTTCAGTCACAAGTCATCTGTAACCAGATGAAACCTAACTTCAGAGTCAGAAACCACTGAGGTAAAGACTTAGGTGAGGGATATTACTCAGTTTGTGTCCCCTGTTCATATGAGAAATGGACACATGTACTGACAAATTCTGGGTTTGGCCACACATGCTGACAAATATATGCATTCATACACAAATCCAAATACACTTTATTACACCCTTAAGTTTACCCATTAGTTTGGACAAAAGCTGCCTTACTTAACATACACATATAAACAGTGGTCTCCCTTTTTTGCTTACGAGAAAACATTATATGGAATATTTAGCTGTATGAAAAAATGGGCACCTTCAGTCGATATAAGACGATTATATATATATATATAAATAAGTGAACAAAGACTGTAAATATGTAATTTACATGCCACTTTTAAGGCACGATATAACTTTGTGTTAATTTGTACCTAATCACACTTGGTAAAAAATAATAAAATATATAACTTGACAGGGGCACCCAAATGTTTGCATACAACTCTGTATGCAAAAAATGTCTCACTGCCACAGACAGAGAGATGATGATAAATATAACCAGACAATGAGCATAATGCTGTAGAACAATAGAAAAGAGGGAGGTTAAACTGGGCACCACTGTACAAGCACTATAAAAAATTAACAAAAAGAATAAAACCATACTTCTTCTGCAGGTGCATAAAGTATAAACAGTCAGTTAAGCAAATGCATGCAGGTAGTTATACATAATTTTCATACTGTACACAAGAAAAAAAAGCACCACAAATGTGACAAATAACCCATCACCACACAAACTAGATCAATGTAAACACAGAAATCACAAGCTAAAGCTTAACTATTCAGTTGCACACATATTTGGACCAACCTGGTGAAAATTTCTGTTAATTTGAAAGGAAAGTTGCTTTATCTATTAAGCTCTCTATAACTTTATAAAGATCTTACACGTTAAGAAGATTCGCTTTTACAGTTTAATGCTAATTATGGCTTGTTCTCCACCAATGTCCATATTTATCAAACTTCTCACAGTAAGAACGCTGATCCACGATCAGTAACAGTTTATTGAATTCTAATAGACAGCGGGAGAGAGGTGATCTTTTATCAGTAATTGTATTCTAAGATACTCAGCATCAGATGTTTTCCAAGGAACATCTAAACAAGTCCTGTCAGTCACTGGAAAATACTAAGTAGAAGTATCATACAGGCTGCCGATACGTCTGCTTTTGGACAGCCCTTTTTTGTTGGTGTTATTATTATTTTTTGTGTTTATTTGTATTTATTCTTTTGGTTGTGGTGGTTGCACTGGTGGAGAGTTACTCACCCTCTTGGTGTTAGTGTGGATGGAGAATAAGGGTCAATCAGTGGCTGCAATTAGAAGTAAGAACCACTACTGGTTGCAATTATTTCTGTCTGCCAAATAGGAATATGTTTGGTCTTTTTACTTCAAACTCAGTGATGCTACAATATTATAGAAAGGCATAATCATTATATTGATTTACTTTCAGAAATCTTGTTTAGCTACTCACTCAAGATACAGAAATTATGACCAGGGGCACCCAAATATTCCATACCACTGTAGCTTAATTATTTTTAGTATAAAACATAGCACTGTTTAACAGCAAACACACAAACTATAAAAAATTAAAACATGTTTATACAATTATAAAAAAAGGTCACAAAAATCATTTATTTAAAAGGAACTGAAACAAATGAAAAACATTTTTAAAATGATTAATCAATCTTTTCTTCTCACTGGGAGAGCACTAGGCAGCCGACTACTAAACAATTTAGCAAGTTCTACATAAATCATCATTCTCTGCTACTGAAACTGAGTCAAACGTATTTAAGCATCCACTGATGCGATGGGGTGAAAATGCAGGACAAGGCAGCTCGATTCTTCAGATCACAACACTGACGCCACTACGAGAGCTCTTATCCTAAGAGACAGAGACGAGGAAAGGGGGAGAGAGAGAGAAAGAAGAATGGTGGTATATATACATTAATGACAAAAATAGAGCTTTGAACTTTGAAATAATTTTAAGAATTTATAAGAAAGAGACAAAGATATACTATTTTTATCCTAGTAGAAATAAAGCCTTGTTGATCACTACCCTGAATAGTAAAAGGTGTCCAGATCCAGTGTGAAGAATCAGCCCTGAGCCCAGATTTTTACAGGACAGATGTCTGCTATTTTAAACCTAATCCTTTTGTGATCCTTTTAAGACTTTGTTTTTTTTAATCCACTGTGGTCTCTGATTCCAGTCTTTGAGGGCACTGCCAGATGTTCTCTAGGATGACTTGAAAACTCATTTTCTAAAAAGTTAACAAACAAGCTTAAAGCAGCATTATGCAATAGGCATTTCATGCTCCTTAGCTCCCTCTACAATTGGGAAAGTGTAATTTGCGCATTGATCCACCACTAAAGCACACGATTTACACGCTTCAAAGCTGAGAAATACAGAACCAGCACTGTAACAGGGTTCTTGCTCCATTTTAAAAGTCAAGTTAAATGCTTTTTAAGACCTCAATAAATATAATGAAACCCAAATATGTAGTCATAATTTCTTTAGTAGAAAGTTATTTATTGTATTGAAAATCAAAACTTAACATTTCTCATTTGTTATCAGTTTAATTTTTTTTATTTTGTTCCATCGTGATGCAGAACATGTTAGCTAGCTCGCCACTAACCCAGTACCGTTCAGTACCGTTAGCTAGCTCTTCGGTAATGTTAGCTGGCTCTCTGCTAACCTTAGTTCTCTCCCCAGTAATGTTAGCTAGCTCGCCACTAATGTTAGCTAGCTCTCCGCTAGCCTTATTTCTCTCCCCCATAACCTAGCTAACTCGCCGCTAATGTTAATATGTGCTTTCCCACCAGCATTAAACACACCATCTAAAATTTTTACATTTTTTGACATTCTAAGACTTTTTAAGGACACAAAGGAACCCTGTGTAAGCGTATTACATTGATATTTGTGCTACTGTTAGACATTTACAAATAATAATAAATATATTCTGTGCATTGTTGTTTTTTTTGTGTAACCAAAAGATATGTTGAATCCTAATCAGCAAATAATCAATCAATTTGAAATGGCTTTGATTCAGATTGCAGAAAAAAAAGACTCATGCTTACCGAGCTGCGTTCATTGGTCCTCCTGCTGTGGCCGGGGTGGATGTCGATGGAGGAGTAACTGGGTGGATTCTCTGGCCAGGCTCTGTCTCTGGATTTTGCAGCTCCTCTGTAACTGTCCTCCTCTGAGCTCCAGGAGCCACGCCGAGGGTTGGCCCGCTGAAGCTCCTCGATCAGCTCAGCTTTGCTGCGTACTCTTGGGCGTGAGAGATCCCCACCCGACCCTCCCCTGCGTTCTCTGGAGCCTCGGCCTCCTCGCCTGTCATCCCAGTCTGACTCATCGCTGTAACTGCGCAGGATCCCGTGGCGCGGTGACCCAGTGTCCCGTCGTGAGGAATCACGGTAATGTGCTGAGCGGCTGGAGCTTCCGCTGGACTGACTGTGGAAGCGCAGTACCGGGCGGTTATCTCTCTGTGCCCTGCGAGAGGTCTGGCCTGGGGCTCGACCCACAATTGGGGGTAATTGGATGACCCTACGCTCCACACCGTGCACTCCCATTTCATCCAGGGCAGAGAGCATGCTGGGGGGCCCGGGGTTGTGGGGTATGGCTTGAGTCAGGGGCTGCATAGGCTGAGGTGGAAGGGCTATTTGCTGAGGAGGCAGTGCCTGAAAAGGGGCTGCCATGTACTGAGCAGGATGCTGGACCAGTGGAGCGCCAACATCCACTGCTCTCACCTGATTCTCCAGGAAATCCAACATGTGGTTGTTGCCATGCATGCTGCCCTTACCACTGCCATGCACGCTGCCATTGGCCTGGACTCCATATGGAAGTACCATCGGTGGTGCAGGATGGTGTGGAGGTACAAGCATTGGCCCCATTGGGATATTGTGTTTAGAAGGGTACTCAGAGAAAGAACCTGTGGGTTGAATGTATGAGAAAATTAAACAACATATGCATAGTAATAAGCAGAATAAGCAGAAGAAGTCCATGGCTAAAATGATATAGAGGATTATGGGTTAAGCTACACACCTGAGTACAGTAGAGGGTTTGCCTGAGAAGATCCATTTGATCCAATAGGAGAATAGATTGGCTGGCCATGCAGCCAAGGTGCCATTGCTTTCTGAGCATCACGAATCATCCTGTGTTGCATCACCACTAACAGGAGAGGAAGAGAGTAAGAAAGAGAGCAGGGAAACAGTAAAATCTTATATAATATGAACTGTATTATTTGAAAATGTTTTTCCCCCTTTCATTAATAAAGTAATTAGCCATAAATGAGCATGTGTATCAAGATTTTAAATGATTATGCAGTGTGGTGTGACATAATAACCAGTTGCAAAACAAGCACATGAGTCACTGAATAATTTCTTAAGCAATCTTGTTTTTTTTCCATCAATTGTACTGTATGATTATGTAAACTTTATATATATATATATATATATATATATATATATCTCCACGTGTTCATGTGGATGTGAGTCCAAAACACAATGCGAGTGCATTTGCAGCAACTGATCAAGTAACACAATTCTTTTAATTACTGATCTATTAAAAAAGTAAATTAAAGTAAAAATACTGCATTACAATATTTTGTTATGCATATTATTGATCATGATCTACAAGTTGATTCAGCCCCAGTGGATTACAAAACCAAATTCAACAGATCCACCTAAACGTTTCAGAGAGATCAGGTAGCTTTGTTTACATGTGGGAGGAGGGTGTGGGGCTGACACTAATAATAGACTATGACTACCCAACAACATTACAGGCAATAAATATTCCAAATAACAGCACACAAAAAGGGTACTACAAGGGTTCCCTAGTAAAGGCAATCACTCTATATAAACCAGTATATTTGGATGTTTATATGTTGTTTCTGTGGTTATCTTATGATCTCTTGTTCGATTGCTGGATTACTGTAAGGCTGCTTTGTAAATAATAAATACATTTGACTTCAATTGTTCTACAATGCTACAAGACACAGAATCTTTTTCAGCTTTATTTAGAACAAATGTTACACTAATTGCACCATCTCTTTTTAATAATCATAATATTTTAATTACTTTTTAATACATTTTTATAAAACATACGTATTGGACGTGTGTAGGAACAAATTTCAGGTTTGAAAGTTTTTCTTTAAAAAGCTGAGGTACTATACCTTCTACTGTACAGTACTCTGCTCCCAAAGTGGTTAGGCTGGTTGGTTGCTAATGGTGCAAATGGAAAATGTGGTGTAAGCAGATGCCAGTGAGGGTGCTGGCTGTTTAGTTTATGTTAGTACCTTTCTCTGGGCAGCAGCATGTCTTGGGACAGCAGGGGCAGCGTACGTAACAGCAGCACTTCTGAGGGCAGCACTGACAGCAGCAGACGCCGAGCAGTATGATCAGCAGAAGAGCCCCGATAATGATGAACAGCACTGTCAGCCAATCTGAGACAAAGATATATATATATATGGAATTTTATTCATCCATAAATAAGTAATTAAAAACACGCATCTCCATTTTTGTTGATTTTTAGTTTACTACACACAGTAATTTAAAAACACAAACTGTCGTCTACACTGTATTAAAATGTATTTATGAATGGACCAATAAAAATCATGCAAAATTACCTGAAACAAACTCTTTTTACAATGACTTTCACAGAAGGAAGATTTTATCTCAGTCCTGTAAAGTTGCTGTTTTGGAAATACTTGTTTTTCATTGGACAGTTACAATATTCTGTAGCTGTTTGGAGCAGAAATTATTAAACTCTATATTTAGGCTTAATTAGGCTTCTTACGGTACACGATGAGTCTGATTTCCTTATCAGAGTCCCCTATGGTGTCGCCAGCTGCATCAATGGAGCAGAAATACATGCCATTGTCCCACCACATGACCTCAGTGATGACCAGATCAGCTTCTGCAAACAAGCATATTTACAATTGTTGAATCATGTGCATTAGATGTGGTGTACTTTAATTTTTATTAAATAAATTCGACAAATGACCGTTTAAAACATTTCTTCATTGTGTGTTTATTATATGACCTCCATTTCTCAACATTGTTGTAAATAATGTAAATAATACTATTTAGATTTTTTTTAAAGAAGCTGCCCCCACTAATGCAGTTGCTCTGCATTTTAAAATATGATAATAAATATTGTGTATCGTGAAAAGGTCTTTAAATATTGTAATACAGTATTTTTATCATATCACCCAGCTCAATCTATAAATCTCCAACATATCTTGTTTGACTGACTATATCATAAACTATGTTAAGTTAATACATTCTGAAAACAAATTCCAACATCTGTGGAAATGCTGTGGTCAGTGGTAGACTCACTGTTTTGGATGGTGATCTTGCGTTCACGATATTCTATCCCCAGTGTGGGTTCATTACTGCCCCTCTTCTGAATGACAGTGCGGACAGTGCGCTGGCGGTCTGGACAGTCGTTTGCTGGGTCCTGCCCGAGAGTCAGAGCTGCCTGATATGCTAAACAAAGACAGATCACATATGATTAAACTCTCTGATTTAACAGATTCAGTTCAGTCTGTACAGATGAGCGATACAGAGATAATATAAACAATGAATAAAGTGAACAAATGAAGGCTATTTCACGGTCATGCAGTGTTCAAGAACAATAATGTAAAAATGCTGAGCTACATGTTCTCTAAAATAACGAAGTGTACCTGTGGAGTAATACTGAATCACTGGATCCAGGCAGAAGGACTTGTAGCGCCAAGTAACCAGAACGTCCTGCTGATTGGCTGAAGTAGAGTAATCACACCGCAGGATGATGGAGGCAAACAGAGTTGTGCTTCTCTCTGTGTGGGGAACCGTCACCTGGATGGCTAGAAGTTCTGAAGAGCATAAGAAAGACAAATTCTAAGATACATTTTTTTGTTTGCTAAATAATTGCATATGTTTTTATTTATAGTATAGATGACTTAGTTAGTATTAATTTACAATGCAGAATTTTTTTAAATAAAGAAAAAAAAAACACTGAATTTAAGGTGTGTCCAAACGTTTGAATAAAAGCCACTATACTTATTATGGTAAAAGTGGAAATAGTGTTTTTTTTAGGTCAATATTGATACTTTCTAAATTTTCTATGCTTACATGAAATAAAATCAATATCATGTTCAATATTTCAAATATTATGATAACGTTTTTTTCTTTTTATCATATCGAACAGCCTTAATTTCCTATTCCTTTCCCATTTTTTTTTTTTTTTTAACTTTTTACTTACTTTAACTAAGGGTTTCCTCTTTTTCACTACCCCCTCCCTATTCCCCCTGTTATTTTGCTTAAATTATTATCTCTCTATTACACTGCCTGGCCAAAAAAGGCACCACCTGGATTTAAGTAAGTAAATGATGTGTGGTTGGTTGATGCTGCAGTTGGTCTGCAGGTTTAGGTTCAGCAACAGTATGTGCTGAAAGAATGAGGTCAGCTGACTACCTGAATATACTGAATATAGATCAGGTTATTCCATCAATGGATTTATTTTCCTGATGGCACTGCCATATTCCAAGATGACAATATCAGGATTCTTGGGGCTGGAATTGTGAAAGAGTTCATGGTTCAGGGAGCATGAGATCATCATTTTCACACATGGATTGAGAGAGTTCACCACAGAGCATACCTGTCAAGTTTTGGACTTAAAAATAAGGGATTTTTTCCACCGCCCCAACAGCCCAACCGAGGGCTTGTGCTTTTATTTATATATGTATATATGTGTATATATATATATATATATATATATATATATATATATATATATATATATATATATATATATATGTATATATATATATATATATATATATATATATATATATATATATATATATATATATATATATATATATACATATATATATATATATATATATATATGAAATTGAAGGGTGCACAAATTTACAAGAAGGACATGGATCAGATATATTCCATAAGTAAATAATAGTCCTAAGGGGCCTACACAATTACTAATCTTTCATTAATACTTCTTTCTATTGTTCAGTCCACTCCTGATCAGTTCAGTTAATTTCAGCCCTCTTCACATTTTCTCAAACCCTGAATATCTATCTAGCTAATTCTAAAGTTAAGCTAACTGAGTAACAAGCTGGATTTCATTAAACACTAGTGCTGGACGATATGGCCAAAATTTATATCACGATATATTCCTTAAATTTCGGTCGATACGATATAATTTCGATATTGATAAATACTTTGAAGGCCTCAGAAAAAGAATCCCTGCAATCTCTGCAGCTTGCACTGCAAATTTAAATTATTATTTAACTGTGTATTTGCACTTTTTGTATCAATCTATCTAATGGAAATCTGTACCTACTACTGTATGAAAATGTTTTTTAAGTCTTTGAAACCTCCTTTCACAAAAACTTTAATACTTTAGAAATAAAAGTAGTCAAAATAAATCAATGCTCAATTTTATTTGCATATAGCAAAATAATAACATGACATCCCTGTCAAACATAAGCCTATATAACTATTACAAATAAAAATAACTTTAAATGACAACAGAGGCAGAGCTTCTTATTCATTGTAAACAAATTTAACAGATTAAAACAAAAGTGTTTTAACTAGGATATATAATACAAGTAGCCTTTATATACATAAAAGCAACAAGATTTTCCCGTCAAATAAACAAACCTATAGGATTTTTCAACTATAAATAACTTAGTGACAACATAATCTATTAAAGTGCTTTAGTCAGAATACAAGGGGTATTCAACATGATATCCACGTCAAATAAACAAACCTAAAGGATTCATAAACTTTAAATAACTTAGTTTCAACATAATCTATTAAAGTGCTTCAGTCAGTATAAGGAAAATATTGTATGTAGTGAAGATGCTTGAGGTGGTGGAACAGATTAGATGTATTAACGTTACGTTGCTTGTCGGCTCCACTCACCGGCACAATTTGCAGCACCGCGGCTGAGCGAGCGGAGGCGCGGATGAGCGAGCGGAGGCGCGGATGAGCGAGCGGAGGCGCGGATGAGCGAGCGGAGGCGCGGATGAGCGAGCGGAGCCGCGGATGAGCGAGCGGAGCCGCGGATGAGCGAGCGGAGGCGCGGATGAGCGAGCGGAGGCGCGGATGAGCGAGCGGACCCGCGGCTGGGCGAGCGGAGCCGCGGCTGAGCGAGCGGACCCGCGGCTGGGCCAGCGGAGCCGCGGATGAGCGAGCGGACGCGCGAGCGGACGCGCGGATGAGCGAGCGGACGCGCGAATGGGCGAGCGAAACAGCGGCTGACCGAACCGAGTCTACCCTAGCCTTGGATCCGCTCGTCCCGGCTCCGTTTCGAGACATTTTAGATGCGTAGCGGAGCGGACCTGAACCTAACCTAACCTAGCCTAGCCTAGCCATTTTAACCTAGCCTAGCCTAGCCTATCTGGCTACGTGCCTGTGTGATTGCGTCATCACGCACTGAGGTAGCACAGCTATGGGGGCTGAATGTGTTTGGCTCTGCGGCGAGCTGACGCCAGTAAAAAACGCCTGTCCGTGACAGATTCTGTACATAATACATATCGATATACCACAAAAGTGATATCACCGTTATTGAAACATTTCTTATCGCGATAAATACCGATATCGAATTATTGTCCAGGCCTATTAAACACACAAAGGGTTTAGAAAAATCTCCGTATATCCAGATTAGCTTTAACGACAGCTGCTCCGACTAGCTCACAGCGAGGGGAGGGGCGGGGCTTCCCCCACACTAAACAGCTCTCCGCAAAACCAGCAAGCTGATTGGCTGTTTCTCCTGAAAGGCGGGACTTTCTCCTTGAACCGGCACCACGATTGGTTAAGAGACACACAGCGGTCAGTGAATTGTCGCCTGTGGCCTATATATTTTTTTATTTAGTATAATACGGGAAATTTACGGGAAAATACTAATACGGGAGGACGGCGGGAAAGAGGAGTAAAATACGGTAGTTTCCCGGCCAAAACGGGAGACTTGACAGGTATGCCACAGAGTCCAGATCTTAACCTCATTGAGAATCTTTGGGATGTGCTGGATGGAGAAGAGCTGCTTTGTGCAGAGGTCAGACTCTACCATCATCAACGCTGCTGCAAGATCTTGGTGAAAAATGAATGCAACACTGGATTGAAATCAGTCTTGTGACATTGCAGAAGCTTATCTTCTAAAGGCGGTCCAATAGCCCATAGAAACTAAGCTTAATTTGTCTTCCGAAGAGAAGGCGGGCAAAAAAGATGGAAAAAAAGTAATGTACTGCATTCCTTTCAGGAAAAGCAGGCAGTATTTGTAATATGAGACCAGGGTTGGTGAGTGCAGGTTTTATGTTTATCTGGGTATTGTCACAACGGCAAACAAAGCAAAAAAGAGAGAATCTAAAACTCAGAATAGTAAGCCCAGAAACAGATTGGCTACCATAACAATACAGAACAGAGAGAAAGAGAGAAATAACCACATCAGAATGATGAAACCACATCAAATTTAGGTTTAAGTTGAGGTGTGCCAGTCTTGTCTCCTTGTACAAAAACTAAACGGTAATAAAGTCAGTACTAAGGAGACAGTGACCTCTGCTGGAGGGCAGGGTAGAAAACCAGGGCCATTTGGGTCAGTAGTATTTAGACCAGATGTTTCAAACCTGTCCACGTTGGGCTGGTGTGGCTGCAGACATTATTTCTATATGTTTATTCAGTTGGTCTTTAAACTACTGATGATATAAGCGTCTGATTGGCCACACCAGCCCAGTTTGGACAGGTTTGAGACCACTGATGTAGACCATCAGCTGTAACATTTAACAAGCCCTACTCTACTTAATAATATAATTTCCTACACCACAACTGGACCATAAATCCCTAAAGCTTCCAACCAATCCCTTAACTTAAAGCTTCATTCATTTCTTCTTGCTGTGTGCAGTAAGTAAATGGAACAAGGAAGCAGACATACGATATCCTTCTGGATCAGATAATAGATCTTTTGTTTTTCTCCTGCTTGGATTCACATATTTCTCCCCTCAATAACTGAAGAGAGTTTGTTAGAGTGCAAGCACTGCAAAGTAATGGATAAACTGATAAAAGCAACAGTAAAATTACTTAACTGTTATTATTTTTTTACTGTGACTTGGGTAAGCAGTTATCCTATGTGCATAACTGACTTAATGATTAACATTCATTTACACTAAATCTCATTCTATTTTCTCTATAATTACATCCATAAATGCATCCATAGTTAATTTTAAAAAGTAAAATGTTTCTACATCTCTAAAATGTATTTTGACTAGTGCAAATACTAATTTTATGTTTTAGTTATTTTAGATATCTGAGTAGGAATAATATGCACTGAAAATATGGAACACTCTGGCAAAAAACATAAGTGACGCTGGTTCAGTGAACATTAAACACATTTCTTTTTAATCAAGCTTATAATTAACTAGACACCATATGAAATTTTATTAATTTAATTATTAACATGTTATTAATTATTTTGTATTTTTATTATTTTTCCCCTTAAAATTAGTTATATGGTTTGTATTTTATTAGTCATGTTTAATTGCCGGACTTTTTTTATATGCATTCTTTATTTCTCTATACTTTCTATTTTATTGCTGTACTGTAAAGTTACAATTCTTAAAAAATAGTTTTAGATTTATAAGTTATTTAAATATCTAGTCATCTAAAATGTTTTTTTTTTACTTACTGTTTGTTACTTTTTAATCTAGATAATATTCTGGAAATATCATTCTAGATTACTATATTAAAAAAGTAATTATAGAGAATAAATCAGTGTCATCACCTGATGGTGAAAATGACTAATCAAAAAGGCTTTATAGATATACAACATTTTATAATTGATGTATTAAATTACAATTAATTACACGGATCTAGAGTCACTGCTTCTTTGACTGAAGGAATTTTAGGATAAAGCTGCCAGAATAGAGTTAAACACAAACCAGCCCCAAACTAAACCATGTAACTACTGAGAGCAGAGTAAACAAAAAAAAAACCCTACACAGAGCAAAGAGCGTGAGAGGCGCGGTCACGTGACCAGGTTAGATTTGGTATGTTCACCCCTTCTGTAGATAATTAACATATTTAACCCTTTAGGACAAGATAATACACCATTATACACAAAAACTACAGGATTCAGGGTCTGTATTGTATCTGTGGGCCCTGTGTGTGTGTTCAGGTGGTGTTCAGATGGTGTTCATGTGGTGTTCAGGTGAAGTAAAGAGAGATAAGGCCTGTTTACCTGCGGGGAGAAGAAGACAGCAGCAGAGCAGCGCCGCTCTCACTCTGCTCCTCTGCTCCATATCTGCACTGTCTCTCTGAAGATTCCCCCAGAAATGCTCATCAAAATCCACAAACTCTTTGATCCTCTATTAATCCGCTTCATCTGAAGAAGAAGAGTCCATAATTGAAGCTCCTCCGAGCTCGTGCGCGTAACCAGAACGTACAGGTGTCTCTCCCTCTCTCGCAGGCCTTCAGCGCCACGACGCCCCTCCCCCACACGCGCTGACGTCACCACGGACAGGTGCAGCTCCGCACAAAAAATGGGTGTATTTATTTAAGAACAGTATGTACGTAATTATTTTTTATTTATGATTATTATACAGCTCTGGAAAAATGAAGAGTTTCTAAATTCAGTTTCTCAATCAGTTCCTATGATTTTGCTATTTATAGGTATATGTTTGAGTAAAGTGAACATGTTGTTTTATTCTATAAACTACGGATAAAGTTTCTCCTTAAATAATGTAATTTAGAGCATTTGTTTGAAGAAAATGAGAAATGGCTGAAATAACAAAAAAGATGCAGAGCTTTTAGACCTCAAACAATGCAAAGAAAATAAGTTTATATTCATAAAGTTTAAGAGTTCAAAAATCAATATTTGGTGGAATAACCCTGTTTTTTATTCACAGTTTTTATGCATCTTAGCATGTTCTCCTTCACCAGTCTTATACACTGCTTTTGGATAACTTTATGCCTTTACTCCTGGTGCAAAAAAGCAAGCAGTTCAGTTTGGTTTGATGTCTTGTGATCATCTTCTTCTTGATTTTATTCCAAAATCTCATAATTTTTAAGCTGTCTCTTATATTTTCCAGAGCTGTATTTTTCTATTTTTTATTTTTATTAGGCAGGTTCAATATTTATTAAGTCTTCCAATAACATGGCAGTCAATGTGATTTAAATATATAGTTATAGTAATAATATTAGTGTTTTTTTATAACCCTGGAATTCATTTGTACTTTTGGTTTCTAAATGACTGAAGGGAATAAAATACATTCACACATTTATAGCACATTGCAGTCCACCAACTCTGCTACCTGTAAACGTTTATCACAAAGTTTCTGTCCTGAAGCGTCTGATCTTCACCACAAGGTGGCGCCGTCCAGTTTTTTTTTTATCAGCACGTTGTAGACGTAAAAAAAATACCGCGATTAACAAAAAGGGGACAGCGCCACCTTGTGTTAAAGATCAGACGCTGCAGGACAGAAACTGTACAAAGAAACGTTTACTTTGTGCTTAGAATGAAACCACCTATTGGAAACACCCCAGCATTGAATATGTGAAAGTAATTTAGAAATTATAAAAGTATAGTCCATAATAATAGATTAGCTATTATACAGACTGTGGTTTGTGTGTGTGTACTGTTCTTCTGGCCTTAAAAACAGTGCATATGAAAATGTGAGCAGAGAACACCTGTGAAGTCCAGTGTCAGATAGCTTCCTCCTATTGTAATCCCATTTCCTGGAAAAGGATGCATCCTTTCCTTTTCAGAGTCCTGTTTCACAGTTTCCTGCTTGGCTTTGACTTTGCAGCAGCTGAATATATGACCTACATTTTACCAAGATGCTAGACTTTAGCACAAGGAAATCATAGTGTGTGGAATACATAATGTTATTATGTGTTTCTTCTAATGGTTAAAAAAATATATATAACTACTATAAAAAAACACAACAGTCTGTGATTAATAGCACTTGTTTGTCTTCTTAAGCTGTAAGCATTTAATGATGGTTATTGGAATTATTTTATTGGCGTCAATCACTAAATAAAAAAATAACAATGATTAAATATGCTAGTATTTCCCTATATGATATCAATACAGAAATTAAACTGTGTAGTGTGTGATGTACCTGTTATAATATTGCAGGGTAGACGGAGGATGAAGTAGTGAGTGTTAATTATAAGATTTAATCCATATCCACTTTCTAAACTCAGCAATAGTGACGATATTTAATGTTAACATGAATCACTCACACTGTGTGTGTGTGCGTATTTGTGTGCAGAATGTATATTTAGTAGTTTACACTGATATGAGATAAGAAGCATGGTGTTTTATCGTGAGTACACACTTGTTATCAGTCTCAGTAATTGAACAAATATTACTCAGCATTCAATAGACAGCAAGTGTTTTTTATCAAAATGAAAATCATTACTTTATACAGGTGGAATAATCCATGGCACATTATCAAAGGAAACAGTCATTAAAAACTGCCAGTGTAGACCAACTGATTAATACTGAATACAAACATAATCTATAGTGCAAACTTAAAAAAGAATAACAGAGCAAAAAAAGTATATACATACAGTACATAACCCAAACACAAGGCTCAAGGTTCTTCAATGGAATTAAAACACAAGGTCTTGAGGCATTTTTAGTTGACATGGTTTTGTGCACTTGTAGACTGAGGCCGCCTGAGTCCAAATCTGACACATTCTTATTCATTAAGCAAAAAAAAGTGATTAAAAGTCTGTAAAACACAAACACTGATATTTCCACAGAAGAGATGAGTGAGTGAACTGATGGCTTGTCAGTAGGGTGGGCAATATGGCAACATGATAGCATTTTTTTACTGAAGGTTTTACACACTTTGCTGCACAATATTCATCTTAAAGGTGCCATAGAATGCATTTATTCAGTATTTGAAGCTGCTCTTTGATGTATAGATAACAGGCATAAGTCTGTGACTTCGGTTGGGGATGAAAATGCCAAGATATGGTTTTACATACTCATTTACAACAATAGGTTTTGGCCATTGAAAGAAACAAGCTGATTTTCCTTTTATGGTGAAATTATCATGAATAAATTGATAATCTCTGCTCTGACTGGCTGAGTTATGGTACCACAGGAACTCACACAGAAATTGCATAACTTATAGAATTGCATTGCAATAAGTGGTGTCAAAAAAACAGTGTTTAATTAGCAGTGTCAAGCTCTTAAAAATTAATTGTATTAATCAGAAAAACATTTTGTGATTAATCATTTTCAAAATCATGATTTAAAGAATGTAATCCAGGTACTTATTTATTAAGATTGTTATGCAACATTTACATTATATTTACATTATAACAGATTTATCTTTTTAAAGAAAACAGTGCTTTTCATTCTAGGGCACCTTTAAAAGGAATTTTTATGCTCTTTGTAAGGGAGCACAACGTTTTTCACTGTTGTGAAAGTACAGACACTATTCACAATTATATCGCCCACCTCTACCTAAAAAACACAAACACGGATGCAAGAACACAGATGAGCTGAAGATGCAGTAGTTGACTCAAACACACAGACACACACACAGACACACACACACACACACACACACATAAAACACAGTGTATGAATGAAATATCTCTTTATAACGAGCACCCAGCACAAGTGTCTTTATTATTTAATGAGGTGTGTTCCTGTATAGTGCTGCAGATTGTTAACAATACGATGTGAGTCCAGTCTGATCAGCATGGCAGACACTCTGAGGCTGTTGGGTGACTTCAAACAATGAGGGATTCTCTGCTTAGATGACTGGTCTGTTAAAAAACACCAAGAGCCACATATTAGAGACCCCAACAGACATGCAGCTAAAGCTTACTGGTAATTAGTCTGAGGGTCTGCTGCACAGAAGCAAGCCCATGCTCCATTAGCAAGACCTGTTAGTGATGCACACACTGAGACAAATGTAACGAACAACAACAGAAAGCTGTCGGAATTACAGACATGGACCCAAATGTGAGGACTCAACGACATCATAATTATAAAAGATTTAAACCAGGTTGTCTCTCTGAAAATGGGGAGACTATGGCATCACATCAACAACAGGTGAAAAAAATTAACCAGAGTGTTTTAACATTTTGCGTGTGTAAATTAACTTCTCGTTAGAAGAAATGTGAAACTCGTGAGCAAAAAAAAAAAGAGAATATCGCTCTCAAGCTTCATTTTTGTCCTCTCGGGTGTTTATTTTCCTCTCAAATTCACTCTCGTCACACTCGTGCTCCATGGGAATTACCTGCGGCTGCTGTTTTTCGCTCAAGTGAGTTTTTAGCACTGGAGTTTTGAAAGTGGTGGTTTTGAAAGCCGGTCGCTCCAGGCACTAAACCCGGGCTAACAGCACTGAAAAGTGCCTTGTTTGGATGTTAGCATAGCCAGCTAGCTAACTCTCCTGTTGTCCTTCTTTCTCGCCCTCCTCTGGCTCTTGGAGGTAGGCGGTCCGACACAAACCCTGGAGATATCAGCCAATAGCGTTCGCTGAGGGAAGCGACCCTGACTCCGCCCCCAAACTGTGAAAACCACTCCTTTCAAAACTCGAGCACACAACACTCACTTGAGCACAAACAGCAGCCGCAGGTAATCTGCATGGCACGCGAGGAGAACTGTAAATTTGAGAGGTAAAAAAAACACCTGAGAGGAGAAAAATGAAGCTTGAGAGTGATATTCTGTTCTGCGTGCACACAATTCTCTTTTTTTGCTTGCGAGTTTCACATTTGTGCTCACGTGAAGTTAATTTACACACACAAAATGATATAACACACTGGTTAATTTTTTTCTCTTGTCATTTTTGCTTTCCTGCCTTTTGACATTGATGTGATGCCATAGGAGACCTTCTGACAAAAACCTTCACACCCAGAAGGAATCAAATGACAGAAGTAAATCTTGGTGGGTGGTTTTGACAATGTAAAACATGTGAATGACATATGAGTGAATCAGGTTTCAAGCTCGGCCACACATGTGACGTAAGCATGAAGGGGCCTCATCATTTTACAAGACTGAATATATAAAGTCACACTGTTGTGTGCAATTTCCATTCTGACTCGTGCTCTTGTGTTGATAGAATTCTTTAAAAGACAAGTTTGCCTCAGAGGAGAGTTTAAAAGCAATTTAATTAGTTTGAGAGAGGTCGCATTATGCCCTAACCCTAAACACTGTGTTGGTTGAGGTGGGTATGGATGTTCTGTTCAAATAATCATACGTACAGAAAGCTCTGGCTGGCCCCAGAATGTTCATGTCATGCACCCACACAGGGTAACAGTGAATGACTGCTGTGCTAATTAATAGTGGCAGTCAGTCTAAAACATCCTGAGGGTCCTTTTTCTCAACGTCTAGACGGAACTTCTCTGGTTCCTGTAACTATGTTTATCAGAACTCCTGATAAATGTTGTGGTTCTTGGTTTTGTAGATGTGTAATCTTTGGGATTTTTATAGGTATGTCTTTCTGATGGCCTGCATCTGCATCCTATTAATCCATCTTCAGCTCTGTTGAGTTGTGTTGACTGTTGACCTCTTTAAAGTGAAAGTTAAGGCTGAGTTACAGCAGAGCCTCTTTTCATAAGTAACTCACCAGTTTCCTGGGCTTGTCCCTCTCCTCTCTGCGCTCCTGCAGAGTGTGGGACATAGTTTGACCAGGACGAGTGTAAGAGAAAGGCCGTGCCCCAGCATCCACCGTCCTGTAGCGCTCCCGTTCTGCGGGCTTCTCAGTTCGATAACGCTCCACCTCGCAGTACGGGGGCAGAGGGTCATCCTCGTCAGGGCGGTTACTTGGTGAACGGCTGTAGTAACAGTCACTGCTCTTCTTGAAGCTGCCCTTTGAGGGTGTGTCACTGTCCTCATCGGCCCGTCCACCCCTTTCCCCTCGCCCTCTGGCTTTCCGCTCCAGAACAGAGGTCAGGTAGGCGTCATCATACGACTGTCTACGAGCAGCATAACGCTCGCTATCACCGGTGTCTCGCCTCTTCTGAGGGGAGGACGGGGGGCTGCGACGCCGCCAATCATCGTCCTCCTCCTCATCACTGCGGTATCGCCGCGGACCGTCCCGATACGGGGGACGGAAGTCCCGGGACCTGAGCTCCATTTCAATATCTCGCTCGTGGTCACGGAGGTCACCCCTTCGACCAGCGCGGGGCCCATAACTCCTCGCAAATTCTTCCAACTCATCCAGAGAGCAAGTGCGGCCCCTGCTGTCAAATGCCTTCCTGGGCAAGTGCTCTGAGCGGCAGTTCCACCTGCATAAAAGAAAAAACAGCACACAGCCTTAATATATTAGTGCTAAACTAAGAATATATATTTTTAAAACAGTTTTCACCTCATACCAAAAGTTTCTTAGCTTTGCGCTGCAGCTGAAAGGTTACTGTTAAGTTATATAGATTTACTTACAAGGGAAATTGTAAATAACATTTGGAGGCCTAATTATACCTAGTCTGGCATCAGCAGAGCATCGTCAGCTAAAAACAACTGAGCCATCTGTAACAGAGATGTATAGTGACGAAGTAGAACTACTTCACTACTGTACTTTAGTACTAAAATACTGTATCTATATCTACTGCAGTATTATTTTTACTTCACTACTGTACTTAGGTACTAAAATACTGTATCTGTTTTACTGAAGAATTATTTTTACTTCACTACTGTACTTAAGTATTAAAATGCTGTATCTGTGTCTACTGAAGTATTATTTTTACTTTACTACTGTACTTAAGTACTAAAATACTGTATCTGTATCTACTGGAGTATTAATTTTACTTTAATACTGTACTTAAGCACTGATGCTCACATCAACATTTTTAGGTGGGGCTCACATAGGTGAAATGTGGGCTAGGTAGGTTTCTAAGTGGGTTTGTGCATGTTTTTACTCCCATTGGTCCTAAGTAGACCTCATGTTTACTGTACACCCCAGAAGGGGCTTATGTTTAACCCCTTCTGGTTTCATTACTGACATTTATAGGTGGGACCAACATGGAAACAAATTTTTTGGTTCTCAATTTGGCTCCCCATAAAGAAGAACACACATGAGAAGGTTATCTGGGCTCTTGTCCAGAAAAATCGTGTTAAATCCTAGTTTAAAGCCTTTCCTGAAGAGTAGAAGCAGTTACTCGAACTAAAACGCTTTTTAATACCCTTATTTTCAAAAGAAACAATGAACAGGCTGTTTTTCCTATATATTCCTATACTTTTTTCCATAGAGTGTACGCTATGTCCCAACAAATTATACAGATCTGGTATAGAGGGAAAACTGTAAATATGATTTTAAGCCAAATCATAGCTTTACACATGATTCCAAGTGTAAACATGTGTAAAAAATATTTATACATAGAAAGAGTTCGTACCTGCTGTCATGTAGGTCTTCATTGCAGTTGCTCTGATAGATTGTGGGTCGGAGTGTGTGACCTGTAGACACTGTACGGAGGTGTGTATCGTTGTGGTCACTGATCGGTGGCAGAGCTTTCTTCTGCACCTGCCGATAGGTTCGCCTGAAGTCTATATCCCCATCATGCAGTGAGCTCAGCTCTGATAGGCTGCCAGCTGCTGACACAATCATATCATTATGGAGACACAGTCATCACAGCTTTCAAATAATGAGAGGTTTTGATCCCATACTAATAACACATGAGCTGGTTCAGACAGAGCTAAACAACAGGTAGGTATTTCACAGCAGACATTATGTACACAGAGTGCTTAAAGTCCTCTGCTGCCTCATGGTGTCGTAATGGTGAAGTGATTAGTGTGTGCTATGTGAACATGATGATGGCAGTCTGATGTGAATGAGAATGACACAATTACTGTACTTGTATGCTTGAATATCTAAATGAAATTATACAAACTGTGCTTTGTTATGACAGAAAAATGGCATGTTGACTTCTTATATATGAAAATAGAAAGATGGTGCAATATCACTTTTTTTCTTTTTCTTTAACTACTGAGCTCAGATTTTAAGCACTTAATTCAGAATCTAAGTGTAGGCGATCATAGTTGGTTTGGCAGCAACTTGGGTTCAACAAAAATTAGTCTTATTTGCCAATACAGATTATTTAGTCAGACCAACTTTTAACAAGGAACTTGATGAAGTTAGGTGAGCAATTTGCCATATTGCCTATAATTTTATACTTTTAGTTAGACTTAGAAAATCGCATTAAGAAGAAAAACAATGTTTTTTACAGTGATGAGGAAATTATATTTTTTACACTTTTACAAATGTTGTCACTTGTACACAGAATATTATCCCACATTTACCTTTGGAAGATACTGTACTCATAATGTATTGGCACCACTTTAAAATAAGACTATAAAGGGTTTATAAATGGTTTACAATTAGTTTATTAATGGTTACTAATTAGGTTGTAAATGCCTTAAAAATCATTAATAATCAGTTAAAATACATTTATAGAAAGGGCAACAATATAGATGGCTGTGGGTTCACTTTTTGGCAAACAACAGGTCATTATTGCCCTTTCTATGTATGTGTTATAACTGATTATTAATGATTTTTAAGGCGTTTACAACCTAATTAGTAACCATTAATAAACTAATTGTAAACCATTTATAAACCCTTTATAAAGGTAGTCTTATTATAAAGTGGTACCAATGTATTTAACTGTGTGAAAAACTGTAACTCAGTATAACACACAAAATAAAAAATTACTTATATTATTAAGAAAAAACGAATACAATTTAATATTATTTAATTTCAAAGTGCTTCTCTTGGTCTATTGAGTGGCAAATGTTCACAAAATGTATCATAATTGCTGCCTTGCTCATTTTATATTTTTATAAACCTAACCTTATTCTTTACCTGTATAAGCAAAATGAAAGGCTTTGTCCACTTAACCAAAACCATTTCTGAAATCTCACACACACAAACACACACACACACACACACACTAAGTGATTGCTGAGAAACATGCTGACTGCATACAGGCTTACATGGATGGCCGGCTCCCTTGGCCGTCTGGAACTGTGCCAGGTCTCTCTCTATGTAGTACACAACTTTCATAGCGTCCTGACCCTGACTGGCCTGGAGACGATAGCCACTGCGCACTGCGGACACACACACACACATATGCTGTGTGTTGCTACTGTGTCCTTGTTCCTGCCGGCGTCATATTAAAATTCATACTGCACCGTGGGTACACTTAAGCAGTGTTTTACCAAGAATAGCTAAATAAATCCTAATGATTGGAAGAATTTAATTACTGGTAAGAATATTCTGCTGCCATTAGTAAAGATCACTAACAATCATTTTAATCGATCCAAGTTTGTGAAACTGCTCTTTCAGTATTAGAAGTCCAGCAGATCATATTATGATAATGGAGATGAATGTGAAGCAGAATGGTTAGTAGGTATAAGTAGTATATGAATCTCTGTTTTAGTATGTTGGTTAGATTACACACACAATAGAATGTAAGTAACGTATTGGACTACATGATTTGAGTGCAGCCAACTTAAATCAACAGCTGAAGCAATTAGTTTGGACTTCACTGACCTGCAGCAATATTGTTCTCCACCGAGGGGGGCACTGTAGATATCTTGGGTTCAATCAGAGATGGTGCCGCTTGAGGAATCACTGGGGCAGGAATGTAATATGGAGAATACATGGCGATCTGTGGAGGCTGTCCACTCTTTGCCCTCTTTCCAGCTTCATACACTGAAGAGCAAAGCAAAGTAACACAAGGAAAGGATTACGAGGAATTACAGTAACAGTTGTGCAAGTGTACTGTGCATTAGTGTTGATTGGATCATTTTAGGCTTTTAGAAATGTCAGTCATTTATCCATCCCATTTTGGCTCTTCAAAGTGGCTCATATTCCAACAATTTTCTGAATTGTTGCCTCAAGGAACAGCTTAAAATGGGAGGGGTAGTTTGTGAGGGGCTAAAAAATGGGAGGGGCACTGGGTGATGTATGGGTTTAGGGGCGGGGCAGGAAGGAGAGCTCATTGGCTGAGTGTGTGTGTGTGTGTATGTTGTAAACCCACAGTGCTTAGGACAGCAGCAGGTATCAGGACAGCAGCAGCAGCGCAGGTAACAGCAGCAGGAGTGAGGACAGCACTGACACCAGCACACCCCAACCAGCAGCAGGAACAAAACACTGCCCAGCACTACTGACCCCACAAACACCCACTCTGAAAAAAAGAGAAAGAGAAAAGAGTGATTACTTTAAGACCATCGTCTTTACCACTGCTCAAGCTAGGATCATCTTTGTTTAGCCAAACAGAAAGCTTTTCATGAATTAAGACTGATAGATTGGCAAAAGCTGAAAATTCATAGTAGAAAGTAGAGATGTGCCAAATTGAATCGTACACAAAATTATTGTATTTTTTAAACTATAAAAAATCCATTCTGTGATATTAGCTGTATTCTATTTTTCCATTTCTATTATTGTGGATGCTTTAATAGTATTTTTGTATAACTCTTTATGTTTGCATTTGTATGTACAAATTAAAATTATGTACTTTTGTATTTTGGTAGGTATTTGGTAAATATTTTTAATAGATATACTGGGTGGATATTTTTATTACATTATTACTATTTTATACCAAGTCCATACCATAAGTTGCTGTTGTTAACAGAATAGACCAACTTTGTTTCTAGTGAATGACTGAAAATAAAACAGTTATTTTGTTGCAATATAATATTCTTATAATTATAGCCAGGAATATTGTTTTTGCAAAAATACCCTGAAATATCATGTTATTATTTCAGGGCTATATAGCCCAACCCTAAATCAGACATTACATCTCTTTCAGATCCTGCCAGTATAATTCCGGCCAGAGACTGACGCGACTGATTCGTACTATAGGAAATTCCCATCTAAGCCCCACAGGATGTAAAGCCTTTAAACAAGACGACAAACAAACCGGTGCAGATGATTCAGACCGTGCGCTCTCCTCAAGCCCCTTATCTCTAAAGCCAGTGCCTGTTTCAGGACTAATGATGCACTTCCTCTGGGCGGGATCTAAACTTTCAACAGCCATCAGCTCAAATCACATCCCTAGTGACTGCTAGCATCCTCCAGCCTCAAAGACGGAGCACTTGTGGCTGTTCAGGCAGCAGATGTTAAAATAGCATTTTGTGCTGATTGGTTGTTAGCATTTAATCATTTATTTAAGCAAGCACTGTAATGAGCATATTGTCTTTAGTTAAAGAATCACTGAGATGGGTGTAAGTAGATCAAGCATTCCAAAGAATCTGAAGATTGCCTGAAGAATCAGAGCAGGGCAGGTATGCTGAACATGCTGCCCAAAAACAGTGTGTAAACTGAACACACACAGATATGGGGCACTGAAGGAGCCGTACCTGGCATAATCTCCAGCTCAAACTCAGGCAGGACGTCGTCCAGCACACCTGTCTTACCTGCAGAGAGGAGAAAAGCAGAGGTGATGAAAAAGCAGCAGCGGAAAAGAAAAAGACCCAGAGCCAGGGGGTAACATGCACATGATTGGAGAGAGTGGCTGTGTCTGAAACGGAACGCCATACTATCTGCCTCATTATAACTGTGTTAAATAAGGGTACATTAATTACATTCATTTGTTAATGACCAATACAGAATTTTGTAACGAAATAATAATTAGAATAAATAATTCCTTCACTTTAATTAATTGTATCCTTAATAAAAAAATGCTCACATTATTTACTAAACATTCCTTAAATTTATAAATATAAGAAATTCTATTTTTAATTAATTTTATTTTAAAATGTCCCTCAATTTACAAAATAATTGACACAATTAAATAAATATTTAAACAAATCATTCTCCTAATTAAATAAATAATTTTCTCAATTTAATAAAAAAAATCGCTTGATTTTTTAAATCATTCCCTTCATTTATTTACTAAAAATATTCCCACAATTTAATAAATTATTTATTCACTTTAACAATCTGTTTCCACAATTTAATCAACTGTTACCTTAAATAAATCATGCCTCAATTTAACAAAGCATTCTTTTGAGGTACTTGAAATATTTACACAATTTAATCTGAGGTTTGGATTGATATATTACATTGAATAACAATTTACTAAATTCAGGGCACAGCTTATGTCTTTGAATACTGTACTATATGGCCCACATTTAATCTTTATTGGAAATCTGTGCAGATGTTTAAATTCTCACAATCCCTCTGGAATTATTTATTCCAATTCAGACAGTACTCAATACTGGTCCGTTTCAGCCACAGTTTTCTTATGAAGCTCAGATACTTTTAATTACCCAACAAGCATGCAGGAAAGGGGTTAAAGCCAAGATCACTGGTGATTTAAGGGTTTAAATCTTTGATTGGCCTGATTTTAGGAATTATAATTATAAGAATGCAAGAATGTACTCTAACACAGGAAGCTTTAAACAGGATTGTAAATAAATGAGCCAAAATATTGGGGCATTAAAATATAGATAGACTGAATAAAGTTGTGTGTGTTCACAAGCGACAAAGATAATAAATATAATTAGTGCCATAGATTTATGAGTTATGAGCAATTTAGACTGATATAAATGATTTATATAAATTAACATAATTAGAGCTAAGCAACACTGTCAGCGAAAGCCACCCTTATAGATTATGATTTATTACTGCAATTATAGGAGCTGTACAGAACAATTTACTTTGCTTAATAAACTCTAAATGAACAGTGTTTGTATATATTTAGATGTGTGTTAACATTCAGTAGGTAATGACATGTAATGTTCTGTAGCACTGCAGCTTTCTTCTTTTAAACAATCTCATCAATTTGAAAGAATTCATAATTTTATACATTTTTGTGGTTTTGTAAACTGATACTACAATAAAACTACAATACCCAGCATGCTTTATGCTAAAACATCTAACAACTGTTTAAAAAAAGTTATCATAGTGATAATGAAATTCACTGAAGTTCTCCTAAAATATCTCTGGCTACAGAACATCCCAGCAGTAATGTAGCTGTGGCTCTAGCTGAGCGATGGGCACTGAAAAGAGATCTGAAGGTACAGTCATCTCTGGCAAGGTGACTAATTATAGCAAGGTGCTGTATTACTGTTGCCTTACAGTTCAAACAGCATACACAACTTATATATGCCTGAACAGCACAGAGACACACAGCATATTCCTGTCTCACACATGCATGATCTTATGCATGAAATAGCTTTAACTTGTGTTGACAGACAATTATTTCTGGAAGTGTTCCTGAACTTGTGCAGTGATTTCTAGTACAGAAGCATGCCTGTTTTTAATGCAGTTCTTCCTGAGGGTCAGAAGATCACCAGCATCCAGTACTGACTGTCTGCCTTGTCCCTTATGCACAAAGATTTCTCCAGATTCTGTGAATCTTTTGATGATATTATGTACTGTAGGTAGTTGGGATATCCAAAGTCTTTACAACTTATGTTATTTCACATAAATTAAATACCATTTTTTGCAGATTGGTGAACCTATGTCCATCTTAGCTTCTGCGAGAATCTGCCTCTCTAAAATGCTCTTTCTATAGCCAGTCATGTGTTAGTTACAAGTTAGATACAAGTTAGTTACAAACCGTTTAATTCTATTTAATTTAAGCTTTTAGAAATGTAGACAATGCAATGTCCCAGCTGAGAATTTAGGTTGCCTAAAACTTAACTCCTGCCTGAGCCATTTTAATTTCCCCTAGTAAGTGTTCTCCTCTGCTGATCTAAACGCATTAGTTTATCATTTACACTGAACTTCATTACCAGAGCCATTTCTCCAGACCTCGTGAAGAGAGCAGATAAGAGCAGAGACAGCAGACTCTCAATCAGCACAATCAACACGGGCCGACAGTGAAGGACTATGGGAAACTAATTAACCAATGGGACTCATCAGCCATCCAAGAAAGGGGGTCAGGGGTGCACCATCTCCACAGTAACAGTGTTGGCTTTGTTCAGAAGTGGGGGGTGTTCTGAATAACTGACCAATCAGCACCTACCCACGGTTCTCTATCTTCAAACCTCCTGCCTGAGAACGCTCAGACAATCCAATTTACGCCAAGTGAACTTTGTAAATGCTTGGCTCTGTGCCACATCACAGCATATTTCCACAGATTAAACTGACCCCAATGATAAATCCAATTTTACATTTATAAATCTAAATCAGCATAACAAACTATCTCCACTAAACACATTAGGAGGGTATAAAACTCTTTACAATCTATTCAGTGGAAACTCAACAATTATAGAGTATTTTTAGGCAATCAGCCAAGACATTTTTGGTGTATGAAGTCTTAGAACATGAGTTATGAGTTATGATTTATTTATTTAATGATTAAAGACTATTTTACAAAAAAAAAACATGTAACAGAAGAAAAATATTTAGAATTGTGAAACCTGCATGCCTAGAGTTAGTAAATTAAATAATCTCACAGATTTGATCATGTGTTTTCTGACTGGAAAAACAACAGAAACCCAGTGTTATATTCTATTTCAATATAAAACATAGCATCATACATTGCTAGAGACCACAAAATAAATATTGTTGTACTTGTATTATGCTAATTGGAAATAATAAGTCTGCATTGCTAGAAAGCTACTTTGGTTTCTGTTAGAGACAGTGACATAACAACACATTTTGGACTAGTGTTAATTATCCTACTAAATAATTTTCATACAAAGTTTTTTTTCCTGGGTATGATTGGGGTATTTCTACTCTATTCATAATTAAAGTTGAAAAAAGTGCAAAAGTTTAGATTTTTGGTTAAAATCAACAAAAAATATTACATTATTCTTTAATACATCTTGTTTATGAACACATTTTCAGAACCTAAAAAGCTATTTATGCCAGCCACAGCAAAATAAATAAATAAATAAAGGTGTTTTACATTTGGCTTAATCTGTAAATGATAATAAATTTTTATCAATTTTAATATTAGAGAGGAGTTATTACATAAAGCACTGGTTTCATTGATCATTAATATGTTTTACACTATTAAAACACTATTAAAAATCATGTCATGTTGTTTACTACAGCAGTGCATCGAGTCATCGTACATGGGCTAAATTTCATTCTACAGGACTGACTGCTGAGTTAGCAGAGTGTAAAGAGGGAAGCAGGGGAGCCTCTGCTCTGCTCTCTGATGGAGAACGCAGACCCATCAGAGTGCTCCTGCTCACTCATAAAAACAGGACAGTAACCTGAGATGCAAGGAAATGTAGCAGGCACACAGAGAGGCAGATTCAAGGTGGAGAGGGAGAGACTATAATGAGAGACTGGAAATGATAGTTTTGAAGCCAATGAGTCTAATGAAGGTAAAGCCAATTATTATATAGTGTTAAAACGAGAAGGAAAGGAAATGTCAGGAATATTAATTAGAAGACAAAAATGCACTGGTAAACTCATGGAGGGAGTGGTAGGCCAGGGAAGTCCTCCACTGAATGTTTGATTGCCACATCTTTATATATATCTATAATGAGGTCACCACAATTAATTCTAAGGTGTTTAGGAGCATCTTAAGCTCTATGGGATAATTTTCTCTTTTATAGGGGGTCCTCTGTGATTTTATTCTCGTCCAGAACAACCATATATGTGTTTTTCACAGACGTCCTCTGAGAAAATTGCCGACTGAATTACCTACTTTTTTTCGCTGAACTTCGGTAATTTTAGTCCCGTCCGGATGCACATCTCTGAGTTTCGTCTCCTCGCGTTTAATAAAAAAAGGTATTTGTCTAGTGCCGCACACTGTAAGTACCGTAATTTGGGCGTGTGTTTCCCCGGAGATCTCCATAAACACAACAGCGGGTGGAAATGGAGGAGCTACTGAACGCGATGTCACATGACTAAGAAAGCCAAAAAACTCACTGGTCCTACTGTTTTATTAATTGCATTCAGGATGCAGGAGTTTTATTCACTGAGTAGAAGTGTGAAATATTTTTCACAGACGTCCCCCTGAGAAACAAATCCCGTCCGGATAGGGCTTATTTGCTTAATTTCCAATAAACGTATTTAAACTCATTGGGCAGCACTTATGGTATCCTCCAGCAACTGCCCCTAAATTAAAGGATGGAATGTCTTTTATATTATGTCTAATATTCCTGTTTTTCAGTTTTTATGTCTGCCTTGTCTTCATTCCAGATATTATGGAGGACATTGTAAACATAGTAAACAACTGTCTCTGTCTTTCCTAATCCTATTACAACCTACATGTGGCTCTGTGGCTGTGATAGACTCCCTGCACACACAAACAACACTCTGATCCTCCTGGCTCAGATTATCTCTCTCACTTTCTCTCTCTCTCACTTTCTCTCTCTCTCACTTTCTCTCTCTCTCTCTCTCTCTCTCTCTTGCTCTCTCTCTTTCTCTCGTCTCATCTCATCTCATTCTCAACCCGACATGAAACAAAGAGGCCCTGATATCCTCTGGCCTCTGACAAAAATGGCCTTTGTTCCCAAGGCAACAAGCTTACATTGGCTTACATTGCTTATGTCAATAATAGGCAGTTATTTATATTTTGTCTGGCGGAGGGGTATTGGACCTTCTTTAGTTAGCAGACAGAGACATAACGTCTGCAGGCACAGAGGGCCAAATAATCAGCGTTCCCCTGCAGTGATTCTGCCCTGGACCTGTTCTTTAAGTTTGCCCGTCCTTCGAGGAGACGGACGAACAAAAGCTTCTCTTATTAGAACCAAATCCCTGTGGAGAGGCATGCAGCATTCAGCCGTCACCATGACAGCTCTTGTAAGAGCACCTAAGAACGCAGACCTTGCTGTAAACCAGAGGCTCGCACTGAGAGAGAGCTCCCAGACACAACAAACAAACAATGTGGGAAAACAACACAACAACACTAGTCCAGCACGAGCTAAGAATTCAATAGTTTTCTCAACGCAAAAATCTCCACAACAGCAGAAAAAAATACATTCCTAACTTCAAATCCAAAGCCATTTCAAGCATTTCTATTAGCCAATTCACCATACAATATAAAGCACACCTCTCATAGCCAAACCACTGTTTGTGTAACTGTTAGTAACTGTTTCTCATGTATTGAAAACTGAACGTGATCTGTCTAACAAAAACACACAATGATGCAAATTGTAAACAGTGCTCATGCCACAACAAAATTTATATGAAACTGATTTTGAGTTCTGCAGAGCAACACATTGTATAACGATAATAAACCTTGATGTCATTTTTATAAAACTTTAACAATTTGCACTTAAAAACAGCAGCCAGTTTACCCAGGATACAGATCAGTATGTGATGTGGAGGATGTGACTCACCCAGAACCAGCAGCTCCACTTGGCCTTCATTCTTCCCCTCCAGATCATCAGAGATGACCACCTTACAGAAATACACGCCGCTGTCACCCCACTGCAGCTCTCCAATGCGCAGGTCTGCTTCTGAATGGTTAGAGAAACAAGTTAAGCTTTAACTACTGATTCTGAAGCAGAACACAACTGTATCTCTTCAGTACTATAATATAAAGCAAACTGACCCTGTAAAAGCTCTTAAAAGCACCATAGATCTGCTTTGAGCTCTGTTTGCCCAGGATCAGCTTGGCAAACGCACAATATGTCATTAATTATAAGCTCTACATGTTGGACATTAACAATCCTGTGCTTTGTTGATGGGGTGAGGGGAGCAAAAAGGCTTTTCTCTGTAAGGGCACTGGCGAGGGTGTTTGTTTTTGATAAGGAGTGCTGTGTGGGGGTTTTGTGTAAGACAGGAGAACAGGAGGGAGCCTTCATAGAGACCAGTGCTTGACCATTGTGCAGTCCAAAGAAAAAAACCTGCTTTATTTATGGAACAGGAAAAGCACAACACAATTGCCAGCGTTTCCTGCAAGGAGGAGGATTACAGAGCTCCCCCAGTGTATAGTAGATACTTGTGTTAATACTGTAACTAGTACAGGGCTGAGAGTGTGTTAATCTTTCCTGAATCAACTTCATTATATTACACTTTTCACATGTTATTACATAATTATAAATTAAAAGATACAGGCAAACATCTATGGAAAAAGTATTGGGACACCTTTTCATACTTTGTGTCTTCAAAAATGAAGGGTTAAAAAAAAATTGATTTTGGAGCATTGCTGTGAAGAAAAAACTACTACCATGGTAACAAACTAGATTCCGATACAGTGTAAAACAGGATTTCTACAATGTATCACTGCTGTAAATATGATAAAAGAATAATAAGAATACATTACTGTTGATAATGGTGATATCTCTCCCTTTATAATGTTCAGCCAGGGTCAAGGAGGCTCCCTGACCGGAGGCCACGATGCGGACAGTGCGGCTCTTGTCTGCACAGTCCAGGTGGGCTGTAGATCCCAGCTCAGAGCCCTGGACCCCCAGACTCTCTGGAAAGGTGAAGGAATCGCGGGTGCGGTCTGTACAATATGACTTATACCACCACTGCACAACTGCAGTCTGAGTAGAGTGGGTGCTGTACTGGCACTGCAGGACCACGGGCGCGAACAGCACGGCAAACTTCCTCTCATCTTTTACCGTCACCTGAACACCATCACAGCTCAACACTGAGGAAATCAAAAGGAGAAAAAATGAGGGTGGGAACCTCTAAGCTTTCTAAATACTACAAAATACTAGTCATCAAACAATCAGCAACTGTAGGTCCATCTAAGCAGCTGTCTAGCATTCTGAAAATAAAATAATTGGTTCACCCAAAGCAGGAGAAGGCTATAAGATTTTCAGATTTTCATGCATTGTATAATGTGATTAAAGTCTCAGAAATAATGGGGGTCAAATTGAGGTCTGGACAAACAAGAAACCTTTCAAAGAGGAGAAGCTGCAAGATTAATAGAAAGGCCTATCAACCCAAGTCAAGTCAAATCAAGTCAAACAGCTTCAAACTGTAGGAAATTTTCAGACAAAATGAGGATGGGTTCTGCAGCCTCAAGATTCTTTTGAAGCTAATATTTTGCCATTGAATTTTTTATTTGTCATTGATAATTTGTGGATAGACTTTGAATAAGCAGTGCAGAGGAATCTCATCAAACTAGAAACCTAGTGTAAGAAAGAATCAGTAAAAAATCCATTAGATAAAAAGTTTAGAAACATGCAAAAGCAGGTGTTCCAACCAGTACTGACCATGCAGTGTGCCCAAACATTTGCTTTTGTCTCTTTTCTTTTTCTGTTATTTTAAAACTGTAAAAAAATAATAATAATAATTCTTAATTTTTTTTTACTAAATTCCTTTCAGAACACAGATCATGTGTTGTTTCAGGTTCTCAGTACATGATTTTAGGTCTGATTTCCAGACTATGTGCAAACTTCTGAAAGACAAGCTTCGAGAAGTTGGAGAGAGATTCCCAATTCCTTCGCAAGCTCCCAACAAATATCTAGAAGTAGTATTGTGTCTAAAAATATAGTCTAGAAATGTATAGTGACTTGTTCAAGTCAATGAGAGAACACAGGGTGAGGAGAATAATAATTATTTGTATATTGTGTGTCATGCATTAGTTATGGCATGTTTATATTCATAAAAAACATAAGAAGACAGACTCATTAAATACTGTGTAATTTATGACATAGCGTTGCTGATCAGTGTTTTAATTTGTAAAACCCCAACCACTTAAAGAGTATAACAAAGTGTATAATGATATGATGACTCTGAAAGCTTTGTAGAGAGTCCACATGGCTTCACTTGTTTAACTATTTCCAGTAACAGATATTTTGTATTTTCAAACTACACTCTTGTATATTTCACTGTGAAAGTGATAAATCTTATATCATCAAACTTTTTGGCAACTTTTTGAACGTATGTTCCAAATGTAAAAAGCCCCCTATGTTTTCAAATGAAAGACTAAACCCTTGCATACCAAGGACTTAATGGTATAATGGTTCACCTAACTATTACAACCTTTATATACATTTTTTGTAAAGCAGTATCTTGACTACATCAAGCTCTGAACTCACCTCAGTCCATTAACTGAGGGGAATATAAGGCTACTTTCTCCACCTTCAAAAGAACTTACTATCAGCTAAAGATCAGGAGGAGAGATGACCTAAAAACACAAATGCCTAAAAACATCTGGGTTTACTCATCTCCCAGGTGTGTGTGTGTGTGTCTGTGTGTGTGAGAGAGTGTGTGTGTCTAAGATTCTGACTATGAAAGAGTGTGTTTGTCCAGCTGCATGTGGGAGATTACTGAGCAGTGAGCTGGACAAAATCAGAAGTGAGCAGGGTGGTGGATCTGTTCTGAGTGTGAGTGTAAGTGTGAGTGTGTGTGTGAGAGAGAGAGAGAGAAAAAGAGAGAGTGTGAGTAAGAAGTTAAATTCCAGGCAGTGTGGGGGGTGTAAAAGTGTAACAGGGGTCATTTCAGAGCATAGTCACAGTCTAACTCACAGGGCTGCTGGTTTGATTGGTGGTTTGATTCAAACAAAACAAGAGGAAACAACAGGAGGAATGGAGGTAAGGAGGGGTGTAGTCTCTGGGGAGCACTGGAGTCATGCTGTATTAGTCACTGAGCAGTTTTTTGGAAGATTACAGTCCATCTAGGACCACTGGTGACATATTTACTCCACTGGACAATCTCCTGTGCAATAAAAAAATCTGTCTATCATCATAATGTCCAATTTATACAGCTGTACAGGCGCTCGTTTTGAAAGATATAACAAAGTGGGCTACTGAAATACACTACTTTCCCTAACTTGTAACTCTATGTCTATAAAAATAGAGGTCCCACAAAGAATCATTTGTATCGAAGCAACAATAGAACCCTTATTGGTGCCCTAAAGAACAATAGAAGGACTTTTTATGACGTGTATTCTTTATATTGCTCTGGTCCGAATCAGTTTTTGTAAACTTTAGATGCATTTCCTTTTGTTTGGTTTGTTTTCACATAGGAACAGATTTAAACAAACCAAAAAAATGCGATCATCTTCTCCATAAGAAACTAAATACACGAAGCAAGAAAAGTAAATGCAGTAGAAGTGTTCTGTGTTTTAAACTAGTGCATATTTTAGTGCATATATATATTTTCCAAAGAGCAATGACAGAGATAACATTTGATCATAACTGTAGTAATACGCTGGACAATATTTCAGCCCTTAAGCGCAAACTTGCGGAGTACAAATGAAATTTATGTAGGTCTCACAATGAATGATGCACTCCAGTGTTTATTTGGGACTGCTCCAAGACCACCTTCTCTCAAGAGTGTTGTGTGGTTGTTTAGGTCCACATCTGAGTGTGATTGATCTGTGCAGATATGAAAACTCCAACATGTGCTTTAACACCTACACAGACTTTTTAGTTTCAAGCATAAAAACAAGTGAGAAATGAGCCACGAAGCACAGTCTGAACCAAACGACCAAAATTAGTTCCAACAACAAAAAAAACATGGTCTCATTCCAGATCAAATAAACGGTCTGGTATGGTTTGTTTTTCAGTGTACAATACTTTTTAGGGCTTTTAAGAGCATTCACACCTGCACTTTCAGACTGGTTAAATCAGACTCTTTTTTACCCTTGGTGCAATTATTTTGTTATTGGTTATTAGTGGTTACTCTCAAGCAGGGATTAGTTTGTTTGCAATGTTATATACTTTAAGAATCTCCACATAATGTAAACATTCTGCAATCAGTGCAACGATATCTGTATCAGATTGTGTATCAGAAAGAAAACTAAACTAAAGAAAACTTAGTCTGCATGCTACAGATTTTACTGCATTGGTATACTATACAGATATAAATGTCACATTTGTTCCATATTGCTAATCCTGGTGAACATGGTGAACTAATTGCTTTACAATTGCTTTGGTTTTAACATCGACAACAATGAATATGATGTGAATTAAAACAGCATATTGGCTTGGCTTCCCATATTGGTTAGTCAACTGATTTTGCAACTGCAAATTTTGTGTGATTTTGCAGCTCATGCTGGCAAACCAACAGAAAAATGTTACCATGAAGAATTTGTGGCCAAATTACTTTAAAAAAAATTATTTGTATGTAAACTGGACTCATGATTTAGTAGACTTTTACACACAACAAAACAGAAAAATATATATAATATATAAATATATAATATATAGAATGATGATACACTGATTAGCTTACATCTTATGGCATCGCCAACAGAAACAGATTAGTGTTTACAACAGCTGGAGTAACCAGCCAAAACTCAAGTCAAAACTCAAAGCATTTGACAGTGATGATCAGAGTGAAGCTCTGATATGAGCAGCTTTCTCAAAGTCTTCAAGCAGAGTCAGTGCGGGCCCCCCTTTTGTCCTTTTGTTCCCAGTCTGATTCATTGTTTGGTCCTGGAAGAACCCCCACCTAAAAAAAAAGATCCCAGTGCAGGAGGGGGAAGTCTGAGTCCCACCAATAAGATAAACCCATTGGTTCAGTCAGCCGTGAACACCCAATTAGGGTGGAGAGATTTAAACAGAACCGTTACAGGAATCCCACTCACACATGGGAAGAGTGGTAGAGTCACATAACTTTTAGTGCTAACTTGTTAATGCAAAGAAGTTCTTTTGAATTATTGTATAATATATAAAAAACATTACAAGCAAGTATCACACTTTTTGACACTGTAATCTTCATGCAGCAGACAAATCAAGAAATTAGGTCAAACTTAATTCCATAGACCACACCCCACCACACTACCATAGGAGCTAGATCTAAAGTGGTATAAGTGTGAAAAAAGCAATGGAACCAGATTTTTTTGAAAACCAGCCTCTTGCAACATCCTCAAACATCATCATTAGATAAACCACACTCTAAAGCATGCTCCATTCCAGAGCTGACACAAAGCAGCAGCTTCATTCCAGCAGTCCCAGGCTGAGACTCTGCCTCCTACTAAACCTCTCCCACTCAGACACATTCAAATAGTGTTTAGAGTGAGTGTGAGAGAGCAGGGTGTTGAATTTTACACCAAAAACAGGAGAGGAACTGTTATAGTTGTAATATAATGAAGCTTCTACAATAAACAGGAAAATGTGCTAGTAGTTGTAAGTATGGTAATACACAGATTTTTCAGTTTGAAGCAAAATAGAAAGTGCAAAATGTGCCATGAAGTACAGTCTGAACTAATAAAAAATGAGTGGTCTCATTCTGGATTCAAATTAAATTTGGTTCTCAGTGTGAAAATACTATTTACTCATGTGGAGTAATTGGTGGAGTAATTTTGGGCAATACTTAATACAGTACTTGTGTTTGAATGTGGACTAAAACTACTGAACAGAGACCCTTGATATGGATCAACTGATCACTCAGACACATTTACATAGGGCATTCACATCTAACCTTTTTAGTGTGGTTAAATCAGACTCATTTTCATCCTTGGTGCAATTATTTTGGGCAGTATTGAATACAGTACTTGCATTTAGATGTGGACCAAAACTACTGCACAGAGATTCTTTAAAGAAAGTATCCTTGATATGGATTAACTGATCACTCAGACACATTCACATAGTGTTAGGAGTCAGTATGAGAGAGCAGGGTGTTAAAATTTACACCAAAATCAGAAAGGAACTGTTAAAGTTGTAAGTTAGTATAATGAAGCTTCTACAACAGAAACAGAAAATAGTGCTTAAAATTATGGTTATACAATATAGGTTGCTATACAATTCAGTTAGTAAGAAAGAACAGAACAAAAAAAAAACACACTTATACATACCCAACACAAAAAACAACACACTAAGTACACAACAAATAATGTTTTTTTACATAGTCCTGTGAACAGTATAAGCAGCATTGAAAATGAAAATACAGGAAAATAGTTGCTACTTTTACACCTAACTCCCAGCTAGGTGACCTAGAAATAAATAAAGCTGAAGGGGATCAACCTGTTGCTCACTTCTAACCCTCCAGTACTAAATATCCTTTTGGAAATAAACCCACAGATCCAACACTCACCTAAAAAAAGCACCAAAGGAATCCAAAAGCTAGGAAAAACACTCATTGTCCGAAGAAAAGCGAAATAATTCACAGGTAGCTCCTCCACTGCATCTTTCCTCTGCCCCCTTCTGCCCTCACGCTCCGTCCACAGGCACAGCCACTGTTGAGACAAGCGGCGAGATAGAAATCCAGACTCAACCATTACTGAACAGAGGTGAACCTTAAGACCTCAGGCATGAAAAAAAGCACATTAAACACATTTCATTTACGTGAAGAGCAAATAACCAAACTAAAATATAATCAGTGTGTATCGGTTCGGTTTTAAACATGGTATAATTTTAAGTTTTATAGATGTTAAACTAAGAGAATAAGTGGGATTCCTTCAACACACTCTGTTTACTCTCCTCCCCCCACGCCACGAACTTGGACTCGTCCGTCTTAACTAGATGCTGATTAAGGGCTGCAGTGATTTTTTTCCTGATATTTAATTAGGGTTATATACGGAAACCTAAGGTGATCATGTATCATGTAAAAAAAAATAATAATAATAATGCGTTGCCACGATGTATTAAGGCGTGGGAACAAAATGATTATATGGCTATTACTTTTTATAGACAACAATTTATAAAGACTTAATCGTCTCATTCCAATGCCTCAGTAAGTCGTGACATTGCATTATTATTATTATTTTTTTCACCTGATCTGACCTTAGGGGCTATGTAGTAATTGTACTTAAACACTAAAATATAAAAATATATTTTTTAAAATAATAAGCTGTTTGCTTAGCAAAAACTTCATTCAGCTCATAAAAAGATTTTAGGATGTTTTTGAATAATCCAGTTATTTAGCAATAGTACTAATATAATAATTAGTAATTAGATTGATTAATATTGCATTGTAGTCAATGTTAATAATATAAAAAATATATACAACAAATATATTTATTATATAATTATGCATATTTGTAATATAAAGAAAGTATACTACTATTGGCCTCTTCAGCAATTGATTTGTGGTCTGTCAAGTTCACAGTAAGAAAGCAAAAAAAAAAAAGCAAAATATGAAGCATTTTTAGTTTGTGTTTTGTTTTTTACTGAGTAACCATAGCTTAAGTTTTTTATTATTATTATTATTATTATTATTATTCCAGTATGATCAAACTTCTTATTATTTTTATAATAGGCCTGCAGGTAACTTAAGGCAAGACAAGGTAGGTTTATTTGTATAGCACTCTTCATACACAGTGGCTTTACTTAAACATAGAAAATACAAAGAGAATACAAATAGGAAACATAAAAGAAATAATACATTCCTGAGATCTAACAAAAAAAGTTACATTTAAAAAGTTACAAAAAAAACCCAACTCTACAAGAAACAGCAGTTAAATCTATGGCTACACCCACTGGACAGCAGCCGTAACTGCTGTAGGAATTTATTTATTTATTTTTTATAAGTAAGAACAGCCTCTAAAGTATTTATCAGTTCCTAGGGTATCTTGGGAAACCCCAAAAGTGATTGAGTGATTTCTTGTTGTAAATAGGCAAGTAGGAAAGTTTAAGCTGCTACATCACATGGCCAAACTAGAACCACCTTCAGTTTATCTCATTCTGAGTGGGTTTAACAAGCAAGCAGAGGGTTTTACTGCAGGCTAAACCTCGAGAGTAAGAGCGCTGATCCAGAATAAGAGTTTGTGAATGGCGTCACAGGTGGTATGGTAGTGCCACAGGTACTGTGTATTAAAAAAATACCCAAAATATGAATGCTTGTCTGTAAATGCCCTGCAGTGACCCTCCATGACCCTGATTAATATTTGCTACAATTTGATGGAAAAAAAAAATAATAATAAATGAATAAATATACATTTAAACTAAAAATAACCCTAAATCAAACAGCACCATCAGCTCCACCTGACCTTCCCATAAACCAAGGGTGGCAAACTCAATTACATATTACATAGTAGGTACTTGGTTTATACTCCTGAGGCCATGGAAGTGATTGGACCCGAGTTCAGTGTTTTGTATGGGTAAGTGAATACTAGCAATACTAGAAATGTAGTGTAATGGCAAGTTTATTCATACTTGGGAGAAAAAGAGAGGGAGCACGCTGAGCAGTTTGGGTCATTCTCCTCTGGTGGATGTAGCTGTAGGATTGTATCAAAAGTTGCTAGATTTCTTTTTAGGATATAACTTGCTAGAGGGGTCTGAAACATTGCCACATCTAGTGACAAAAATTACTAAATGGCTACAATGCATGTAGCCCTATTATTTGGGGAGGGGGTTTAAAGTGCACATTACATTGTATGAAATCATTTTGGACTGAATTTTGCTCAAGGCTAAATATGTCCCACAAGCCTTGTGTTTGATGCGATGCAACTACATGATGCTTCCACATCTGTAGCACAGTTGTACAGGGTTGTGGGTTCAATTCCTGGGTCCACTAAGCTGCCATAGTTGGGCCATTATAAATATAACATGATTGTTAAGCCACCCACAACTTCCAGCTGGTCAGTGTGATATCATGTAAAATCATTTGCAGTTGCAGTTGCTGTATTAATGCCTACAGGGACAACCTTAGAAACACAATATGTCATCAATTATGAGCCGTACATGTTGGACATTAACAATCCTGAGCTTGGTTGATAGGGTGAGGGGAACTAGAAGGCTTTGCTCTGTAAGGGCACTGGGGAGTGTGTTTGTTTTTTGATAAGGAATGCCATTTAATGGGGTGGGGGTGTTGGGCAGGAGAACAAGAGATGTCTATAAAGGTCAGCTCCTAACCATTCTGCTGCCCACAGAAATAATAAGCACACCTTAAGAATAATAATATGTCTAGGACGCACTGGAGGCTGTACAGCTCCACACTCGTTTTAGTGCAGTAAATAGTGCAGGCCTTTAAAAATCCAGTAGTATTTAGTTAACAAAAACATATATGAACCATTTCTATTGCAAATGTTTGTGGACACACATTCTAATTAATAATACTGTTGAATACTGTTGTATTCATTGCTGACACAGATGTGCAAATGCACACATACTCTTTGGAGGAGATAAACGTGAAGCTTTTGGCACCATGCCTTATATCATATTAGCACTGGAGTGGAATAAAGCCCCAAGCATTGAGCTGTAAATCGGCAGAATTAAATGTAAAATGGGTGTATAGACAACTTAGTGGTCAAAATGTTCCAAAGAGAGTGCAATGATAACAGTAATTATATGGGTGCCAACCATGAAACAAGCTTATTGGAGTTCCTTTGTTAATTGTTTATTATACAGTAATATTAGCTCAAATTAAAGCTGTTAGGTCATATTTACACTTAAAAGAAGTGGTTGAACCAACAATTTAAACAGTAATGAAATTAAAAACACCTGTAGTTTTACATACATTTATGTGTAAAAGTTCTCCAGTGTAAAGCTGCCAGTATAGCTAAATCAAAACAAGCTAGCGAGTGAAAGCTAGTATTACAGATTGTGAATTAAAACATAATTTGTAGAGATAACCTTGCAAACATACATTCAGAACATCTTAGATTTCTTTAAAAAATCATTACTTTTCCAAAGATTTTATGAAAGGTTTTAATTAACAAAATGTAATGTACACTGTAAAAGAAGGTTAGCTATGGCCATCCTAATTATCCATTAAAAAACTCTCCACATTAGTTTCTGTAGGTAGTACAGAGATTGTTGTATAGATCATGCTATCTACCAATCAAAATCCTGAGAATCATCTTAACGATCTCTGCGGTCATCATAACGATCCTGGCGTTCGTCGTAGCGATCTCTGCGGTCATCATGTCGCTCTTGTCGGTCATCGTAATCTCGCCGGTCATCATAGCGATCATCACGTCGATCTCTGCGGTCATCATAGTGATCATCATGCCTATCTCTTCGGTCGTCATAGCGATCATCATGTCGATATCTGCGATCATCATAGCGATCATCAGGCCGATCTCTGCGGTCATCATAATCTCTTCGGTCATCATATCGATCATCATTACGATCCCTTCGGTCATCATATCGATCATCATTACGATCTCTTCGGTCATCATTGCGACCCCTGTGGTCTTCACGGTCGTCATAATGGTCTCTGCGGTCATCATAGCGCCCTCTATTGTAGTTGTCTCTGCGGTCATCATCCCTCTCTCGATACAAATCTTCTCGACTTCTCGAATGAGAAGTTCTGTCCTGACGATCGTCTTGGTCAAAGCGATCACCGTCCTCAGAGCTGTGCAGGTTAGGCGTTTTCTCAGCCTTAAGCTCATATTTCTCTTTTGGGTCAATACCCCCTTCAATGCTAGCCTTCCTCGCGTCTGTAGGGCCTTCTTCTATGTCCTCTTTGTCTGCTGCGTCATGGTACTCGATCACTGGAGGCCTAATAAAAAAAGAACATTAGTTTTATAAATGAGCAATCAAACTTTAGTGCCTATTGAAGATCTGACCCCCCCACCCATGAATTCAGCTACTACCAGATGACAATACCCAGTGCCAACTTTTCATCTAGAGAGGTATAGAGCCTCCCAGAATTACACTCTAGAACTGTGGAAATACATGCTCTGGAATTATCAAACTCTGTCCAACACCTTGGATTAACAAATTGAGAACTTTTCAGCCAATTAATAACAACTTTACTAATGCTCTTATGCTTGAAGGCAGTCACACCCTAACAGCAATGTTACAAAATTTACTGTAAAGCATTTCCAGAGGAGTAGAAGCTAATTCTAATTCTAATACCATTGAATTTTGAAGAAGCAACATTTGGGATAGTAACACTTGTTGCAACCAAAAGGAATCAACCGACAGGATTGAAACAGACTGTCATGGAGCGATTCATACGGTACGAACAATGATCTTGAATCCGATGAAAAAACTAAATTTTCACGTGAAGGCCTGGTGTCATGGTGTGGTGTGCAATTTCGTCGAATACCAAATCCCCATTTGTCTTTATTACAGGCGTTTCAACAGTCAAACTTTACGTTAGTGAGGTCCTGCAACCAGTTGCCTCACCTTTTCTGAATGCATGCTCTGATGCAGTATTCCAACAGAACAATGCTCATCCACACACTGCTGCCATCTCAAGAGCTTTCCTTAGCTAGTCCATGGCAAGCCAGGTCACAAGATCTATCCCTCTTTGAAAATGTGTGGGATGCTATTGGGCATGCTATCAACACTCCACCCCTACCACAAAGTTGCTTGGGATTGGTTAGTACAGAACCACATTAGGAACATCTACATGCATCTGGCATAATGCATTACACATGCATTACACACTACTAATGTATGTTTAGCTCAATATATATGACCAATAGTCACACATATCAGTCTAAATCTTTAATCATTTATTGCTCCTGGTAACTTTTATCTTTTTTTCCAAATAGCATAGAAATCGTACACTTTTTTCTAGGTTCAAATATTTTTGCAACTTTCTCTTTACCAATAAGTGTAATTTAGAAGTTATTAAAAGGGTATTTAGAATAAAGGATGCTTACCCCATAACAAACTCCTCTGGCTTCTCCTTCTTTCTGCAGCAGCAGTAAATGATCAGCACAAGAACAGCAATTCCAGCAATGACCCCACCAATGATGCCTGCTGTAGAGCCAATATTCATGGTGTCTGCAGAGATCCAGTGGAAAGTAACATATAGCAATTAGCAAGTTATTGTAGCATCAATCACTGTTTTCTGTCACTAGCTTCAACGTCTTTTCCATCAAAAAAAACTGTCAAAAGTCAAAAATGAACACTCACAAGGCATGACGGACAGAGTGAGGTTGCAGCTGGCAGAGCGGATCTCATTGGTTGCTGTGCATATGAAGTAACCTGATGTGTCTGCGGAGATGTTGAACAGAGAAAGAACTCCATCTTCTGTGAGAGAAAGGTTGAAAATAAAACATATACATATCTCAGTTTTAGGACATTATCACAGGTGTAGTAAATACATAAAAAGAGGCCACACATACAGTAAAAGGCCCAGAACACACACACACACATACGTTCTGTGGTTTTAGGTGGGAATGATCTCGGAGTGTTTCTGACATCATAGCTTTGCCACTTGTAGGTGGGAAGTGGAGAACCCTCTTCAGAGACACAGGTCAGGCTGATGTTTTGCCAATACTCAGCGGTTCCTTTAATTTTGCACACAGGGTCAGATGGGGCAACTGTGAACAGAAGCATACAAATCAGCACTACATTAGGCTCATATAATAGTGTAATAGATATAGATAATGTTAGAGAATATTTAGTATGTATATAAAAGAGTAGATGCATTAACATGCATATGCAATATTTAATATTACTGTTTAGAGTGTAAAATGAAGATTAAATGCATTTGGCCAAAATAAAACATTCAGGCTATTTGCACACATTATGAAGCTTGTTGTGTTGCTGCTCCTGCCTAAATAATTTATTTGACTACACTGCTATATATTTGAAATATTCTTAAACATCTTAATAAACTCCTTAAAACTACAGATAGTTTCTAGTTTTCCATTCCAATGTTATAACATTTGGAACATCTGCAAAACAGTAAAAAACATAAAGAATTTATTTGTCCTCCACAATTTTCCGACCTAAACCTGATTAACTGAGGCGATGACTTAGGATGAACTGGAGCACCTCAAGGAACTCCTTCAAGATGCTAAGAACTTTTGACTGAAATGCATATTAAGTTGAGCAGATTTCTGATTTGGGTTTGTAATTGTAATCCAGTACACAGCACATACGTTTTTAAAAATAGATGTGCCAAGAAGCAATATTTAAAATAATGAGTTAGAAAAGCAGTTTTTGCATTCTTGTTGTAAGTGAAATATGAGTTTAAAAATATTTCTCAAGTTTAAAGAACCTCCAAATAATGTAGGACTCTGTATTAACTTCCTAGAACCATCTATTTATTCAAGCCAAGAACCACTTGAAAACTATTTAGGAGCTGCCAGTGAAGTGTTGTAACAGTATGATGGGTTGGTGTGCTGTTTCAAAATGTGTAAATACTTCCTACTCCTACTTCCACTCTTTAGGTTGTGTATTTACTGAGGTTTAGAGATACCAGGCTATTGTGAGGTCAGAGATTTACAACTGTACTTTTCAATTCTACAACAGTTTAAAATGCGGTTTATGGCCCTGGTCCTGGAAGGCCCCTTGTCCTGCACACTGCACCAGTTTCCTCTGCTTTGACACGCCCACTTTACCTCAGTAAGAAATAAGGACTTGTTAATGAATTACATTGTTGGGTCAGGTGTGCTGGAAGCATTGATAGATAGGTATCTCCAAAACAGCTACTTTACAGGAGTGAGATAAAATCTACTTAACTTTAAATTAAAGTGAATGTAAAAATAGTTTATTTCAGGTCAATTTGGAGCATTTCTATTGGTCAATTTATTTTTAAGAAAGATTTTGACTTAATGTTTAAGAATATTGTGTTTGCAAATTGCCTTTGTGTTTGCCTTTATGTTGTCAAAATGCTTATGAACCACTCATTAACTAATTCAGAATAACTCATTTATCACTTGTGAAGATGATAATTGTTAGATTGTGAATTATGTTAAGACTATAATTTTGATTAAATAAATATTAATACATGTTAGTTTAGTTCGGCTTTAAATGAGTATTAAAAGTCATGTTGGCTGAATAAATAATAATTCACTAAACTATAATTTGCATTAAATTAATAGTAAAACTGTTAGAATGTTTTATAACAAATAAAACATTTAAGTGTTCGGCATTAATATATATTTCTTCTAATTAAAATTATTTTATTATGTGCATCTGATATATATATATATATATATATATATTTATTTTCCTTATGTAAATCCAATCTGACTTTCTAGGCCTTAATGAGGCTTTGTGGTGATGTCCAATGCATATATCATGTGATTACTTACGGCACAAAACTAATTTCTTCACATAAATACATTATAAATAATTTATAAAGTTGTAATGAAGTCTTCGCTTTCGGCCACTTTTACCCAATTTCAGTGCTGCTATTTTTCTTGTTTTTTCTTTTATGGGTATTCAAGGGTCAGATACGTCATGATGCATCAGTTGTGCCCTTCAAATCACTTCATTTCACTGCACTTTGCTGTATGTAAGGGCTCTACACTTTAAAACTGAGTTCCATTGTGTATCACAGAAACACTGCAGACCAACTCAGCTGCACCCTAGGCATTGGAACACATATCACATTTTAAACTGAAATTACTTTAATTATGATTAATTTATTCTCACCCAGAACCACAAGGGAAGTAGTGGCTGTAGTTTGGCCCACAGTATCTCCAGGAATATTAACTCGGCATTTGATTCGCCTGTTTTCTCTCAGGGTCGCTTGCTTCAGTGTCAGTGTAGAGACTCGAGTGTTCACATTGCTGTCAATCTGGATTTTGCCCTCATACATTGGATCAATGTCGACATGGTTGTCATTGGAGTAGAACGTCCCAAAATTAAGCTATATTGAAAGGGAGAAGAGATGCAGTTTTGTTATTTGCAAAGAACCTTTCTATAGTCATCTGTTTTCTAGGAAAACTCATCCAAATGTTTTTTTTTCACACTTACCCCTTCATCATCAAATGAGCCATCAGGGTCAGCAGTCCATGAGATGATAATGAGATTATTCACTGGGTTTTTGGGCTGAAAAGTGCATGTGATGGCAACTTGGTCACCTCGAGCAACTTTATATGTGGATTGTGGAATATTAACTTCCAACCCAAAAGAAGTAGAAATCACTACGGAGAAAGAAACCAAAAGAAACCACATGGCAGGTGTTTTATAACTTATTTTTTGTAAAAACACAGAGCAGGCAATGCCACACAACACAATACATTTCATTTCTCTTAAATGAAGGCCAAAGAACAACAGATCTACAAACAATGGACAGATAAGACAGAATGCATTCTAGTTTTTCCTATTCGTTTTTGACAATTCCTTCTCCAGATAACATCTATAACACCAGCCAGTATCCACCACTCTAAATGGAAATCCAATAGTCATTACATGCACCTTTAACACATAGCTAAAAAATTATTTCCTAAATACAGCTTTATAATGGCTTTCCATTTATTTATTCAGGTGTGTTTTATGGAACTTTGACATTTTACTACATTGTTAGAAAAAATGTTCTATAAATTGTAACACTTGCAAAACAATTTTTGGTGTTTTCCAAAAAAGTGTTCCATATTGTTACAAGATAGAGCTATATAAGGCCATGCTTGCTAACAGTATAGCCTTAAATAACATTCAAATGTATTTGTTAAAGAATCCTTAAACAACCCCAATTAGAAATAATACAGAACTTTTTGTAGCAAATTTTTAGTTGATATTCATATTAAAATGTATTAAAATCAAAGCAAAATTTGTTTTTAAAAAAGTCGTTTGGCCTATTTTGCCCTAGTACTTCCGCTCTTTACCTTTTGACCCACCCGATATTCAAAATGAATGAACATGATTATTTTTTTGGTTGATCTATGTGCTTTTTAAAACTTTCCTCTCTCTGTCTTTTTTTCTCAAATACATATATTTCCACTTCCATAACATATTCTGTATATTTTCGGTTATTTTTACATATTATTTACACATAAGGAAATGCTGCTTGTCCTTAACATTGTGTAAAGTGAAAGTGGTTAAAAATGGTCAAAAATAACTGAAAGAAAATATATTTTCATTGATGTAATACTGACTAATATATTTTAATGAAAACATAATTACTGAAATACTGCTGTCACATTTGAACAACAAAACCAAGAATTTTGTTGTTTAAAAAAAATTACATTCAATACCATATTCATTAATGATACAAAAAAATAATGTATTCTAATATTACCTGAAAACAGCACCCCAATCCCACAGATTCTCAGTTTCCGCTTGTCCATTCTGCTCTCTCTGGTCATTTTATTTCAGTCCTGTAACAGAATAAATACTTGACGGTTTGGTGTCTGCACACTTCCTTATGACTGCTGGGTCAATAGGTGTGACAAATAAAACGGCTCCATCTGCACACCCTCACCAGCCACACCTGTTCACCCTTTGGACTTTCAGTGAGCGTCCCTTTGAATTACTATAAAAACCACAGTACTGAAGTTGTTGTCTACTTTCTGAGCATAAGAATGAAATATAGCAAGAGTATAAGAGTTGTGCTCATGTACATAGAGCCAGGTTTGCCCTCAATGATGGATTCCATTGTCTTCAAACATTTAACAAATCCCAGAAAAGCAAATCATTTTAGCAACAATAAGTATCTGCAGGCTGTAATTACATTTGTAAGGTGCCCAAGCTTTGGCACAGACTTTAATTTGGTCATTGTATTACTGTATATAATAAATTAATAATAATTGTCATGAGAAAAAAGAAACTGTGTTTTATGTGTAACTTGCTGCAAAGGTTGCATTTACTATATATATATTTTAGTATACTTTATTTTTTTAGTTTCTTACTAAGTCATACACATTCATCTAGATATTCAAAGCTACACCTATTATTTTAAATTGCCTTTCTTTAAGGTCTTTATTTCTTACTAAAGACAGTGCATACTGTAAAGACAAAAAAAACATAAATATGCTTATATATGCTGTAAAGTCACTTTTCTACACTCACTTCTGCCAAGTTAAATATTTTCCAGTACTGTGTAGGCTAATGTTTGGCATGTGGAATAGTAATGAGCAGTGTATACTAATTAATATACACTGGGTAATGCTTGTTCGGTTGTCTGTAATCTGTTTATTCCCCCATATCCCCTATATAACAGTATTCAGGCTGCCTCATTGAGATACATTGTATTTTTCAGCAGTTTTTACCTCCAATTTCAGTCTAACACTCCTCATCAAGCCAAACAAGCCCTTCTGAAGAGATGAATGAGTTGGATCAGGTGGGGCATATTGAGGTTGGTGTTCTGAACGATGCATAAGCTGTTCTATCCAGCAGATGGCACTATATCATTGGTATCAATTATTATTATTTAGAAGTCTGAGCTAAGTCTAAAGTAATGAGTAAACTATGGAAATAAGTAAAATTGGTAAACTGAGCAATTAATCCAACCTTTTTTGGATAAACTCAAACCACTTGGATTTTAAAATTACATGTGCAATTGATTAAACAGCAAGAATAAATGTGGTTAAAAAAAAGGGTCAAAACAAAAGTCATAGGGACAGTGGACTCTTCAAAGCATTACTGACCATCAGTTAATTTTTACATTTCATTTGTAAATCAAGGGAGCAGAGTCTGGAGGAAGAGTGGAGACACACAGTCCAAGCTGCTTGAGATCTAGTGTGAAGTTTCCACCAATCAGTGATGGTTTGGAGAGACATGTCATATGCTGGTGTTGATCCACTGTGTTCTATCAAGTCCATAGTCAGTGCAGTTTTGTTTTCCCTCTTACAGCACTTTATACTTCCCTCTGCCGACAACTTTTATGATGCAGAGATGTAGATTTCATTTTCCAGCAGGACTTAGCATACTGCCCACACTGCCAAAAGTACCAATTGGTCTTATATAATATTTAAATTTTCTGAGACACTGATTTTTGGGTTTTCATTGGCTGTAAGCCATAATCATCAACAATAAAAGAAATAAACACTTAAAAGAATTTAACACTCTGTGTGTAATACATCTATATAATATATCAGTTTCAATGATATTCAAATATTTTGAGATGCACTAGTATGTTTTGGCCATTGGGTGGAGTTGAACTGTTGTGAACTCATCAGTTGCCTAAAGAATGGCATTTTACAGGAATGGTAAAGGTCAGGTTACACTATTGAAGACCAAAAACAGAAAACTTTCCACATTGTCTTTTTACAGGATTGCTGGACTGCAAAATACACTGCCTGGCCAAAAAATAAAAAAGTCGCCACCAAAAACTAATATTTAATTGGACCGCCTTTGGCTTTGGTTGCAGAATAAGAACACATTCATTGTTTTAATAAGATTCTGCAACATCACAAGATTTATTGAAATCCAGTGTCGCTGCATTAATTTTTCACCAAGATCTTGCAGTATTGATGATGGTAGAGTCTGACCGCTGCACAAAGCAGCTCTTCTCCATCCAGCACATCCCAAAGATTCTCAATGAGGTTAAGGTCTGGACTCTGTGGTGAACTCTCTCAATCCATGTGTAAAGAAAATTATGATCTCATGCTCCCTGAACCCTGAACTCTTTCACAAATCCAGCCCCATGAATCCTAGCATTGTCATCTCAGAATATGGCCGTGTTATCAATGAAGATGAAATCCATTGATGGAATAAGCTGGTCTATAATATTCAATATATTCAGGTAGTCAGCTTTCATTCTCATTCTTTCAGCACATACTGTTGTTGAACCTAAACCTGCAGAACAACTGCAGCATGAACCGCACATTTACATTGCATTCAGTAAACTTCTTTTATGGAGTGATGAGTATCCTGGTGTGTATGAGTGTGTGTGTGTGTGTGGAGGTTCATTCAGCATTCAGAGGTGTGTGAGAGAGTGTGAAGTTCACTGCCACTCTGTGTGTGTGTGTGTGTGTGTGTGTGTGTTGAATGGGGCGCTGCTGTTGCTGCTGCTGTTGGGCTGGGATCTGAGTTTAAATATTCAAAATGGCGGACGGAGGAGCAGCGAGTCAAGATGAGAGTTCAGGAGCAGGTAATCATTACTGCATTTTACATATTCATATTCATATTCAAACGCTCTTTCTCTCAAGCCCGTTAAGCGAGAGGGGAGCGCGTGAACAGAGCCCCCGGGGCCGCGGCGGCGGCGGGGTCGGGCTGTCTGTCGGCCGCTCGGTGCTGGGGAGCTGTCGGCGGTGTGAGGGGGAAAGTGGCGATGCTGGGCGACGGAGAATTAAAGGCGAAAATCCCCCTCTTTGTGTGATTAGAGCGGAGCTGCGCGACTTACATATTCATATTGCGGCCGGGAGAACGCGGTTTAGCATATTTTATTAGTAATCAGCGGCATCACAGCGGGTTAGTATTATTATTGTTATTTACTCCGGTCCCAGTCCGAGCCCGCGGTTGTGGGGTATTATCCCCCCGGTGTCGGGGCACAGAGAGAGGGAGAGAGAGGGAGCCGGGCGGCCGGTGTTCTGTCGAGTTGTGCTACCCTGGCAAACCATGCTACTCTAGTGTAATTATATTTAAACGTAAAAATGCAAGAAAAAGACCCCCCAAAAAAATGCCTCGCTTGGAAAGCTTGAATCAGCATATAAGGACACAGTTTAAAGTTAACGTTAAGTTAATAGGGGTGATATGCATAACCAGTAACGTATTTTTGTATTTAATGTTATATTTAATAGTTTTTTATTATTATTCTTTTTATTATTATCAACTTTTTATTATTATCCTCATTTACACAGTTGTAATACTCTATACTAATACTGGCAGGTGCGTCTGGTTGTTTAACACACCCAGTTAGAACAGAATTGCTATTAAAAACATACAAATAAAAATAAAAAAGTGGTTCCACGCATGCGCACTGGTGTTGAGAAGCACATTTCGATGAATAGCACAACTTGGCAGGACACCGGCGCTACGCTAACGCTAAGGCTAATGCTAATGCTAATACGGCGGCTTTGTGTGTTTGTGTATTGTGTGCTGGGAGCCTATGGCTGATAAAAGCTTTGCATATTCATTTCCTCGCAATCGCTCGGCGTCTGCGCGCAGTGTTTACAACCGTAAATGTGATCTGCCGAGCGGCGGAGGGCTGCTCGGTGCGGGCTGAAGGACAGGGGAGCTTCTAAGGCTGATTTTATGTCCATATTTTGTCTTCTGCCTTTGTGTCCCACTGCAGCAGGAGAAGCAGGCGTGTGGCCCCGTTGTGTGTATATAGCTATATGTGTGTGTTAGCTAACCTAGCTTAGCTAACTAGCTATTCATGTGGGCCTGTTGTTGTTGGCTGTTACGTTAAAGACAACAGATGTGCAGACACTTAAATTAATTTAGCTTAAAGAAAAAGGCCTGCATTTATCGTAAACCTGTCTTTCAAAGGCCTTACAATTTCATCGACAGTAAACACTACTTAGGATTCATTTTGTCTAGTTATATTTCGCAGTTTTTCTATTTGATATGCAAGTTAGCTAAGTTATCTTACTTATTTAGTTAGTTAGTAGCTAATAACTGAACTATCTTTTTATATTAAGGGTTATTAAGCCTAAATGTAATGAAAACTGGTTACAAAGCCCCAGTTTTGCACCGAACCTTGTTTAATTGTATTACCTAGGTTATATGAACTTCCAGTCCCATTTTTGTTTGTGCAGCAGTGTGAACCTAGCCAACTAGTTAATTAACAAACTAATATTTAATATATTGGTCATCAATAAATGCAGGAAAGACTTATTATAAAGGCTGAAACGAATGTCTAGTAATTTTGGGGTTGTGAAAGTGGTCTTAATTTCGTCTTTGATTTTATTCCCCCATACCTGCAGATAAGGGGTGGGCAATATTATATCGTATGCAATATATCGTGACACAGAAATAACATATGAAAAATCCATATCGTGATAATAGGGCTGTTCTGTCTTAAAAGTAGTCTATTATTTACTGTGAAGCGTTAGGTGTATTATTGTATATTTGTTTTAGTTTGCAGTTTATATGCATGCACTAAATATTCTGCAGTATTATTTGCTGCATAATATGTTCTTGTGCACTGGTAAGCTTATCTGGCTACAAGACCCATTTTTGTTTGTGCAGCACTGAATTAACTAGTTAACCTATTTTTTTAGACATTGGTTTATCAGATGATGCAGGGAAATATTATTATAAAGGTTGTAAACTAATGTGAGGCATACTAATGCTGGGTTTGTTAAAGTGGTCTTAATTTTCTCTGTGTTAAAAAGTCCAAATTCTTTAATTTCTTTCCCCCATACCTGCAGATAACATGTAGTTAGAGCAGATAAAGACTACAGAGCAGATACTGTTCAGAATATTCACACTGAATAACTAGCTAAATCCCACAATGACACACTCCCAGATTAGCTATTTATCTATCTATGCCTAAACAGCTAGAATAACAGCTAACTACATTGGCTAGCCTCTCTTGTCTCTCTTTGTGTTGGTGGATATTCACCTTTTAAAAACAATTGTAACACTACATTGTTTACACCAGGCCAAGCTAGTAGAGCCAAATTAAAAGGTGGGCTAAATAGGTTGTAGCTAGCTTAGCCCATTTCATGGGTATGTATACAGCTGACTAAACAGTTCATTGAGTTTTCTGCAGGCGTTTTAGCCAATATCTGGAGTAGGTTATGCTGCCAGTGAGCTGGGCTCTATTGCCCTATTGTAGCCGGGCAGCTGTTGCTGCTGCTGCATATGTAGCAGGCCAGCTAGCGGCTGAATGAATTTCATTAACTTAGGCCTGAGCAGCCTGGACAAGAGGCAAGCAGTCCACTCGCTTCAGTTTCACGCTTGTTTCTTGCTGATACAGCAATATACAGGCCTTTTTTGACTCCCTATATCCTATCCTTTTTTCCTTAAATTCTACATTTTCAGGCACCAAAATTAAACTAATACACAAATGCATTTAAGATGGACTGTTAAGTGAGCTAACTAAGCCAAATTTAGCTTTACAAGCACATTCAAGTCTTGTAGCCAAGTTTGTAAAACGTTTGCTGTATGTGTTTTACTTCCATAACATAGATTACAATTTTATTCAAAAACCCAAACAAAATACATTAACATGAATTAATTCATCGCTGTTTTACATTTTACAAGCCTCTTTATACTTATAAATGCTTATTGTATTTGAGTATCATCTGAGGGTTTTTCTTTCTTTTATTATTTATTTATTATTATTTTTTTTTTACATTTTGCTGTCTTCTCTTTTTTTGCCCCACATTTCACATCTCGCCATCATTTTAATATCCTTGGTGTTGTAGCCTAGCATGGACATTTGGCTGATTTATTGTAACAGTTCACTGACTTTTGCCTCTTTCTCTTTCTTTTCTCTTTTCTCATGTTTTTAAAGTGTGTCTGTTGCTCTCCTGTAGCTGCATGGGGGAGGTGTTGGTTTGCGATTAAAGAATGCATAGGCTTAGGCCCATTAGCCTAGGGCCTCATTAGAAAGTCTAATGGGACGTGCCAGGAAAAAAAAAAGAGAGCCGCTGTCCCGAAGGTAACGCGTAGACCTGCTCTGCTCAGAAAGATGTTCTTTTATGTTTGTATCGAGCCCGGCCTGTGAGAAGCTGTGGCAAGCTGAAACACGTCTGTGTGTTGCGTTAATAACTTATTGCTGTGCATGAACAACTGAGGTGGATTTCAGTCATGTTTTTGTTGCATGTAACTGGGGAGGGAGTGTTTCAAAGCTGCCTGTAAGAGCTGAAAACAAGTGGCAGCCCCATTACTGAATGATCTGAAAGACTCAAACAAAAGCCTCCCAAAATTAATAGACTGAGGGATGAATGAAACCAATACCCAGGAACACAGCAGCAAATCTAGCTTTTATCAGTGAGAAATAGCAGCATAGCTGTGTGTAGTTTTAGAAACTGTGGTACTGTATTGTATTACAGTATTTTAGTACATTAGTTCATGTTTTGACACAACAAACATGCTTTAGTGGCCATACTTAGTACCATTCAGTGATTTTTATTTACATTGTGCGGCATTACAAACAATTAAATTGGACAAATCTCACATTCACTGTAATGAAGCATGCTTCATGCTTCTTTATTCATTGACAAAACCCATTATGTACTCACAAAGTATATTCTGCATCATGCTAACAAAATACTGTCACATTCCCCACAATAATTGTGGTTTAAAATGAGTTAATAAAGTGTTTTCTATTTCTATTGATGCTCTGTTCACAGTAAGACTAGATTAGAGGGCACCGCAGACAGTACATACAGAGAGCTTGTTTAATTATGAATTAAGATGACATGATGATGCTTTATTTTCCACTATAAATATTGATTTGTTAGTAATCTGCCAATATAGCTCTCTCATGCACTATTATATTCTCATATCACACTTCGCTTCACACACTGTTTCAGATTTGAACAAATAGATTTGTTCCAGACTTGGATTTATATTTATTTCTTTTTTTTCCATCTGATCTGGCATTTTTGTTTGAAATCAGACCCATCAATACCAATTTGTTATGTAATCACTGGATCATTGGTCCAGTGTTTAATGGGGCAACTGGTTATTTTTAGGGGTGCATCAATATTGGGTAATTTTTTTGGTAGAATATGGGACTATATCTACCGAAATTCGCATTCCAGATGAATATAGGATTTATTTTGTTGCAGTTAGTTCTGATCTTGTTGTGTGATTGGCTGGGAGACACTATGTAAAGGCCAAACCACGTTTAGTGTTCCTCTTAAATGTCAGTTTGGCTTAATTACCTGGAAGTCTTCTAAAAAAAAAATGGCCAAGTGTAACAGATCACAGGTAACAAGCCTGTCAACAACAGCAAACTTATAGAGTCATTTTCGTGGGAATTGATTGAGCTTAGTAATAGGCTAATTTTTTTATTTTTATTTCAATAGAAAAAAAATCTCTTAGTCTGGGCCTAGGCTTCATCCGTGCCTGGAAAATAGACCCATAGAGGTTTAGCACTGTCCTACTGACCTCCAATGGAATGAAGATCCAGTAAAGGTCTCTCCACCAGGTGCCAAGCTCTGTTCTGTACGTTTTAAGTGCTTTATTAGGAGAAAGCCCTCTTTACACCTAGTCATTCCATATGTATAGATTCTGCTGATAGTTTGGCCACATACATTTACACTTGGTAGTCAAATGCAGAAGCATTTCAGAAGCCTGAGACACATTTGAACCATGTTATTTCAGTAAAAACACATCCGATTCTCAAAGATGCATCTAAGAACTAAAACCACTTCCTCTTATAGAGTTCAATTCCTACATCATGCACACAATTATCGGTCAAGTCTAAAACATCTGTATGGTGCTGCTAATTAAAAAAAAAAAATATGTTTTTTCTTTCTGGCCTCTTTATTTTAGGATTGGTTTCCAGAAAGAGATTAAGCTTAGTTATAGCTTAGACTATATTTTCCTTTCAATTGTAAAAACCTCTTCAACATGCTGTGTAGTCCAAGACTAGGCCTAATTAATCCCTGTCTAGGAAACTGTCTCTCAGAGTTAAAAACAATGGCCCTGTGAGATGGGCCTGCACAGTTTTGCACAGCTCTGCATGTTTTTCTCTTTTGGTGTCATGTCGTTTTGACATGCTGACACGGTTACATGCATTCAGTTACATGCATTGAATTCAGTGATTTAGAAAATATAATAATATAACTTTTTTTCTAGCATAGTATTAAATAAATGTATTAGCTTTTCTAATTTATTGGTTAAAAAAACTCATAAAAGTCATAAACTCTGTGAGCTTATGGTTTTAAAAAATATATATCTTCAGACTAGTAAAACAGGTACGCTCTAACACGTCAAATTGACCTTTACATTACCTGTAGCACTCCTAAATTTATGCAAAATTATGTGAAGTGCCAGAAACTCTGCAATATTAATTGTTTTATGTAGATCAGGCCTAAATGGTCTTGATGGCTAAGATGTGCCCACTCTTCGCTTTTTTTTTCTCCCCCACAAAGTGTCCTCTAATTTAATTCAAATGTAGAATTTGCATGTGATTAATATTGTGTCCATGGTTACTCATATTGAAACTCTCAGCACTGTTTATCTTCTTCGTGGCATTCGGTTCTCCTTTCAGTAAGAGACGCAGCTAATGAGTTTCATATTTAAAATTCCATATTTAAAATTCTGCCGAGCGAGGTATTTGCATAACATCATTATGCTGATGGCTTGTGAAAGCGTGGCAGCTGAGAGAGTTATTTTCTGCTTGTTTCAATGGTGCGTTTCAGGTTGGCTTTGGTTTGGTTGCTTACTGACTTTGCTTTGGAGTTGGTTGCCTGATATTTGAGTCCTTTCCTGCTTTTAGATCTGTCAGATGAGTCAGAATGGGTGCGAGGAGGCTTTTAGATTGGAATCAGAGAGACTGACTCTGTAGCTTGAAAGGGATAATGAGTAATGAATTGGGAGAAGTGGGGAAATATTTAGAGCCAAAGCTAAGATAAGATAAATGGAGTTCTTATATTGTTATTGTAATAGGAGTTTTCATGATTAACACACTGAAAGAGCTGCGATGCAACTCAAATTGCATTAACTGTATGTACCAACAATAAGACCTTTTTATACCATAGTAATCACACGTCACAATAAGGCTGGAGGGAGAGTGAGGTAAAATTAATGCAATCAAAGCTTAGGTGAGCTTAAATCAATTTAATTGACATTTATTTTATTTTTTTTGCACACATCACATTTTTTTTTTGCCATATTGTGCACCATTATTTGGGACTACTCAAGTTCACTCTTCATGCATTTTAAAAAAAAAATTTTTATCGTAATTAATATTATTATTTTTAGAAGCGCCAGTAATTTGCCTAATAAAGTCTATGAATAAACATACGCTTGCGGTGCTGGCGAAGTCATTTGCGAGAGTGAATTAACTTCTTAAAAGAATGTCTAATGGGATCTGAAGTTAATCTGGATATGCTAATCGCAGCCCATGTCCCATGATGGAATTATGCCTGCAGAATTGGCTGCGTTCGCTCCAACAGAGTGTCGAAGCCGAAGGGGGGCCTGGGACGGCGATGCGGAATGTCAACTCGGTTATTCAGCATCACGTGACCCAGTGTAACCTTCTAGGTGTTAGAATTGCCTTTTTTTTTTTTTTTTAGAAGTATGTTTCCTAATAGTTCCTAATATCTTTTAAAATCAGAGTCCTTTCCGTTTATGCTCACAGATAGTAAGTAGCCTGTTTACCTACCTGTCCTGCTAATTAGAATGCCTGCACTCTGTCACTAATTGGACCTGCGTGGGCTTGGATTGCGCTGTTGTGCTGAGCTGTAGAGGTTATTTCTCCCCCCCTCCTTTCCTTTTTTCCCCTCTAAAGCCATCCAATTAATATGCTAATGAGCTGATAAATATTTATGAAAAAATGTAAATTATGCAGAAAGCTTTCAGAGCGCTGTGTGAAATGAATTGCTTGCAGGACTTCAAAGTGTTCGCCGCGCTAACGAGGCAGAGGAGGATTTGCATACGACTTTAATCAGCTGAATACTGATTACGCTTCATTATGGGTGCTGCCAGCTGCACTCTTTGTTTCTGTTCCATTCCAGAAAAGGGGGGGAAAAAAAGCTAAGTTTTTCACACTCGAGCTGTCGTGACGACCATGGCTGTAAGTGAGAGAGGGAGCGCCAGAAAAAGGAAGGAGAGATCGGGTGAGGAGACGCGCTCTTCTCTGCAGGCTTTGTTCTACTGTATGTTGGTGCGTTCTGCAGCAGACCACGCGGTAGTGTGTGTATATTTATGTATGTGTGTGTGTGTGTGTTGTGTGTGTGGGTTTGTATGCTGGTAGTTCTTTCCTTCTTCTTGGGTTGCTTGAACAGAGAAGCCTGTAGAAGTCTGTAGTGTAAAGTGTGTGTAAGAGTGTGTGGGGTGTGTGAAGAGTTGCTGTGGATGCTGGTGGAGAGGAGACCATGCTGGAGACAGCAGGTGCAGCTGTTGATGGTGAGTGAGAGTGTATTGAAGCGGCATGTGTGTCTGCTGGATTGGTGTAAAGCAAGTATAGCAAGAGCGTGCGTCTTTGGCAGTTCGAGTGTGTGTGTGCGTGTGTATATTGATTGATTTAATATGCAATTAATGTATTATTTATATATTCAGATTTAGTGATTAGAATGTTTGTGAGCTGGGTAATGCAGTATGGGTGTGTTTTCACTAGAGCAGTAGTGAGTTTTACTATGTATGTATGTATGTATGCGTGCATGGTGATGTTTGAAAGTGTGAGACAATGACAAATTGTTGTATTGCATGGGTATAGTGCAGTTTTTTTCTTATCTGGGACTCTGGGTACCTTAATGCATCTAGTCTTTACATTTCTATAAATATAGTCACACAAGTTTGGTAAATATTTGTGAACAATTCTTGTGCAAATGTGCAATTTTGAACCGATTTTAGTTTTATTGTCAACGTTTGTGTTAGTGTTTTAATTCATTTTGATCATTACTGATCTCTCTCACTCCATCTTTGATATTTGTTTATAGTGGAGCTAACTTTGAACTCATCTGTTTTTTTTTTTTGGTCGACCCCTGATGTGAAATGCACTTTGATTTTACGCTCTTCTATAATGTGAGCTCTTTTACCTGTTCTGCTCAGTTTTTAAAATGCTGCTTCAACAATAAAAAAAGTATGCACTACTCCTGCCAGTAGAACAGGGTGTTTAGACAATAGTTTCACTTCTAACCAGCCATAAATTAAGAGCTACATGTGGTGGGAGTGTATTTCCTCCAATGGTTTAGGTAGTGTAGGCAAAAATGAAAGAAATTATATAAGTGTCTGAAGGACTCATTGCTGTTAACTTGCCCTACACTGCAGACCCAAAACTGCTTTATTACCTTCTGAGAATGCTCCTTGCTTCTGCGGGCTGGAAATAATGTGCTTTAATGGCTTTCAATATGGTAAAAACAAAAGATTGCAACTTGAATTAGGCTTAAAAAGAAAAGGAAAGAAAAACAAAAGAAGATGCTCTACATGCTGGATTGGGTTGGACCTTTTTTATTTATTGCAATAACATATAATATTAGTGCGATAATGCTTAATACTAGTTAGTAGGGGTGTCACGATTCTCTAAATCCTCGATTCGATTTCATTTTCGATTTGAGGGTCACGATTCGATTCGATTCTCGATTTTCTTGTTTTTTTTCTTGTTATTATTTTATGCCTCATAAAATTTAAATAATATATTTATTATTATTATTATTATTATTATAAATATTATAAATATTATTATTATTTATTAAGATATATATGGTAATGCCATCTAGTGACTTTTTTTGGTAGCAACAGTGTGCACTATTAAAACAAGCAGTTTATCAGAGCTGTGTGTGGATGGCTGGTGAAACTGCTCATTACATGAAGCTGCAGTTCTTCATCCAACCACTAGCAGCAGCAGCACAAGCCCCGCTCTCTTCACTCAGTCACTACTTCAGTACAGCCCAGCCACGGGCTACAGAGCTCAGCCAGTCCGTTTTTACTGTTTCTGTAAACAAATAAAGGTTTTAACCCCACTAACCGGATAATACAGCTCACTACAGTTCATCTTTCAGCCCAAGCAGCTAACAGCAGCAGGTTAGAACAGCCGACACGGAGTCACTGCTCGGATTACATTTATAAACAGGTCAGTTAGCGCGCTGCTAACCTCAGGATGTTTATAACTACGGAGTTTAGTGGACACACCGCGGCCGCCAGGTAAGTCTTTTAAAGGCTACTGAAGACTATTAAAGGCTATTAGAGTGTAACCCCTGGCTCCCAGGGGTTACAAGAGGTTATTGAAAGCATTATTGGGGGGCAGAAATCAGTACAGGCTGGTTAGATAAGTGATGTGGGTATTGTCTTATAAATATTTACACATAACTTATATCTCTCCTGAAAAGCTTTTATTTTAGTCAGAAACACGCTTGTGTTTACTTTATCTGAGAGAAAGATGTTTTTTTAATTCAATGGAAAGCAACAGGTGTAGTCAATTATAAGTTTAAGATTTTTAATCCACCTCACTGTGATCTATAGTCAGTGTTCTCAAGTCACACTGACACACGCATTTCAGCGAGTTCACACGCTCTCACCTGCGCGCCCCCACCCCTCCGTTAGATACAGATACAAAACCTGCGCGCCCAACCCCCGCCCCCCCTCCCCCGTTGGACAGATAAAAACAGTGATCACTCTCCCGCCGACTGCGCTCATGCAGTGGCTATCTCTATTTAAATGAATAGGATGCGCTGTGTTGGTGCCGCGCCATTTGCGTAGCGCGCTGCGCTATTTGCGTAGCGCGCGCGGGAGGGATCGTCGATTCTCTTTTTGACTTCGATACTCGAGATCGTGACCTCATTTCGATTCGATTTCGATAAAATATCGAGATCGTGACACCCCTACTAGTTAGATATGTCTTCACAAAAAAATGTAAATGCATCCTTAAAGGTAAAGTATGTTTTTTTTTTTAAAGGTCCAACTGCGTATCTTAAAGCATTCCAACATTTACTTTTCAGTGTGTTTTCATGTAAGGGGCAGACGATATTCTGTAAACATTATATCATGATATTTAAAGATGTCATGAAACACAATACTTAATGACGATATTTTGACACACAGACCAAAATATTCATGGGAATATGGTTAAGGATCATGTTCAATAACAAGAAAAAGGCTCTAGAAAACTACAGTACTGTCTAATGAAAGACCAATTGCCGCAACAGTGATGGCCTGTTTTTTTTTTTCCCTTTTTAAAAGGGATAGAAAGACAATTACGCATAAAACCTAATGAAAAACCTAATAAAATTAAACTATTCAAATTGCAGTTTGATTAGAATCTCCGCCCTTTAAATTCAAGCTCATTATCAGTACAAAATGGAACTGCTAAATAAATCAAATTAATAAGTGAATAATTTAAACATGGCCTCATTCAGCATGTGCTGCAGGGAAGGAGGGTGTAGCGGAGTGTCGAAAGCCTGTAATATAACCTAACATTTACAACCAATTATTAATGGCCTGGGTCAAACCGGGATTGTGCTGATATGGAAATTCTTGACTGCAATATGCAATATTTTTAATGGTGATAAAAATACATACACTACAAAAATAGAATCAAGCTTGTCATCTGTCTTCATAATAGATATGCTAATGAACATATCTCTTTCCATTATGGTCAAATTAGTGTACTTGATTTGATCTGCACACTCGCACAGTATGTTTATAGAACTGGGCAATGTGATGTATTAATAAGCATTTCACCCGACCATAATTGAGAAATATGTTGTGATATAAATTACACCCATATTGTCCATCCATAATAGATCATCAGCAAAGGATTAGAATATTTACATAAAGCATTATTAGTGTTTAGTATTTAAATAAAAGTTTGAACTTTGGACCCGTCCTGCTGAAGCAGTCATGTATAATGATGCATGATTCCTGTTGACGGTATGCAGGTGCAAAATCTCCAACCGATATCTACTTAAAGAGAGATCTTAGCAGTAAAGGTGACAGTGCAACTCAAGTATGTCTCTGTCTCTTGCAGATTCTAGAATGAGTAATCCGTCAGAAACAAGTAAATGTGCAATGGAGAGTGGGGACGGAAACACAGGTGAGTTACCTGGCCACTCGACAAGCTCACGGTTCACTTGGTTTTTAACCCCCGCATGTTTCGTGAAGTGATTTGTGCATGTTTGACTATATAAACAACTCTAAATGTTTCTTTATACAAATAAAAAGTCCTCTTCTGGAGATACATTCTGCAAGAAAGTAGATATGTAGATCTGTGGTTGGCTTCCATTTTTTTTAATTGTGTAGGTTAGGTCACCATTGGTATTAAACATTTCCATTATGGGGAATTCTGCTGAAAGGTTGATATTAAGGGGCAAGCTTGGTGACCACTGGTGTGACCACATAGGAGTCTGCGATGTGTCAACTTAAATACACACTTTCTATTATTTGTAATTCTGTATGAAAGTGGATCTTAAGGCTAAGGATTGAAGACGACTGGTTTAAAACATTTCCATCATGGGGAACTCTGCAGGAAGGTTCATATCCAGTGACAATCCAAGTTGGGGACCACTGATGTAAAAGCTTAATAAAGGTAGATCTCCAAAAGCTAGGTTTGTGACCACTGGTTTAGTATTTTTCCATCCTGTTGAATTCTGCAGGAAAGTGAATCTCTAGGAGTCTGGTTGGTGTCAACATATATAAACCCTTTCTATTATCTGTAATTCTGCAGAAAATAGATTTTCATTACCTTGGTTGGTGTTCACAGGTATAAATCCTTTTAGTCATGGGGAATTCTGCGAGAAGGTAGATCACCAGGACTAAGGTTTGTGATCATTGATGTAAAACATTTCAAGCATGTGTAATTCTGTTGCAAGGTACATTTCTAAGACTGTGGCTTGAGACCACTGGTATGGAGCCTTTAGTTCTTGTGGAATTCTGCAGGAAAGTAGATCTCCAGAAGCAGGGTTGTTGACCACTTTCATGTGCAATTCTGCAAGAAGATAGATCTCCAAGGCAGGATTGGTTACCATTGGTATTAAACCTTTCCATCATAAGTAAAGGCCAACTTATACTTATGCAGCAAACCTAATATAATATGTAAAAGTATGAACGCCTGAGGTGCACCTCCTCTGGAATTTGAGCTACAAGAAGTAGACAGCAGCAACTGTGATTGGTCTGCTGAGCCTTATGTTCTCACCCACACATTCCTTCCTTCACAGCTTAAACTGCAGAGCGACACAGAGTCACAGACTCTGAATGCTCAAGTATAAATGTGGGCACTGGTGTAGGACACTCATGCAGGCGATGCTGTAGACAGCGCTTTGACTCAGTATAAAAGCATCAACCAGCCTTAAGTGTGCATGAAGGTAGGCCTCCATGGCCATGGTTTGTGACCAATTGTATAAAAATCCATGTCCATCATGTGTATTTGTGCTGGAAGGTAGGTCTGTAGGGGAAGGATTGGTGACCACTGGTGTAAAAGCTTTCCATCATGTGTAATTGTGCAGGAAGTTGGATTTGCAGTTACACAATTGGTGACCACTGGTTTAGAATGTGGATATTCTTTAAATAAAAACAATTGTAACATTTAGCACATCTCATTTACAAAAAACAGAACATGTTCTCGTAGCCTAATTCCTAACTCTCTGGAGTAGGGCTAATGATCTTCTTGCTTGTACCTGGGCATTTGCATGGGGCTCTGATTGGTCCAATAGACTAAGGACTAAAGACCTGCCAGTTTGAGTGAAAGATCTGGGCTCAAAAACCCAGGCTATGCTGCTAGCCATCAGCAGCCAGAGTCTGAGAGAGCACAATTGGCCTTGTTCTTTCTGGGTGGGTTGATGACGCTCTCTTCCCACATCACTTCTAGTGTGATGTTGGTCAGCACAGGCATCTTTTAGATGAGTCGTCAGAGGTGGGTAGCTTCGCTTTCCTCTTAGCATGTTAGTAAAGCTGCATATGAGGCAGTTTGGAAAGAGGAGGTGGCTGATTCCACTTTTTGCCTTTACCCTCTTAGTGCCTTCCAAATTTGGGGAAAAAATTGTTCACAAAAGTTAACGCAAAGCCCAAAGACACTAGAGACAGTGCAGGCACTTGGCATGACTAAAAGATTCGAAGAAGGACCTGCATCTGAATGATGTGTCATTGCCTCTGTAGCACGTGAATATCTATGCAAACACATGACCAAACATCAGAAGTTTTTTTTTTTTTTTTTAAGATTAGACATGCCATTTTAGAGTGCCATTAGGCCATACATTTGCAGAGCATGAAGAGCACCAGGACCAGAATTGAAGAACTTAGCCTTAGAGCATAGTTAAGGTGTTTTAAACAGTTTTAATGAATGAAATGCCTCATATCGCGTCACATTGCCACTTGTGCCATCATAGTGATTTTGAATACAGGACTAGGTGTGGTGATCTGAGGATGTGTGAAAGGGTAATAGTGGGGAAAGTCTCTGCATATTTATCTCTGAAAGCCTCTGCTGTTTCTAAAAAAGAGAGCTCTGCTGTGTCAGTTGAAAGGGTTTTTTTTATGACTACAGTCCATTGAGCTGCTGCCTCTTTCTCTCCCTCCAGGTGCCCAAACAAACGGACTGGACTTTCAGAGGCAGACGGTGCAAACAACAAACGCAATCACCAATGCACACGCACAGGCCCTGCTCCAACAGGTACAGCCCCCCCCCCTCCCCCCCCTTCTGTCATGCCTTCTCTCGTTCTTTCTCACTCTCTCGCTCCTGTGCTCTCGCTCTCATTCTTCCTTTTGTCCTTTTATTACTCTGTGTAGGAACATTCACAACATTGTTCTTTCACAGGTTCTGGCGGTTTAACAACAGTATAAGTTCTGTAACTGTAGGGCAATCGGGCACATGCTTACACACGCACGCACACACACACACACACACACACACGGTACACACCGAGACCTATAGGAATGTAGCGATGTCCCCAGGGTCATTGTTCTCTCCTGACATGATGCATCCTGTCTGAGTGGCTAAACCGCTGTCTGACCCGCTCTGTTATTATCATACCCGTGAATGACTGCTACCAACTCTGCACATTAATAAGATCGCTGTGATCGCTCTCTGCGTTCAGATGAAGGACAATGAGCTGTGTGTGTGTGTGTTTGTGTGTGTGTGTGTTGAAAGTGTAAAGATTGGAGCTGCACAGACATGCGAGCAGGGAAAAAGCAATGTTGCTATCTCCTTTTTACAAGGGAAATTAATTGTGCCCATATGCTAATTAGGTGCGCCGCAGTTGCTCGGAAACAGATGGTGGAGAATATGCAAATCTATGCAGAATTTGCATGCACTGCATAACCGTTTCTTTAATTAACATACCCCACCCCCTCCCCTTCCCTTCAACTCTCAGAGGACTGCAGAGTATTTTTATCACCACGACCATTAAAGCAAACTCTTCTCCAGCCTAAGTTCTCTCTTCTTTCTCCTCATTTCTCCATTTTCTCATTTATCTCTTTTTGTTTCTCGTCCTCATTTTTATCTTTCTCTTTCATTTTCTCTAGCTCTTTTTTTTTTTCTTTTTTCTCAGCTCCCTCTTCACTTCTCTTATATTTTTATTTCTCTTTTCTCTCTAATCTTTTTTTTCCCCTCTCGTCTGCCTTCCTCTTCTCATTTTTCTCTCATCTCATGTCTCCCCTCATTTATCCCTTCTCTCACTTTCTCTGTCCTCATTACTCTCTCATCCCTTATTTTTTCTCTTGGTCTTATCCGTGTCTTCATTTTCTTTTTTTCATCTTTATTCATTCGCATTCTCACCTCACTTCTCTCAACTTTTATTTCTCTCTCCACTCCTTGTTCCTCTGTCCTCATTTTCCCCCTGTTCCCTCATTTTTCCTCAACTCATGACTCATGCCTTATTTCTCACTTTTAGTCTCATCCCATTTTCTATTTCTGTCATTTAGAATTTATATTAATAAATCCTAGTTTCTACCTTTCTCTTTTCTCCCATATACTTTTTTACACTCTCATATTTTCTTTCTCTGTCGCTTTGTCTGTCTGTCTGTCTCTCTCTCTCTCTCTTTCTTTCTCTCTCTCACTCATACTAGTTTATCAATTTACATTCCCTCTTTCTCCCTCCTTTCTCATCTTCCATGAACTCTCTCTCGCTCCCTCGCTTTCTCTCTCCTCATTTCTCTCACCTCTCTTTCATCCTTTCATCCTCTCCTTCCTCTTTTTCTGTCTATACTTTTTATATATTTTTAAAATTCTTTTCTTTTCCTCTCTCTTTTTTCTTTATCTTGCCCCTTTGTGCTTGAACATGGTGGGTGATGAACATTGTCCCTTGTCTGGAGTGTCCTCTGCTCTAATTTTGTGAGAGGTCTGTGTCCTGGGCCCTGATCCTGACCCTGACCCTAACCCTAACCCTGACCCTAGCCCTGACCCTGACCCGATCCTGACCGTGCTCTGTGTTCTGTCTTCAGTGTAAGTCAGAGGATTCGGCTGAGCTTCCAGCCTCCAGCCAGCAGGGTGCGCTGACCCAGACTCAGCTCATGTTGGCCGGGGGGCAGATAGCTGGAGTAAGTGGCACGCTGCCTGCACAGAGGGTCTCCATGCACGCTTGCTGTCACCATCATCACGTCCCCTCATACCATACTGCCACCGTCCATCAGAGCCACTCTTTACTCTATGTCGTGATGGTGCAGTTTGTGTATAGCAGATTGCCTTAGATTGCAGGATGCTGGACATCTCTGTCCCAAAAGTCCTGATAAATAAGAAAAAAAAAACTTGTGTTTAGAGCCCGACCGATATGACTATGGTACTGATTATATGAAGTTAATAACTTTTTTTTTTTTTATTTGAGTCAAATTTTAAAGCAGCATTACTGAACTATAGGGTTTCTTTGTTCTGTAGCTCCCCCTACAGTTAGGTAGTGTAATTCACTTTTACTCCTATGCAGTAAATACAAAAAAGGAAGACTGTGTCATGGTTAAGATATTATTTTAAGATGAAAATATCTCCTAATGTTGCTTTAAACGTTGCGGTTTTAATAAATCAAACATGTACAGTCAATTAAATAGTCACCAAATAGTCAGTCAATCAAATAGTTAAACAGTCAAACTTTTTATAAATGTAGACCATGAAATTTAACAGAAATGTTAGTTTTTTTTGTGTTTTTTTTTTATTTTAAATGCAGCTGTTTTTATGTTTGTGAGTCAGCTTATTGTCCTGTTACTGTATTCAATAAAAGCACAGGATAATAGAAGTTTTATCAGAATAGATTATTTGTTAGTTTTACCATATAGAGAAGTATTGGCAGGTATTTATTTTGCTGATAAATCCACCACAGATCCTGATCTCAATGTCTCCTGATATTATCAGTAAACCAGCGTATCGGTCGGCCCCTATTTGAAATGCAGGTCTTGCTCTGTATTGTGTGAGACAGTGATGAGTCCTGAATTGGGCTGTATTGTTGGCCTTCAGCATCAGTTGTTGGTATGCTGGCATTGTTTTTATTTATTTATTTATTGCATGTTTATCAGTATGTCGGTCATGCACATGTATTCATTCTGTGTCGAGCCTCAAGTCTGTTACTGTCATCCATAAGTCCTCAGAGTGATGCGTCATACCGATCAAATCAGGCCGGCGCCTTCTGACTGTCAATAGAGTTATTGCGAACGGTGGGTGATTATGAGCTGAAAGTAATATATTTAATACACAATATTTCAGGGTTTAGTTTTTAGAATAATAATATTACTGATGATATGACAAAACTATGATAAAAATCATTAATTAATTAATTTCAATTATATCCTACTGCAGTCGAATTAAAGGTTAAGGTTTTATTTTGTATAAATATTTTAACAATTTCAAACAAAAGTAGAAACAACAAAAACTTTTTTTGTATTTTTGTAAACAGCTTTGTAAACCTACCAAGACTTTCGTAAATGTAAATAATAAAACTTTTAAAATAATGTAATGTAACATACATACCACAGTGGAAAAATAATGCAGATTATAATGTTTAGGGCCAGTCTAAAAATTACCATAACATTTCTCCACTACTATTATTCTTCTTTTTCTTCTTTTTATTATTATTAGTAGTAAAATTAGTCTGTAAAATGATTTGGGCATTGGAAGTGTCAGCAAAATGCTTACAGGCATACAGGCATGATGATTGTGAAAACAAATACTTCTGGTAATTTTGAGATGTCCCCTAATGCTGGGCTGGCTGCACGAACAATGGTTGAATTCTCAACAAACACACTCTGTCTATTATACAGTGCAAAGTTTTAATTCTCACTCAATTCATAATATAGCAAAATGCTTTTATGTTGCATTTAAATATATCTTAATTACAATTGAGATATACTTAAATTGTACATTTTTAATATGTTTTTTAGTATGTATTCATTTTAATGTTGTAAGTATGTACTTTTCTATGTTAGGTATACCTAAAATAACAAATAACAAATAAGTATAACAAAATAACAAAAAAGATGCAGAGCTTTCAAATCTTAAATAATGCAAAGAAAACAAGTTCATATTCATAAAGTTTTAGAAGTTCACAAATCAATATTTGGTGGAATAACCCTGTTTTTTAATCACAGTTTTCATGCATCTTGGCATCATGTTCTCCTCCACCAGTCTTACACACTGCTTTGGGATAACTTTATACCACTCCTGGTGCAAAAATCAAGCAGTTTAGCTTGGTTTGATGGCTTCTGTAGTCTCTTACTTTTTCCAGAGCTGTATATACTTAAATGCACTTGTCTTTTACAAGGAAGGCCTTGGTTTTGGACATTGGTAAAATATTGCTCAGTTTTGGGAGTGTATAAGGGGAGTGCATGTTTGAAGTGGAGCATGTAAAACTTGAGATCTGTGTCATGGAAAAGGCAGAGTTATTGTTGTAAGTTATAGGGTCGTTTACTGATTTGTCCTTCATCTTGTAACTATTATAAATGTATATGTGCGGTCGTCTGTTCAGTGTGACTGACTTTAATGCTGAGATTCTTCTTTTTCCCTTCTTTTCTTTCTGTTTATCTGTCTGTAGTTGACTCTGACCCCAGCACAGCAGCAGTTGCTGTTGCAGCAGGCTCAGGCACAGCTGTTAGCTGCAGCTGTGCAGCAGCACTCAGCCAGCCAGCAGAGCAGCACCACAGGAGCCAGCATCTCCGCATCCGCTGCCACACCCATCACACAGATCCCCCTCTCCCAGCCCATCCAGATCGCACCCGTAAGACCCCCACCACAGCTGTATACAATACACAGTCGCAGTCACCAGAATCTAATAGGATGTTCTGGTGTTTATTAGTTACCAGGTTATCATGATAATTAATGAATAATTACTAAATTATTTGGTACAATAGAGAAATTGCTGTGAATAGGTATTGTGCTTAAAAGTGTACAGTACCAGGCAAAAGTTTGAACACAGTTTAAATTCTGTGGTTTTTCATTATTTAAAAATTTTCTACATTATAGATTAATACTAAAGAAAAAAAAATATGGAATTATTTACTAAACAAAAAAAGTCTTAAACAATACAAAATATATTTTATATTTTAGATTCAACAAAGAAGCACCTCTTGCTTAATTGAAAGCTTATCACATTTTGCCTCTTAATGTGTTTGAGAGCATCACTTATAAAGTTGTAAAGAGGTAGAGTTGGTATACAGTGAATAGCTCTATTTGAGTAATGTTCTAATCCATGTTATGACAAGAACTCCTCAACTAAGTAAAAAAAAAAGTTAGTCAATCTGAAACATTTCAAGAACTTTGAAAGTATCCTCAAGTGATGGAACTGGCACTCATCTACACCGCCCCACGAAAGGAAGAGCAAAAATTCCCTCTGTTCCACAGGATAAGTTTGTCAGAGTTACCAAGGCTCAGAAACCGCAAGTTAACAGAGTATTTGGGATTTTTTAACTTATTATTTTACAATGTAGGAAAAAGTTGAAAGTGGAGTTTGACAGTCAAGAGAATTAAACCAGTGACAATTTTGGTTCCAAGCCCACTTTTAAATTGTATTTTTTTTTTTTGCATATCTCAGCTTGCTCAAGCTGTGATCAGAGCATTAAATCAGCATGCAGCAGTGATGGTTACAGCAGTCTAGTGGAAACATGGTGCATGAGGGTACTGAACCAATAACACACTATTCTTCTCTACAGTAATACAACAAAGAGTTGAGGCACAACACAGGGCAGCCAATCAGAGCAGAAGTGATTTTATCTGAGTAACAAGTTCAAGAACAAACAGTCTGGTTAACACTTTTAATATAGACTAAAGTCTGCAGTCGTGAACAGATAGATAGATAGTATTTTTAATATGTTCAGTATATGTGAGCAACGTTTTTTTCCCCTCTGTGTCCCACAGCAGTTGCAGCAGCTGCAGCAGCAGCAGCAGAACCTCAACCTTCAGCAGTTTGTACTGGTGCAGCCAGGCCACCCCATCGCCACTCAGCTGCAGCCGGCACAGTTCATCATCTCGCAGACGCCGCATGGCCAGCAGAGTGAGCACTCCTTCCTTCCAGTTCTCTACCTAGGCCCTGTGTTTTATGCGTTTGGCCTGTTATGGCTATTGCTGGCTTTTATAAAACATCTTTCTTTTTCTGCATGTTTTCAACAGGCCTCCTGCAAGCCCAGAATCTTCTAACTCAACTACCTCAAAGCCAAGCCAACCTCCTGCAGACTCAGCCAAGCATCACCCTCACCACCCAGGTCAGAAAACCACAAAACGTAAAAAAAACAGGGTGTCATAAAATGCCCTTAAAATTATATAAAGTATTTTATTTCAAGTTTATTTAAATTAAATGTGACTGTTTAATAAAACATCAGTAGAAAGAACTAGATTAGTCTTGATCTTGGCTTGACTTGGCTGTATGATTTCTGTTTCAGCCCGCGACACCCACGCGCACGATAGCAGCTACCCCCATCCAGACCCTCCCTCACAGCCAGACAACACCAAAGCGCATGGACACTCCCAGCCTGGAGGAGCCCAGTGACCTGGAGGAGCTGGAGCAGTTTGCCAAAACCTTCAAACAAAGGAGGATCAAACTGGGCTTCACTCAGGTAAACCACTACAAACACACAAAACCCATGGAACAATCACATGCATGCATGCATACAGAATTAGCAAGTCACAGCTTGAGGCATTTGGCCTTTAATGCAGTTTTAAACAAGGTTGAAAAGGCAAGGCACAATAACATTAGCTTCGGGCTAATATTAGAGATCATGTGTAACAGTATAGTTTGCTGCAGAGTAGTATTGTTACAATACCAAAACTATGACTTTTGATACAATGCCTCCCTAAATATCTTTATATAATGATACAGAAATGGTACCACTGCAAAAAACTAAAACATCAGAAATTAATGGAATAATGGAAGATCAAACATGAAGCATTTTTTTTTTCAAGTAAGAACACAATCTTTTAGCCCAACCTTCATGTGCAGTCCTGTTTGGAATCAAAAAGTACAAAAAAATAACCAATGAATTGTGTTTTGATTTATTTGATTGCTGAAAAGCAGAAAAAAAAGGAAAATAAGGCATCTAAAAGCTGATAGACATTTAAACTTGAAAATCTGCTGATATTTTCTGAAGTAGCATGTGATCTTTGTGGCATTTGAATGCTTTGAAAAGCTTTCACAATGTGTTGGGTGTGGAGTGGAATAAGTGAGGCTGGGAAGACGACAAGGCGATAGGGTATTTTTAATTAGTGTTATTAATGACGAAGAATTGAGATACTTTTCTAGTATTTGTATACTGTGCAACACTACTTCAGAGCAGTTTGCTACAGGAGATCAAATGTAAATGATCAAATATTTAACATTTTAAAATTAGTTTATAAATAGCCACCTTCCATTTTTACTCATGTTCACTCAATCCCTTATTCCTTTTAAGGGCTCATCTAATGTGTCATCTAAAGTTTGGTTAATGTGGTTGTTAAATATCATTTATTACAGTGTTGCGATTCCTTAAAAAAAGTGATAAGACCAGATTGATGATGTCAGGTTAATAATGGTTTTGCTAACTATTTTTAAAATATCCATTCCAAATTCCAGTTTATTGCATTTTTCCACTTTTTAATTTTTAATTTTAGGGTAAAACTTATTGTTCAGTTGTCAACTGAATCTGTAGATCACAAAAATATTGATATCACAATGCTCAGTAAAAATATATGTTCTTATCTTACTTGCAACAGAATGTTTCTAATGGATTTCTACTTCGTCAATAGGGGGATGTCGGCCTTGCTATGGGAAAGCTTTATGGAAACGACTTCAGCCAAACCACCATTTCTCGCTTTGAGGCCTTGAACCTGAGCTTTAAAAACATGTGCAAGCTAAAGCCTCTGCTGGAGAAATGGCTCAACGATGCAGGTATGTCTCGACTCCTCCCCCTCCCGCGCCAGATGACCTAGTATGTTGGGAAGAATGCTGGATAGGATATGGAGCAGATACTTATCATAGCTGTCTGTGGTGGAGGATTTTCCTCATGTCAGGTCATTTCTGACCCTGCATCAGTGTTATTTACTGTGGAAGGGGCCTAAAACTGTATTTAATCAATTATTTTATAAATCTCTTATCTCTTAGTGATCATGTCTGGGGGATTATTAGTGTTTAAAGTGAAAGGAGAAAGTTCAAATTACTTAACTTTTCGAATGAAACAAACTAACAATGCTGGAGTTCACAGTAGCCTCAGGTACTTATATCCGTTATGGTGTGTTTGTGCGCGCTGTGTGTGCAGAGAACCAGACGTCGGAACAGGGCCTGTCCAGCCCCAGCTCTTTGGGCTCCCCTGGGCTGGGCATGGAGGGCCTCAACAGGCGTCGCAAGAAGAGGACCAGCATCGAGACCAACATCAGAGTGGCCTTAGAAAAGAGCTTTCTGGAGGTGAGTGATATCTTCTGTTAGATCCATACTGGTTCAAAACAAGACAATTTTGTAGTCACATTATTAAACCAGCAGCCACTGAGTAAAAGTCCTCAATAACAGTAAAAAGGAAATTGCATTTACTGTCTCATGCTGACAGGGCATTTGTGGTGTCTTTGCCCTCTTCAAGCAGAACCAAAAACCTACCTCTGAGGAGATCACCATGATCGCCGACCAGCTGAACATGGAGAAGGAGGTGATCCGTGTGTGGTTCTGCAACCGCCGGCAGAAGGAGAAGAGGATCAACCCACCCAGCAGCGGCAGTGCCGGCAGCACCCCCATCAAAGCAATCTTCTCCACCTCCACAGCCCTGGTACGATAAACGAATAAATATACTTTAATTCTTACTGCTGGTTGTTTACTTTTAATAATAATGAGTGGAAAGTATAAAAATGTAATTTATCTCATAGGTCCTTCTCTGTGGTTGTTATAATAATCAATTAATCAGTCCGCCCTTATTTTGGTTTGTAATTACATTTAAAGGCAACCCTCATTTTCAATGTAGCCGAGCATTTACAAGAGCAGGGATTGACATACCAGTGAGAATGATAACTACATTTAATCATTTTAAATAAAAGAAAAAAATAACAGTGAATAAAATATACAATTAGATATAAGTAAAACTTATTAACTGATAAGTAATAAAGATAAAAAGAAGATTAAAAAGAGATTAATAAAGTACAAATTAAGCTAAAACTAGCTTGCATAGTACAATAAGTATTATTGATGATAATAGTAATAATAAATAATAAAAAAACAAATTAAAATGAGTTACAAGTAATAATGCAAAACTATTAAAATAAAATATTTAGAATCAAAAATAATAGTTATAAAAAAATTATAATAGTTAGGCCTGGTTGTCTGTGTTGCACACTATATTTGTGAAAAAGAAAGTCTGAGAATATTACCCTACTGCATTAGTGCACTTTTTTTTTCTTTTTTTTTTACGTTGAATAACTGCATGTAAAAAGCATGTCTCTTTATAAAGGCTCAAATTGCAAATTACACTTCCCAACTGTAAGAGGAGCCCATTAACGAGAATAGCCAGTTATTTTATAATCCTTCTTTAATTTAGCTAATAATAGTAATAATTCATTCTCACCGTGCTGCATCGTTACAGGCTTAAACAACTGTTTTTTTTGTTTTGTTTTGTTTTTTTTTTTTGGAGAAATTGCTCCTGACAGAATATCACTCATCTCTGCTTTATTTTTCCATTTCCGTTTGTTGTGGTTTAAAGCCTTTTTTCTTCTTATGTACTTTAGGCGCCTTCCACCGCCAGTCTTGTGACCAGTACCACTCCGACTACACTGACTGTAAATCCTGTTTTGCCTCTCACCAGCACAAGTGTCTCCAGCATGGGCTTTACTGGTAAGCTGCACTGTTAGACATCTGAATTGTCTAGCATAGAGGAACAGACTGATATATTGTTTGGCCAATACAGCCTGAAAATTCCACTGATAAACTGCAAAAATATGTCTGGAAATGGCATGCAGAGAGAATGAATTGTTTTTTGTGTGTGTTCGTGTGTAAACACAGCACTGATTGTTGGGCCATTTTTGTTAAGGATAAGAATGTACTTGTTTGAAATGAAATTTATAGGATTAACAGAAAGTGTACAATAATTATTTATCTCTTTCTTTCCTGAGTTATGTATCAGTAATTTTAAAATATTAAAATGCTGTTTTCTGCCTGCATTGCATACTCAAGAAGAAACTAATACCATTATATTAAATCCAGTTTCATCCAGTTAACGAAAGTATTTATTTATTTTTTGGAAGCCTGTGTTTAACAATTTTATTTTATGTTTAATAATCACCTTTTGTATGTCACAATCATAACATGATTAAAGTGTCTAAATCACATAAAATGTGATTGAAAAATGCCTTGTTGGCTTTAGAGTGCTGCCACGCTTTAATGCCTGAGCTGCTGTTTTTTCCTAGTAAAGTGGGCGGGGCCATACTATTGTTTTGATAACTTGTTCACTAGCTGGCTCATGCTCTATTCTGATTAACAGAAGTTAGTCTCAGTTAGTGTTATATGAAGCACAACAGTAAAAAAAAAAAGAATATGATGTTCATTGTAATGAAGTCAGGGTTTGAAAGGGTGCAAGGAAAATCATGAATTCATTTTTTATTAAAAAATTAATTTTCATTTTATAAATTGTGTAATTTGCAGTCATATAAAAGAGTATTGATTCACCGTACTGTCCTTTTTTTTTTCCTTTCTTTTTTCAGGCACTACTGTGGGCGCCCCCTCAATGAACACTGCATCGGTCATCTCCACGGTTCCTGCCATCTGCACGGCAACCTCCTCTCCCTCACTCAGCCCCTCCCCCAGCGCCCTGCATGCGTCCTCGTCTGAGTCTTCGGTGGCTCAGGAGCCGATAACCACGGTGACCCAGGCCCCGTCCTCACTGGCCAGCACACTGGCTAGCGGTCAGGTGATGGTGGCGGCTCCGGGTCTGTCGGCTGCTCTGCAGGGGGCGGCTCAGCTGCCTACCAGCGCCAGCATCGCCGCCATGGCTGCAGCGGCTGGTCTTAGCCCAGGTCTCATGGCCTCCTCACAGTTCACTCCTGGGTAAGTTTGATAAAGAAATGGCAGTTTTATTTGTGTAGGACATATCAATATGTGTATGGAATTTTCTTAAATCACAAATTTACAGTAATGGTTTTTAATTAATTTAAAAAGTTTTATAGTTAATTTGAGTGGTGACAGACTGCCAATTTGTGTTTTTATATTACATGGTTCTGATGGCAAACAAAAATGTTTTAATTTGATTGTATGCTTATAGTGCATATGATGAGTATTTTTATATTATTTATGTTATTTTAAAATCCCACAAGCAGTGAAATGCTTGCTTTTTTTGCTCACAGGAAACTATAAGATGCAAGACTATATATCAAATATATCAAAATTTAGTATATACAGCTCTGGAAAAAAATAAGAGACACTTAAAAATGAGAAGAGTTTCTTTGATTTAATCAAGAGATGGATGATCACAAGCCACCAAACCAAGCTGAACTGCTTGAATATTTGCACCAGGAGTAAAGGCATAAAGTTATCCAAAAGCAGTGTGTAAGACTGGGGGAGGAGAACATGCTCAAACATATACCTATAAATAGCAAAATCAGAGATACTGATTTAGAAACTGAAGGGGTCTCCTAATTTTTTCCAGAACTGTATATATAGTATCACAATATATTGCAATATATTGATTTGTGATTCATATCATCAGTATCAGCAGGTTCTTGCCAATACACAACCCTAATAGCCAGAGTGTAAATATAAAAAAAAAAAAAATTTTTGTATGTGTGCTTTTATGGTTTAGTGGGGCTCTGCTGAGTCTGGCTCCTGGTGGTCTGGGCAGCGCATTGAGTCCGGCACTGATGAGCAACAGCACCTTGGCCACTATCCAAGGTGTGTGGAGCGGCAAGTACACCAGTTTTTATTCCATTTTTCTCTGCATGGCTTCAGGCGCTTCTGAGTCACCTGTATTTGTAGTAATAGTAATGCTTTGATGCTGTTTGAATGGGACCATTTATTGTAACATAAAAATGTATTTTGTTCCATTATGGTGTTCAGATAAGGAATTAACAGATGTTCTCCGCTCTAATAGTCTGAGCTGTCCAGATTACACTACTTGTGAGTAGGCGTAAACACGAGGTAACCGTGTGGCCTCCACATGGCTGGGCACGTGCTTGTAAACGCAACGGCTGATGGCCTGTCGAAAGCTTAATTTCCAGTTTTGCAAATATTTCCAGTTACAGACAAAATCACGCTTTTAATTTCAGAAAAACGCTCTTATTTACCTTTTAAAAGGCCGTAATGCCCAATTTAAGGGTCTGTTATTGTTGTTTTGCTGTTTTTCTCGGGTTTTGAGTCTTCAGGTGACTCTGAAGCACTGCCTCAGCTCACAATATATGTCGTTGAAAAAACAAAAACCCTTTGCAATTTTCCAAATGTTTCAATATGAGTATCTTTTTCTTCATTCTCTACAGCTTTGGCCTCTAGCGGGACTCTGCCCATCACCTCTCTAGATGGCAGTGGTAACTTCCTGTTCGCCAATGCCAGCGCAGGGAGCACGCCCAACCTGGTGACGGCGCCCCTTTTCCTCAACCCCCAGAACCTGTCTCTGCTCACCAGCAACCCGGTCAGCCTGGTGTCTGCCGGGGGGGCCGCGGGGGCTGCCGGAGCCCTCAACCTGCACGTTGCCGCTGACACCCACCACAGTGCCGTCACCACGGCGACCGTGCCTGCCTCCACAATCACCACCGCCTCCAAGGCCCAGTGAAGGCTCCGCCCATTCTCTTTCTTCTTCTTCTTCTTCTTCTTCTTACCTCTCCTTCTCTCCATCAATCATTATTTAATCCCTTTGCTACCACCAAAAAGAAACTCCAAGGAGTTTTTATCGTATTATTATGATTTTAGTGTTTTATTTTACTCATATTTCCCCTCTAACAATTTTTTTTATTTCAAATGATGTGCTTTCTTTTTTTGGACCTTGTTGCCTGTTTTTCTTTTTGTAACAACCTTCACTAATGTTGACATTACCAATAGAGAGCCTGGTGTAAAAGGTAGCTGAAACAGGACTGCCCCTCGTCTGCACTCTCGCTCTTGCTTGGTATTGCAAAGATGTGTGTTCACTCCGAGTGAGCTCGCCTCACTGTCATCATCACTTTAATTTTCAGCTTTTTTTTTTTTGTTTTTTTTTTTTATGAATACATATTCCTTTTTTGGTCCTAAACACTCCTAACCAAAAATGTGTACTGTTGATTAGATTTAACCGTCTTTGTTTTGATCCTCATTATCATCACTACTAAGAAAGGTGTCCGACACCTCACTCTTTGAACCGATTCTGTTAGAGGTGCTGCTTTGCAGGCCTCTGGGACGTTCATATCAAATCTTATATATATATATATATATATCTATCAAGTCTTTTCTCGAATACAGCTTTAGACTTCTGTCATTCTCACTTGTGGTTACAAGGCTTTAAAGGAGTAATAAGTGGCTGCGATATACGGTTTCATTGCTTTAAGGAATCGTTTGACTAGTCTCGGTCTGGAAAAACACTGATTTTAACAACGAGAAAAAAAATATCAATACTTGGTAGCAGATTTCTTCTTCTTTTTTTTTTTTTTAAAGCGCACTCAAGTGTGGGTCTGACGCAGAGCCCCGAGTTGGGTGTATTTAAGTAATACTAATAGCTTTAAAGGACTGCAGGAGCAGTCCAGCAGAGAGGACGCTTTCTGGGCGAGTGACGGTTTGCTGTGTAGACTTCGGTCACTTGTAAAGATCACGCACTGAAAGCTCCAGGGAGTGTTGTGCTACTGTACACTAGTGGTGTGACTGTGTGATGTCGTCTAGACTGTGACCTGTGTTCATCCCAAAGTCCGTCTGCCTCTTAAGGTCTTCCCGACACGGTGTGCTGCGTGCGGTGTGTGTGTGCGCGCGTTCTGTGTAGTGTCCTGGAGTTCCACCGAAGGCGTGGTGGGCGACCTGAACGTTTCACTAGGCAGAATGGCGGGGCTGTCCTCTGTCCAGGCGAATTTTTAAGGTGTTTGTTTTTCTACTTGTGCACAGTACCTGTACCAAAAAAAACTGGATTTGAGAACTGCAGTCTGCAGCCTGGATTCGTCACATTTTGAGGAAGAGGTTGTGTTTTTTTTTTTTATTTTTTATTTTTTTTATTTTTTTTTTATTTCCGAGACCTTTGACAGACCTCGCTGTCAAGATATACCAAAAATATTTGTTAAAAAAAAAAACCTGTTGCTGTATAATACCATTGTAGCGTAGCGTAAGTCTAAATATTTATGAGCGGAGAGGCTCTTGGTAGACCACAGGAAAATATGATGATAATGCAATATTTTAAAGATCATTTCCAAAGACGAAAAACTTCTTCTTTTTTTTTATTATTTTATTTTTATTTTAGTCGAGATGGCTCTCCCTGCTCTGCTCTGTCTCATCAGTGCAGCTAACCAAATAACCTGAGTGGATAGGGGAGGGTGGGGTTCGTATTGGTATAGGTTCGGAGGCGGTCAGGACCACATGCTGCAGTGATGACATAACCCCCCCGTTCCCACCCCTAAAGTAGCCTGGCCGCCTCCTAAGTGGTCGGTGAGAGGTCTTCGTCGGTGCGAGGGAGAACGCGGAGGCAGCAGTGGCTCTCCCTCTGGTAATAAAGTTAATATATATTTGGATGATGTAGTTGTGAGTGGACGGAAGCGTCGCCAGTGCGTTTGTTTGCCTTACAGGCTCTTTCTTGTGTTCTAGGCTTTTTCTCTCCCCATCCCTGTGTAGTTGTAAGATGGCAGGCTGTGTTTTGATTGGTTTGAAGTAGACTGAAATATCCACTATGGAGGCCGGTTGGGACCGTTTGTACGGAGCTTTAGCAGGCCGGTCTTGCCGGTCTCCCCCACCCTCTTACCAATGTAATTCAGCCATGAAGTAAAAGCTTGAACCAAAGTCGTTTTTCTCGCTAGCTGCTGTGCCTGTGGAGTCCAGCGAGACGCTGGCCACACTATCACTACTCTACACTACTGATAAAACGTTCTCATCTCTTACTCGTACTCCTCCTCTTTACCAAACACCAACGGCTTTTAGTGAACGTGCATACTAAAAGATCTGTGTGTTCAGCTTTAAAATCAAGTGTGTATAGCTTTGTGCAGACTTTTTTTTTTCTTCTAAGTAGCCCATGATATCAACATGTATAGTGATCCAAAGACTACTTGTCTGAGGAGTGCTGTAAGTGCTGTTGAGGTCCATTCTAGGTTTCTCATACTTTTTTTAAAGACGTTAAAGCATCGCACCCCGCCCAGTAGATTTCACTGGAATCCACTCACACACTCATTACGCCGACACTGTAGCTAACATCTACAGTGGAAACCTGTGGAATGCAAAAAAATTCAAATAAAATAAATAAAAAACACAACTGAATATCTCTCCAATATTTGATTACCCTCTGGTATGGCTGGGCAATGTGACATGTCACAATATGCAATTATGATGTCACAATACGAGATGAAATAGACAAATAAAAAAGAACAAGTTGTGCCAAAATTTATGAATGTGGCTGAAACTGATGACATTTGATATGAAAATGAGCCTTAGGGTGTTTTCACACCAGCTCTGTTTGGTCTGGTTGAAATGATTTGTTTCGGAGTGCTAATTGGTCCAGTGGTCTAAAGCACTGCCACTATGATAGAGGGATTGCTGGTTCGAGTCCCGCTCATGCAGCTCGCCATCAGCTGCCGGAGCCCAGAGAGAGCAAAATGGTCTTGCTCCAACTAAACAAATTCATCAACTGATTCGGACCAGAGAATCGGACTACAGGTGTTATGTTAACAAGGCACTGCATGTTGTTGATTAATAGTAGAAATAAGTGGATTATGGCCAAAGATCTACTGAGAACTGTTAACTTTAATTCAGAAATAATTTCGCAGTCTATCATCTCAACAATATATATCAATAGTTACATTGCCCAGCCATACCCTCTGGGTTCTTGGATGCACATGCATTTCTAACCTTGGCGCAGCACTGGTGCCCGGGCAGTAACGGTACATAAGTGTGGTATACTGAAAGTGTAAACCACTGTTTTCTTCTCAGCTTTCATTATACCAGTTCTATAGTCATATAGTAAAGGTACAGTCAGGACTCATATTTTCTTATTTATTTTATTTTTAGAAACGGGCTGTTCTTCAGGCTGCTGATGCATCATTGCATCATTGATTCTGGTGTGCAAGCGCAATAGCTGTGAATGCTTTACGTTTTAGAGCACAAGTGCTTCAACTAGACCATATGCTACACAAAACCCACAAAATTCCAAGTTTGTACATACAGTATTTATGATGTACTTTCATTTATCTTAGCTCCTTTGTTATTTTGGTTACTTTTTTTTAATAAACATTTTCTCCATCCTCACTGCCCTCTATGCCATCTTGAAACTGTTACTATTGACCTGTCCTGTCATTTCATTCACATTTATATAAAACGTGTTGTATTTTTATCTTCTTTTTTCATTTGTTCTTTTTTTTTTATTTGAATTATTACCTCATCAGCACTTAAATGGAAGGTTCACTTTAAGCAAAACGGCACCAACAGACTGTAACTCCGGAATGTAAAAGAGCTGTTAATTTCCTTTTTTCTTGTTGTTTTTTCAAAATTCTCAGCAGATGCATTCTAGTAAAAACATGGAAAAACAAAACTAAACACAGATGTAATGAATAATGTCAAGTCAAACTACTACTGCTATATTTCAAGTACTACTACTATAGGGTATCTCCAGGTTAACCAGTTACTATTATTTTATTATATCCTACTTGCCAAAGTTGAAAAAAAGGCCTTTGTCTTTGCGGCTGGGTTGATGTCTCGTTGCTGCTCACTCCGCTGGTTCTGTCCCGAGGCTGCAGCATGGCCTCGTGGGACTTGTAGTTTTGTGTGTAGTTGATGTATCTGGGTTTGTTTTTAACGCAGTAGTGTGGTTGACCGGTGGTGCCGGGGACCATGAGAAGTTACTGAAATATTTATCTGAGGAACGACGTATAGAATTAGAGAAAGAACTTTTTCTTTTCTTTCTTGTTTTCTTGTCTTTTTTTTTTTCTTTTCGTTTTTTTTTTTTGTTTTCTAAATTCTATATATATATAAACGCATATGTAATATACTCATATTTTATATTTGAACTATTATCAAAATTGAATGTAGTGTTTTGTCATGCTTATTCACAAAAAAAAAGGAAAAAAATGCTACAAAAAAAAGAAACCTTCCTTTTTATGATAGTAATTCTGAATTCTGAAACTCTCAAGACCAAAAATGAAGACCACACCCCTCGGATGTGGGGGGCGGCCGTCGATGGAGCCACTCCCACTCTGAGAGACGCAGTTGTCGCTGTTGTCGTTGTTGTTTATTTGTTTGTTTGAATGGGAGGGGCTTGCTCTGTGCTTCGGTGCTCCCAGCTTTTACTGTTGCTTGGGAAAAGGACTCGAAAGCACCTGATCTTAATCTGTTTTCTTTTTTTTTTTTTTTTATGAACTTGATTTGCTGTGTTGTTTTTAACAATCATTTGAACTTATTTACTTTTGTTGCCTTTCGTTTGTTGTATTATTATTATTATTTTTTCTTTGTGTATAGCATGAGGGAGCAGCATCACTGGCTTTCTTAGTTTAACAAAATTAACTTATCCTTATCATTTTATGCCTTACTATTATTTCTACACGATTGACGCATTGTAGCAGACGTTAGCGCGAGTGTGTGCGCGTGCAAGGTTTTTTTTTTGTTTGTTTTTTTGTATGTATGTATGTGTGTGTGTGTGTGAGTGAAAGTGGATGCATTCTAGCATGCTTGTATGTCTAACTCACTCTGTGCATATCGACCGTTGGAATAACGCTGTGAGTATTGGACTTTTTTGTTTTGTTTCATTTTGATTTTTCTTTTTTCTGATGTTTGGACATTAAAATGTTGCTACCTATTTAGGTGGGACTTGAGCAGGTCAGAAACCTGCTGAGGAAAAAAAAAAAAAGAAAGCTTTATTAATAACCCAACTCCAGCTGTTGTGTAGGCCAATGGGGTTGTCTTTGTTCTTGGTGGTGGTGGTGGTGGTGGTGGTGCGTTTGCGTTCGCATTTATGGGTCATTCTGTAGAGTAGAATTCCTCTGAATTAATTCAGCTGAATCGCTTGGATGAAAATTGTGAAGGAAAGCAAACAAAAAAAAAGACGAAAAAAAGTTTGGTGCGGCATTAAAGCAGGCTGATGCAATGGCGACCACTTCGGCTGCAAGTGTGTGATGCTGTAATGCTTGCTCTTTAACCTGTGTGATATTAAGGTGGTGTTGCGTGGATGGACCTTTACAGGACCGGTGGGGCTCAGCACTTCTGCAGCAGATCTATTTTTGCAGCGTTAGTTGTTGAGAAGTGGTTTAACAAGCGTTTGGGTTGATGATGATGATGATGATGATGATGATGATGATGATGATGATTATTATGATGATTGTTCTGCTCTCTGAATGGCTGGATGCCCTGGTTGGTTTGTAAGCTTGTGTTTCGCTGCAGTAGGCCTCGAGTCCATTGCTAAGGAAAGAAAAAAGGGTTTAAAAAAGGATAATAATATGAGTGGCCGTGCACCAGATGGGAGTGCTAGGTGGTCTGGGTAAAGGAGCTGTTGTATACCTCATTTCTAACTCGAGACAGAGCGAAAAACTTGCTTTAATCTACTTAAATAAAAAAGAAAAACTTAAAATAAAAACCAAAAAAACTAAAACAAGAGAAACAGTCCTGGAGAAGCCTGCAGACGTCCATTTAGTGTGCGGGGGAGGATCTAGCGACTGTTCTGAAGACACTACGCAGATTTTATTACGCTCATGAATGTTAAAATGGTAACGTATAGGACTGTTTGCTTGTTTGTTGTATTTATTTGACACCTCAGCATTCGTCTTTGTTGTCTTTTTTATGATTTGACAATCGTCTCCTTTTAACGTCATTTTTGTATGACTGTAGAGATACAGGGTTTGCTTTGGATTTCTCTTTGTGTGTATATGTAATTATGTAGAATATGTAGTGTTCTTTGTTTCTCTCTCTCTCTTTCTCTTTGAGTCTGCTAGACCCTCGCCCTCTCTGTGGTAACCAAAGACTTCCAAAAAGTGATTGTATGGACTAAACTGTCTCTCCTGATGCCCTACCTTTAGCTACAGATTTAACATCATTCTCTCTTTCTCTCTCTCTCTCACATTCATACACACTCAGCATGGGTCAGGGCATGAAGGAGATCTCAGAGATCTCATAAGGACAGGGGCAGGCTTCTCCAAAGGACTTGTTAAAAAAAGGAAACAAAAAAAAAAGTTAACCCCTTGTTGGCTGGGTGATGTTTGTTAGTACACACCGAAGGACGTCCTGCGCACTCTCCACAACCGGCTCAGGATGAACCGTCGTTCTGTCCTCTGTGTTCTGTCCTCTGTCCTCCCATTGTCTTCTTCTACGTCTCTACGGCTGTAACAAAGCAAACCTGTAACAATGTAACCTGTAAAAACGTCTCAACCAAAAAACAAAAAGCGCAGAGTTCGCTCTCGTGCAGTGACGGAGTTGTCTGATCATTTCAGTTTTAATGTTCAGTGCTTTGTGTTTGTATATCTTTCTCAGTTTTTTCTCCACACTTCTCACCATCATCTTTCGTTCCCTTTTTTTTCTTTCTTTCTCTTAGTTCGACTGATCAGCTGTGCAACTATGCATCGTTGTCCTGTAGGCCGCTGGGGCCGCGTCTGCGCGACGCAGCTCTCTCTCTTTAACCAAATGGGTCTTCGGCGCCTCGCGCGACAGCTTTATTCCGAGCGCGAGGGCCGACAGATGTTACAAGCTCTATCCCAAAGCAAAAATCCAAATATGAAACGTTTGACAAACGCAGATACCAAAGATTCCTCTCTGTTTTTGTTCTATTTCTCTCTCTCTTTCTCTCCGTCTTTCTCTTCCACCCCTTCAGCGTGTGTATTAAGGAACAGATCCCAGCCCTGACATTTAGTCCTAACCTCAGTAATTCCAAAGCTTAGATGTATATTTTGGTATTTTTCTGAGATACTTAAAGAAAACTGAAACGAAACAAAAAACAAACAAAAAAAAGAAGCAAAAAAACAAAAGTTTGTCATTTTAACTTTCTCGTTCGTTGGATGTATTGCTCTTTTTCTGTCACAGCATGGAGTTAATTGCAGAAAACTGTCTTACTCTTAGTAGGTTAAAACAAATAGTATTTTTATATGTTTTTGGGTGTGTCAATGTATGTGATATCAGTTTCACTGCCCAAGTTACCATTGCTTTTTAAAAAGGAAAAGAGGACAAAAAAAAGAAATAGGAAAAGGTTGAAACAAACAAAAAAAATAAAATAAAAGATCATGTACATACTGCTTCAGTCTTGGACTTCAAAGTCGAGCCGTTCTGTAAATGGTCATTGGTCATTCGCATTTCCTACAGCTAAAGCTTGAGGAATGTGTCCCTTTGCCCTGAGACCCATCCTACCCCCGTCCCTCTACCCCCGTCCCTCTACCCCCACCCGTCACATACTGTAGATTGTACTTCTGTATTGCAGTGATGCGCTGATTGGTTGGATAACTGGGTATCACTACAGACTCAGAACTCCAGTGACTCTCTATCTCTCTCTCTGTTACTTTATGAACACATGCCTCTATGACTGGACTCTAATAAGGCTACATCACCGTAGCTTAGAACTGAACGATTGTGTAGAAATATGATAAGTATGTGAATCAGGATACATGGTAGATTTGATGCATTTGTCTGCTGTATTTTTTTTTCTTTTGATTTTTTTTATAAATATATATATAAAGATGATAATCTTTTACTGTAAGTGTACAGTTTTCTTTTGTTGTAAAACATCATTAAACCATTTTCCAAGTGTTTTAATATTGTAAGTGGTCTTGAGTGTGAGTGGTCTTGCCATGTTTTGAGTGTTTGATCAAAAAGTTTGAGGTTTTTACCAGAGGCCTGCACGATATTGGAAAAAATTTACATTGCCAATTTTTTTTTCATTGATGTATATCACTATATTAAACAATGCAGGGCCCATGACGTCCCCAGCCCCGCCCCAACCCGCGTGCTGTCTAGGGTCAGAGTCAGGGTCTAGAGTCAGCCGTGAGCTCTCAAAACCTGAGGAAAACAGCAAAACGAAAGCAATCAGCCCTTTAATCAGGCATTTAAATGTTTTTTTTTTTTTTTTAAAGCTAAATAAGAGCGTTTTTCTGGGATTAAAAGCGTGAATTCAGCTGTAACTGGAAATATCTGCGCAAAACTGTTCCGGAACTGAGGTGCACAGCCTTCGACGCGTGCGTTTACAAGCACGTGCCCAACCATGTGGATGGAGCTATGAGGTTATCCCATGTTTACTCCTGTCCCTCCCCTCGTGCAACCCCCCCCCTCGCGCATCTCAGGCAGCAGCAGACTGTCACTTACACAAACACAGAGACAGCGCTGTGTCAATAATCAAAACATTGCAACATGAGTGTTTGATTTAATTGCCTTAAGTGACCGCACATGTCTTGCAATGACTTTTGCGCATGCTATTAAACGATATATTATGCAGCCCTAGTTTCTACTACACTTGCAGGTGTTTGTCATGGGTTTAATCAGGTGTGATTCTAGGATCAGATGTTTAGACCAATGAGCCCCACCTGCTTTTTAACAACAAAAAAAAAACCTTGATGAATGTTTGTCAGGTGTTTGTCCACTGTGGTTCCACAAATTGAAAATGATTTCCAAGGTAATCATGACACAAAATCTTAAATATTTTTATCATATGTCAATTTTTTATAGCTTTATGCATCTTCACATTCCTTTTGCAAAAATGATTAGCCGACCTCGCAGTCGCCCTTTGCGGCTACATTCACTATTTTTTCAAATAGACATTGGGGTTATACTGTCTGTAATGACATGAAAGTAAAATAAAATGTAAGCAACATTGTTCTCATACAACCCAAAGTTTTTTTTTTATTAGTAGTTGTATATCAAAATTAGCAAGTAAAATCATCCAGCTACTTGGGCAACAGTTTACAGAAAATCAGTCCTGGATTTATACAAATTTAACATTTTGAGAAACAAGCATAGCAGGTCTAAAATGCAAATGAGAAATATACTTCAGCATTATAATTAATATTTACAGGACATGTTTCTACCTATATGCAAATTATGATCAGTGATCAATACTTCAATAACAAGAAAATGGGGAAAATGCATGAAATCTGAACTACAGCACCACCTGCTGGACTAAAACTCAGCTCAGCTGCTTTAAACACATAGCAAGTCATAAATAAGCACAATAACTACATATTTTTAAGGTAACTTTTTTAAGAAACTATTTTTTACGCTTTCTAAGTAATAGATAAAACAATATATTTCTATATTATGCTACAAGAGATTTTGCATAGACAAATTTCACAAGCAGCATCCAATTTAGATTCTTCCTCTGGATGAAATGTGGGGAAAGGGTTACAGGAGATGTTCAGCATGTCTTTAAGGTGTGTGTGTGTGTGTGTGTGTTAGTTCAGCTACGTGATGGTAAAGCAGGAAGGGGATCCATTTCGATGGCATCAGCTGTAGCTGCAGACTGTGGGAAGAAAACAGTTGAAAAACTCAATAATATAAAGAATCCAGTCCTGGTTTAACAGGAAAAGACAATCATATACCATATATACCATATACCATATATACCATATACCATACTGAGCTCAGATGAAACTTGGCCTTTTTTTTAACTCATCTGTGCTGTGAACACAACCCATAAGTGCTGAGCCACCCCTGCAGTCCAGACTTAATAATTTGTGCTTTACATAAATACTTAATTATACAATAACACTTTGAGTAAAATGCTCATAGTAAATGTCAAGTACAGCTTCTATATGATTTCTGCACCTCTGTTACCAGTATTATTAGTTGTAAAAATATTATTATAAGAGAAGTAGTTGTGTGGTAGTGGTTTTGTAGTGGTATTAGTAGTTGTAGTAGCATTAATCACAGTGATAATAGTTATTATAGCAGTAGGAATTATAGCAGGAGCAGTAGTAGTAGATGTAGTAGAATTTATAGTAGTAGTAATAGTAGTATAATTACTACTAGTAGTATTAGTAGTAGTATTAATATATGCAGTAAAAGTAGTAGTGATTGTATTAGTATAAGTAATAGAAGTAGTATAAGTAGTAATAGTAATATAAGTAGATATTGGTAGTAGTAATACTAATAGTAGTAATAGTAGTAGTATAAGTAGTAGTAATAGAAGTAATATTAGTATAAGCAGTAGAAGTAGTAGTAATGGTAGTAGTAATAGTAGTAGTATAAGTAGAAGTAGTAGTAGTAATAATAGTAGTAAGAGTAGTAGTAGTAATAATAGTAGTAATATTATTATAAACAGTAGAAGTAGTAGTAATGGTAGTAGTGGTAATAATAGTAGTAATAGTAGTATAAGTAGTAATAGTAATAGTCGTAGTAATATTAGTGGGGGTCGTAGTAATAATATTAAAATTCCCACAAATTGTTATTATTCACTTTATAATCTAAATAACCTTGACCTTCTGTTTGTGAATAAAATGGTAAAATAATTAAATAAAAATTGTAAAATTACCTCTTTGCTTTTGGCTTTACTCTTGCGAGGCTGTGAACAGATATACAGATATAATTAAAACACATGATTTATCCTCTGTAACTGAAGCCTCGTGTTTTGGGCTCTGTAAATAATCAGACTTACTGAACTCCTACCTTGGCTTTCTTTGGGATCTCCTGGTAATCGTCGTTTGATGGGGATCTCAGAGCCTGTTGGTACAGACACATGCTGCAGTTGTGAACCTGATCTCTGCACTTTTACACACAGCCACTGGAGGGCGCCTGTAGTGAGAGCGGGTCTGATGTGGGCCTCTGGTTTCAGAGCAGCACCCTCCTGCCCACAGCTCTAAAACATAAACCTCCTAAACTGTTTCTAAAATTTAGTGTATAAAGTTGCTGTTTTGGAGATAAATGTTTTTCATTGGACAGCAACGATATAAAAAAAATGCTAATTTAATTCAATTGTATATTGCATGTACCATAATGTGTTTTTGAAATATTAGTGTACAAAACCAGAACAACTTTAATCTTTCATAATTTTGTCATGCAAATAGAAGAGTGTACATTGAACATAATTGAATAAACTAAAACGAAAAAAAGTAAACCAATAGTGTAAAAACTGAGAATAAACAGATTTCTGCAGGTTTGGTGCTGACATTTCAATAATATTTATCATATAGATAAAATAATAAATGTTATATTAGTTTTAGATGTTTAATTTGTATCCCATAAGAGCCCAGACCCGTTTCTGAACACTGAAGCCAAATTCAAAATGAAGTCAGATAAATTTATTTAGAAGATTATTCATATTTGTTTTTATTGTGAAAACATGACTTTAAATATTTTAAGGTTAAAATCCTGATGTAACATGAATGACACAACAGCACATTTATAACTATTATTAATATTTTGTTCTAGAAATCAGGTAAAAAGCTAAATAAATGCACTTTTAAAATAAGCTAGTTTTATCTCCACTTCTAGTCCAACACTTCTACATTCTGTAAATAAGGTCAGATAAATAAACACATATTTAGGCACTGTGCTGTAGTGATGCAGCACTCAAACAGACGGCTTCTAATAAGAGCTGATCAAAGGAAAAAAGCTTCTTAATTTTGAATTGAGTGTTGGAGCATTTCTATTGGTCCATTCTTTAATTCTGACACAAATTAATTTAAAGACCATCTGACACATTTGGCTTATGTCAAAAAAATGTTTTTGCATGATGTGCATTTCTTCACAAATCAGTAAGGAATCATTGCATGTGAGCTACTTATATTTTATCTGTATATTAATCATTTTATTTTCAGTTTATCAACTGAATCTGAAGCTGAGAGCCGAGCGAGTCGGTGATGAAAGATCATCAAAGTCATGTTACTTTAAATTTTATATTTAATATATGAATTCAAAATGATTATAATTATTGATCAGATTTTGGTGTGTTTTTTTTGCTGTAAATTGGGGCATCGTGAATGGAGCTAACTGCATTTAAAACACTTTAATTAGTATTTATTTAGTATTTTTGATGCGTTCCTAAAAAGACACATATTGTATGCATATCATCGCTGTCCTATAAAAAACACTTATCTCAATTTTTGTTGATTTTTAGTTTATTGCATAATTTAAACAGACAAACTGTCCCTTACATTGTGCCAAAATTTATTGATGAACGGACCAATAGAAACTCTTCAAAATGACCTGAAATAATCTCTTTTTACATTGACTTCTATAGAAAGTTTACAAGGTTTTTTCTCTCTCCTGTAAAGTTGCTGTTTTGGAGATGTTTGGAGTGTTTTTCATTGGACAGCGACGATATAAAAAAGGCAAAAAAGTTTAACTGTTAATTTAATTTAATTGTACATTGCATGTACCATAATTGTTTATGTTTATGAAATATTAGTGCACAAAACCAGAACAGCTTTAATCTTCCATAATTTTGTCATGCAAATAGAAGAGCGTACATTTTAATAATTTAATAAACTAAAACGAAAAAAGTAAACCATAAACGTTAACGTAAAAACTGAGAATAAACAGATTTCTGCAGGTTTGGTGCTGAAATTTCAGACTCAGCGTTTCTGATGTCTGCACCGTGGTCTCATGCTTCATGCGGTATTATTCGCTTTGATATCAGCTCTTTGATATTACTCCTCTTTGCATTTCAGTACGGAAACAGTTTCTTTGTCTTGTAACCAGCGGTTATTCTGCCGTTTATCAAAGCTTTCTGTTTTATGTAGAAACAGCTAGACTGTGAATAGGGAACACTTTACTCTCTAGAGTAATATATTACTATAATACTAAGGAGTTATACTCCTGTAGAATGTAGCATCATTCATATAATCATCATTCATGCGTTTGTTGGACGATTTTTTTTTTATTGCTTATTTGTAAGAGCATGGTGTATCATATTGTAATTATATATTGTAATTATATACAGTGTTCTCTACTCACCTCATACTGGCCTTCCTCTTGCTGTACACGATTCTGAAATTACAGTTAAACAGATGTAGGTTAAATAGGAACAAAATGAACAGTGTAAAGGAAATTAATGGCAAAACAAAACTAAATGACCATGCTTAACAAAACTACGATTAATCATCCTTTCTTTTTAACAAAATACAAACCCCAAACAATCCCTAAAGCTTCAAGCTAACTTTGATTGTGAGAATACTAGTAGTTTTTTGTACAGAGTAAGTTCATTATTCAGTTATATTTCCTTGTGCAGAAACTCTTGATTTAGCGCATCTTGTGGAGTCCCACTGGGTTCTATTTTAGGGCCTATAAAACTGATGTAAATAATGACAGGAATAATATAGGCTAAATATTTGTTATGTTTATATCAGTGACTCCTGCTTTTTACTTTTTAAGGTGCTAGCATGATTTATTACATGAATTTTATTCTATTGGACATGTAGAACTTTCACCAATAAAACTATAATTTACTGCATTGGAATGTCAACATAATTCACCTAAATTAAATATATTATAGCAAGAATTATTGCTGATAGAAAGTAAACTGAAAGACATAACTGTATTGAATATTGTATATTATGTTTTTTAGTATGCACATATTGTAGAGAATAAATAATAAACATCAATGCAATATTTCTCTTAGTTAAAAATGATTTAATATTAATTATATTAAACATATAATAAGGATTAAATTCATCTCACCCGTCTGACGGGCCCACCGGCCTGCCCGCTTTGCCCCGCGAGGGTTTCATACTCATCTGTCATTGCATTCTTATTAAGCCCCTGATAAAGATAGAGACACAGAGAGAAGAACAAAAACACAAAGACGTATCCTTACTGTATCCTCAAAACAAAACACTCTGCAGTATGTTGTATTTTTGTAACACAGAGATGGAATTAATACCATTTAACAGATACATCTGAAGAAATGCCTTTTAAACTTGGAAAATGCAATTAATGTAAATGAGAAAAAAATTGTATATGACATTTTTGATATTTGATTATGACCAAAACATTTTTCTTATTCCTCCATGCAGAATTCTTTCAGCTGTGCAATAGTTGCGGGGTTTCTTGCATGCACAGCCTAGGTCAAACTTACATTTAAATCTGCATAGGATTAAGATCCAGGTTTTTCACTTGGACATTGCAGAACTTTTAACTTTTTTTTTTTACTATTTACTGATGATCAGTGATGGTTTGGAGAGCCATGTCATCTGCTGGTGTTGATCCACTGTGTTTATATCAAGTCCAAACAATTTTTATGGAGATGAGGATATCATTTTCCAGCAGGACTTGGCACACTGCCCACACTGCCAAAACTAAATATTCTAATTTTTTAAATAAAATAATGTTTTTTGGGGGGTTTTCATTGGCTGTAAACTATACTCATCAACAATCTGTGTGTAATACATCTATATAATATATACAAGTTTCACATTTTGAACTAAATTACTGAAATAAAGTAACTTAATCAATGGTATTTTAAGTTTTTGAGATGCACTTGAGGTGTGTCTGTTGCAGAGACTTTAAATCTTGCTGTGTTACAACTCATAATTTAGCAGCGTCTCTGATTACAAAATGAGCTTATCAAAAGTCCTAAGCTTTTCTTATTAATATACCTTTAATGACATCAATAAAATATTTCAGGCAAACTTTGTCACTTTGTTTGAGAAGAAACACATGATTATTTTAATGTACAGCAAAAGGCAAAAATACCCACCATACTGCACCAAGAAAACCACACAAACAGAAACTCACCTCATAGACACTCTCCTGTGGCACTGAAGTATCAGACTGTATTCTTGCAAACTAAAATAACCACAAGAAAAATAAACCTTCAGGTCATTAAACACATACAGATACAGACACACACATAGATAATATTACTTTTATTTTAGATCAAAAGTAGTCCATAAGCCAGTCCGACCTTTATTCTGAAGTACAGCGCAGTGAAAATGATGCAGTAAAGCAGCAGAACTGCGTCCAGGATGTAGCACGTGACCGGGTCACTCAAGCTCATGGCCTCTGTGGTGAAAACAGAGGACAGGATGAACTCATAGCTCAGAACTGACCAACATATACAGTCCTATAAACGCATCTACTCTGTTTATGTTTCATAAGAAAGGATATGTACGAGATGCCAGTAAAAAAAAGCAAAGACAGAACACATTATCATTCAGGGGAGATAACATTAA